>NW_026849032.1:0-344265 GCF_030867785.1 Colletotrichum acutatum | reverse complement strand
ATTATTATAAAACTGGAAAAAAAAATTTAAAAGTCTAGATTAAGAATATACTTAACTAGCTTTTCTTTTAAAGGATATTATATTAAATTAATTAAATATACTATTATATTATAATAATATCCCCTTTAATTAATAGGTTAGCGTTATATAGTTTATTAAATATATCTTAGTTATAGTCCGAGCGCTTAGTTTTTAATTTTTTAAATAGCTTAAAAAGTAAACTAAATATTAAATTCTTTATTTTAGCGAGCTATAGTAAGTTATAAAAAAAGGTACCCGATTGTATTTAAATAATGTCGTTATGGTTTTATATTTTACTCGCTTATCTATTTTACTTGCTTATTATATATATTATATAAAAACTTATCTTCGGTTTTCGCTTTTCGTCGCTTCTTTATAATTAGCTTCTTTAGTTTTTTATTATTTATTTCTTTCATCAAGCACTTTATTTGTATCGTTTTTATTATTCTCTTCAAGCTTTAGCCTTTTTATTATAATAAATATAGTCCCCCTAATAGAGTAATCCGCTGGGGCTATACTATATATTATATATTAGAGAAAACTAAGTATATTACGCTCGAAACCTAATTACTAACTAAAATTAACCGGCTTAACTATTTTCTTTTTTTTATTAATAGCTCCCGACCTTCTATTACCAGTTTAGAGGATAAGCTTTACCTATTTTAATATATATAAAACCTTTTAACACTAGCCTATATAAATAGCTAGGTCTAATATAATCTCTTTTATGTAAATATTATCGTTACCTAGGGAAGCTATCTTAAATATTAATTTATTATTTTAATTTTATATATTTCTAGCCTACCTGTTTTTATTATTATAACTAGGTTAGTGTTAATATATTAGATTTTAATATTAATATTAGCCCGGCCGTTTATAATATTTATATTATTATTTAACTAAATTCTATATTATTAAAAAGTATTTTATTACTTTTTAAATATATTTATATTAGTTATAATAGTTATAACGTTAAGCTAATTAAAAAAAAAGGGGCCTAGTTCAAGGGGGGTAGATTTATCGAGGGGCATTATTAAAATAGGTTCTCGTTAATATAGTTTAACTAGCCGGACTTTTAATTAGTTCTAACTAATTATCTAACTTATTACCTAGCTAGTAGTTTATATATTAATAAGTTCGTTTAATAGGTTTATTTAGTAATTTACTTAGTTTAAATAAAAAGAAGTTTATAAATAATATAAAAAGTAATAAAGATAAAATGAATCTTTATAAGCTTTAATATAATAAAAAGTAACTAAATATTAGCCCTTTTAGCCCTTTTTTTAAAAAACCTCTATATCGCTATTAAAGTTTAGAACCTTTATAGTTAAGGGCCGCTTTTAACCTTTATAACTAATCTCTATAGCCGACCTTTATAATTAACCTTTTTAACTACTATTACTATATAGGGTAACTTATTTATTTTAAATTTTATAGCGGCTTTTATATTAAAATTACTATATTAAATTAAGTGCGTATTCAAGGTATATTATATATATTATATAGTTTAAAAGTGTATTATATTATATAATTTCTTTTAAAAGCCTAATCCCGTTAAAGTCGATCTTTTATATTTATAAAGCTAAAAAAAAAACCACTATATAGAGTAAGTTCTTATTAATATAGTTTAACTAGCTAGACTTTTAATTAGTTCGCATTAGTTATTTAATAAATCACCTAGCTAGTAGTTTATATATTAATAGGTTTATTTTTGAGGTTTATTTAATATTTTATTTAATTTAAATAGAGAGAAGCTTATAAATAATATAGGAAGTAATAAAAATAAAAAGAATTTTTATAAGCTTTAATATAGTAAAAAAGTAGCTAAATATTAGCCCTCTTAGCCCTTTCTCTAAAGCCCTTTACGTTATAATTAGAATTTAAGATCTCTATAGTTTAAAAAGGCTATTTTTAACTTTTATAGCCGACTTTTATAATTAACCTTCTTAGCCGCTACCGCTACGTAATAAAAAAGGTAATTTATTTATCCCGAATTATATCGCGGTTTTTATATCGAAATTACTATATTAAGTTAAGCGCATATCTAGGGTATATTATACGTATTATATAGTTTAAAAGTATATTATATTATATAATTTCTTTTAAAAACCTAATCCTATTAAAGTCGATCTTTTATACTTATAAAGCTAGAAAAAATTACTATATATTATATAATTACTAAATAATAAATACGGCTACTTTAATAAGCTATATAATATTATTATTATCAATAGTTAATATATTTATATTATTTAGTTAGTCTTCATAAAATAAATTTATTAAATAAAGTAATTAAAGTATTATAATTAGCTATTTATAATAAATAAATTAATAAAGATTAAAGTTATAAAGATTAAATGAATAGTTTTATAATTATAAATAGTTTCTTTAAAACTATACTTATAAGTAATAAAATAAATAAAGTTTTAATAATTAATTATAGTTTTATTAAAAAGGGTTTATAATAAAAATACTAAAAAATAATCATAAAATCTAATATTAAGTTAATTACTAAAAAAGCTCTAAAAAGTTTATTTTTAAACCCGGCTCAAGTCTATACTATATATAAATCTCGTTTTTAAATATATTCTTTATTTATATATTTACTTAGCGACGTGGCTTAGTAATATAAGCCTAGGGAGTCTAAGCGTTTTATTTGATTTTTAGCGCAATTTTAAAAAAAGCAGTTTAAATCTACCCGTAATTAACGTTTTTTAATTTATATAACTAGCGACTATATAATATTAAAAAAAACGTACCCCGTAACCCCCTTAGTAAGGGGTAGCTATATATAGCTAATTAAAGTAACGTTAATCTACTACTTTATATATACGTATATTATAAATTCTATACTATATACCGGAAATATATAATTAATTATATAACTAGATTAGTAATATGATAATTTATTATAGTTAGTTTATTAAATAGGGCCGAACCGGTTAGTTTAAGTATTATTATTTAAATATAGGTATAAAGTAATTATATAATAAAAAAACTAATATATAAAGGGTTAACCTAGGACCCGCTTATCTAGAAATCTACTAGTATTATATAAGCGTACGCGCGATTAGATAAGTAGAAGAAAAAGTACGTAAATAAATGCAAAAACCTGTAATATATATTTACTTAACGGGCTTTATGTTTTAAATATATAGGCCCCGTACTATAAAAAGTCGGGGTCTATATTTTGAATATATGGACTTCTTTATCTTTTATCGTTACGTAACTTATTTTATAGTTCTTTTATTCTGTTAAAATAATATATATATTTACCTATCTATATATATATATATAGTATATTATAACTACTACGAGCCTACGGGGTAGGCTCTAGTTTTAGTTATATATATTAAGTCGTAATATAGCTATAGCTATTAATATTAATTAAACTTAAAATATTAAAAACCTTACTATAATATATTAATTACTTTTTAAATAGCTAAAAACTACTCTTTATTTTCTCTTTTTATTTTATTTAATAATAACCTATTTTTAATATTTCTACTTAATACGCTCGCCTACGCTCTTTTTAAGCTCTTAATTATATTATTAAATCTAGATTTATTTATATTATTTTATTATATTAATAAAGCGTTAATAAAAATAACACTTATTATAATATATCTATTTATTTTCTATAAATTAATATTATAAATATAATATTTATTAAAGTAGTATTCTTTATATATTTAAGTCGTTTAGTATAATATTTATAGGATCGAACTTATAGCTATTAATAAAGCCCTAAGGGTTAATAAATTATTAACGTTGTAATATTTTAATATTCATTTAAAATAGACGATTTAATAATAATAACGATAATAATAGTATAATAACGATAATAATAGTATAGTAACGATAATAATAGTATAGTAACGATAAATAGTAAGAGAAATAGCGTTTTAAATTTTAATGAAAGAAACGAGGTAATATATATATATAGGTTAAAGTTAAAAGTATACTAGATATTAGTAATAAAGAGGGCGGCGTTATTTTTAATAATAGTAACGAGGGTATTTTTAATATTACTATTCTATAGTAGTTTTTTTCTAGCTTTATAAGTATAAAAGATCGACTTTAACGGGATTAGGCTTTTAAAAGAAATTATATAATATAATATACTTTTTAACTATATAATATATATAATATACCCTAAATATATACTTAACTTAATATAGTAATTTCGATACGAAAACTACTATATAATTCGGGATAAATAAGCTATTTTATAGCGGTAATAACTAGAAAGGTTAACTATAAAGGTTAGCTATAAAGGTTAAAAATAGCTTTCTTTAACTATAAAGGTTCTAAACTTTAATAGCGACGTAGAGGTTTTTAAAAAAAAGGGCTAAAAGGGTTAATATCTACCTATTCGTACTAGAGCTTATAAAGATTCTTTTTATCTTTATTACTTCTTATATTATTTATAAACTGCTCTCGATTTAAATTTAATAAACTACTAAATAAACCTATTAATATATAAACTACTAGTCTATATCTAATATATAGTTAGTAATTAATAGGCTAATAATGCCCCTCGATAGGTCTCCCTTTCTAGGGCTCAATAGATTAAGCCCCCTCGATACCTTAGCTATTATAGTTAACGTAAATATACTAAAGGAGTAGTATAATACTCTTTAATAATATAGAATTTAGTTAAATAATAATATAAACGCTATAAATAGCTAGGCTAATATAGATATTAAAATTTAATATATTAATATTAATTTAGAAATTATATCTTATAAAGCTAATAACTCCTCGGATATAAGCTATATTATAAATATAAAGGATTATATAAGGGGTCCCTTAACTTTTAATAAAAAAAAGTATATTATATTAGATCTAGCTACCTATACGGGCTAGTATTAAAAGGTTTTATATATATTAAAGTAAATAAAGCTCGCCCTCTAGACAGGTAGCGAAAGGTTAAAAGCTATTAATAAAAGGGAGAAAATAGTCGAGTCGGTTAACTATTTTAGTTAGTAATTAGGTTTAGAGCGCAATATACCTAGTTTTCCCTAATATATAATACATAGTACGGCTCTGGCAGATTGCTCTATCGGGGGGAATACTACTATTATAAACTACTATTATTTAGAGGGGCTATAAACTTAGCTAAGTAAGTAGTTTATAAAATAATAATATTATATACTTTAATATTATTATTAATTAATCTATAAATATAAACTTTATAGAAAAGAAATTTAAAAAAGCAAAAGAAAATTTTAAAAAAGTTTTTAGTTTATTAAAATAATAAGAGTATTTATTAATATTATATATATATATATACTATATAAACGATATTGAGAATCGCCCAAGTAGCTAGTAAAAGTAGAATATTAAAATAAATAAATAATTTATTTTTATAAACTTTATAAAAAAGAAAAGTTTTTAAAAAATCGTTTATTAAAATAATAAAAATATTCTTTAATATTATATTAAAATACTATCCCTCTAATAAAGTAATCCGCCGGGGCCGTACTATATATTATATATTAAAGAAAACTAAGTATACTACGCTCTAAATCTAACTATTAACTAAAATAATAATTATTTAACTCGATTATTTTCTTTTTTTTATTTAATTCCTGACCTTCTACTATTTATTTAAAGGGCAAGCTTTATTTATTTTAATATATATAAAACGTTTTAATACTAGTCTATATATATAGCTAAATTTAATATAACCTCTTTTTTTATATGAATATTATCGTTATTTAGGGAGGTTTATAAAGGCTATTTTAAATATTAATTTATTATTTTAACTTTATATATTTCTAGTTTATTTATTTTTATTATTATAATTAGGCCGGTATTAATACATTAGATTTAAATATTAATATTAGCCTTATTATTTATCATATTTATATTATTACTTAATTAAATTCTATATTATTAAAAATTACTTTATTATTTTTTTAAATATATTTATATTAATTATAATAATTATAGTGTCGAGCTAGTTAAAAAAAAAGGGCCTAGTTTAAGGAGAGTAAATTTATTAAAAAGTATTATTAAAGAGTTCTAGCCCGCGAATTATTAACTATATATTAAATATAAAATAGGTTCTTATTAATGCAGTTTAACTAACTAGATTCCTAACTAGTTTTAATTAATTATTTAATTGATTATTTAATTAGTAGTTTATATATTAATAGTTTCGTTTAATAATTTTATTTAGTAATTTATTTAATTTAAATAAAAAAATTTTTATAAATAATATAAAAAGTAATAAAAATTAAAAAGAATCTTCATAAACTTTAAATAGTTAAGTATTAGCCCTTTTAGTACTTTTTTTATTAAAAAAACCTTTGTATTATTATTAAAATTTAAAACCTTTATAATTAAGGGCCATTTTTAACCTTTATAACCGACCTTTATAATTAATTCTTTTATTTATTATTACTATATAAAATAGTTTATTTATCCCGAATTATATAGCGATTTTTTTATATAAAAATTCTTATTTTAAATTAAATACGTATTTAAAGTAAATTACGTATATTATATAATTAAAAAAAATACTATATTATATAATTCTTTTTAAAAACCTAATCCCGTTAAGGTCGATCTTTTATATTTATAAAGCTAGAAAAAAACTACTATATATTTAAAAACTATATACTTTAAAATAAATATTTATTTTAATATTCTACTTTTATATACTGCTCGGGCGATTCTCGATATCGTTAATATAATATAAAAACATAGTATTAATAAATACTCTTATTATTTTAATAAACTATTTTTTTAGATTTCTTTTTACTTTTTTAATTTTTCTTTTTTTTAATTATAAATTAATTAATAATAATATTAGGGCGCATAACGCTATTATTTTATAAACTTATACTTACTTAGCTAAGTTTATAGCCCTTTAAATAATAGTAGTTTATAATAATAATATTAAAGATACCCTCGTTATTATTATTAAAATAACGCCGCCCTCTATAAGTTATTAATATTTAATATACTTTTCTTTTTAAGGTCTAGCCTACTTTATTAAGGGCTATCTTTACCTTTACGGGTAAGTTAGTTTATTAAAATAAATATCGTATATTATTATATAATAAACTTTAAAATTAACTATAACCGGATATAGCTATTAATACTAACTAAACTTAAAATACTAATAACTCCGCTATAATATATTAATCGCTTTTTAAATAGCTAAAACTACTTTTTACTTTCTTTTTTTATTTTATTTAATAATAACCTCTTTTTAATACTCCTATTTAATACGCTCGTTTACGCTCTTTTCAAACTCTTAATTATATTATTAAGTCTAGATTTATTTATATTATTTTATTATATTAATAAAGCGTTAATAAAGGCGACGTTTATTATAATATATTTATCCGTTTTTTATAAATCAATATTATAGATATAGTATTTATTAAAGTAGTATTTCTATATATCTAGGTTATTTAGTATAATATTTATAGGATCGAACTTTTAACTATTAAAGAAGCCCTAAGGGTCGATAAACTATTAATATCTCGGTATTTTAATATATATTTAAGAGTAAATAAACGATTTAATAACGATAACGATAGTAATAGTATAATAACAATAAATAGTAAAGGAAGTAACGTTTTTTAACTTTGATAAAGGAAAAGAGGTAACGAATATATATATATATATAAGTTAAAGTTAAAAGCTAGATATTAGTAATTTATAAAAAGCGGCGTTATTTTAACGACGGTAATAAGGGGATCTCTAATATTATTATTATAAACTATTATTACTTAAAGTACTATAAACTTAGCTAAATAAATATAAGTTTATAAAGTAATAGCATTAATATATATAATAAATAAGTAAAATAAATAAGCGAATAAAATATAGAACCGCGACTATATTATATAAATTAATAAATCTTAACGCCTACTTTATTAATTTAATAAAACTATTTAAAGTCCTCTTTTTTAAATATTTCTTTATTAAATTAATATATTTATATATTATAACTAGTATTTTTATAAACGCTATATCGTTATTAACTCGTTTTAGTCCTCGGTTAGTAATTACTATTCCGGTACGTTTCCTTTTTTATTTAGGCTATAGCCTCTCTTTATAACTAAGGGTCCTCTTTTTTAACTATAATAAAACTTCTTCTTTATTAAAAACGGTTTTTTTTAGCTCTTTAATATTAATTAAATAAATTATTCTCTTTTTAAAAAATCTAGTTCTCGGATTTTAATAAAGCGATTTAATATATAAACCTACGAGCCCCTTTAAATAAATACTTTATAGTTTTAATAATTAAAATTAAAGAGCTATTTTAATAACGGGCGATTCTATTTTTAATAAATTATAATTATAAAAACGCCTCGGTTAGGTTATTTAGTATTTAAAAAGTCTATATTAAAAGTATTATTAAAAAGGATTTTAAAAGTATCGGAGTATATAACTTTACGTTAAGCTTTAAAAGTATACTCTCTATATTTAAAAATATAAGTTTTACCCCTCTAAATCCTTTTTAAATATTTTTTTTTATAATTATTTATATAAAAGCCCTATAAAACGCCGAGAAGAAGTCTTTTTTTAATAATATATATATTACCCCGACGTATTTTATTCTTAATTTCTTAACCGTATACCTTTTTTAAAAGCCTAAAATATCTAATATTTAAAGGCTAGAGTAAATAAAATAAATAAGCCAGTATATATAGGGTAATAATATTATTCTCTTTATAAAAAAGCTTAAAATCCGTAGAGTAATAACTTTTATATCCGTTAATAATAAAGAGGTAATATTAACCTTTTTTATACAGTTTTATATACTATTTAAAATACTAAGCCTAATCTAGGTCTCTTTTATTTATTATCTATCTATTTTTAAACGTTATAATAATTTAATTATATAGGAAACTAGATTCTATATACTAAGTAGAGAAGTAATATTAACCCGTAACGATAATATATAGCGGGACGTTATAACCTAACGAGTTAATAACCTAAATAACTATAACCTATTTATAATTACTAGGCTATATTAATTTCGTATTTAAACGCCTTTTAATATTAATTATAACTATATTAATTATAACTATATTAATTAAGATCTAGTTTATTATAAAGCTAGTTTTATTAAAGTTATAAATATTTAAGTTTACGATACCGTACTTTACGATTATATTCGCTATAAATAAAAACTATATATTTATCGTAATTAAATTTTTATATTAAGCCCTTTTATAATCGTATTTATAAAAACGACGCGTTTATAATTATAGCTATCGTTTAATAAAATTTAAAGTTTATTGCTTTTTAATAAAGAGCGCGTCGTAGTTAATAAATAATCGATTTATTATTTTTTTAATATTACGAAGCTAGAGAAGAAATAATCGGGAATCTAAATCGAGGATATACTTAACTAGCTTTTTTTTTTTTAAAAACTATTAAATTGCGCGAGTTCGGTATAGTATTACGTTATAATAGTATTTTTTTTAATTATTAAATTAGCGTAATATAATTAATTAAATAGATTTTAATTATAGCCCGAGCGCTTAGTTTTAAATAACTTTAAATAGCTTAAAAGGTAAGCTAAATATTAAATTCTTTATTTTAATACGTTATAATAAATTATAAAAAAAAAGCGCCCGATTATATTAAAATAATATAGTCGCGGTTCTATATTTTACTCGCTTATCTATTTTACTCGCTTATTATATACGTTATATATTTTAATATTACTATTAATTAATTTATAGTTATAAACTTTATAAAAAGGAAAGTTAAAAAGGTAAAAAGAAATCTAAAAAAAAAATAGTTTATTAAAATAATAAAAGTATTTATTAATATTATATAATTATACTATATAAACGATATTAAAAATTGCCCGAGTAGTATATAAAGGCAGAATATTAAAATAAATCTAGTATACTTTTAATTTTAATTTATATATATATATACATTTATCCCCCTAACAGAGTAATCTGCCGGGGCTATACCGTGTATTATATATTAAAGAAAACTAGGTATATTGCGCTCTAAACCTAACTATTAACTAAAATAGTAGTTAACCGACTTAACTATTTTCTCCTTTTTATTAATAGCTCCCGACCTTTTATTACGTTATTCTAGCTATTTATAACGTTTATACTATTATTTAGTTAAATTTTATATTATTAAAAAGTATTTTACTATTTTTTAAACGTATTTATATTAGTTATAATAGTTATAGCGTTAAGCTAGTTAAAGAAGGGGCCTAGTCCGAGGGGGGTAGATTTATTAAGGGGTATTATTCAAATAAATTCTCGTTAATATAGTTTAACTAGCCGGACTTTTAGCTAGTTTTAACTAGTTATCTAACTAGTTACTTAGCTAGTAGTTTATATATTAATAGGTTTATTTAATAGGTTTATTTAATAGGTTTATTTAATAGGTTTATTTAATAGGTTTATTTAATAGGTTTATTTAATAGGTTTATTTAATAGGTTTATTTAATAGGTTTATTTAATAGTTTATTTAGTTTAAATAGAGAAGCTTATAAGTAATATAAAAAGTAATAAAAATAAAAAGAATCTTTACGAGCTTTAATATAAATAGCTAAATATTAACCCTTTTAGCCCTTTTTTTTAAAAAACCTCTATATCGCTATTAAAGTTTAAAACCTTTATAGTTAAGGGCCGCTTCCGACTTTTATAATTAACTTTTATAGCCGACCTCTATAGTTAACTTTTTTAATTATTATTACTATATAAAATAGCTTATTTATCCCGAATTATATAGCGATTTTTATATTAAAATTATTATATTAAATTAAGCGCATACTTAAGGTATATTATATATATTATATAATTAAAAAGTATATTATAATATATAATTTTTTTTAAAAGCCTAATCCTATTAAGATCGATTTTTTATACTTATAAAGCTAGAAAAAAACCACTATATATATATTTATTATTTCTTTTTTTATTAAAGTTAAAAAACGGTTCTTTTACTATTTATTATTATTATAATATTATTATTATTATCGCTATTGAATCGTTTACTTTAAGTATATATCGAAATACCGAGACGCTAATAACTTATTAACTTTTAAGGTTTTTTTAATAACTAGAAGTTCGATCCTATAAATATTATATTAAATAACCTAGATATATAGAGATATTACTTTAATAAATATTATATTTATAATATCGACTTAAAAAAGAGAAAGTAAGGGGTAGTTTTTAGCTATTTAAAAAGCAATTAATATATTATAGCGGAGTTATTAATATTTTAAATTTAGTTAGTATTAATAGCTATATCCGGCTATTAAATATAATTAGTTTTAAAGTTTATTATATAGTAATATATAATATTTATTTTAATAGACTAACTTGCCCGTAAAGATAAAGATAGCCCTTAATGAGGCGGGCTAGACCTTAAAGGGTTAAAATAAATATATTAATAAATTTATTTAATAATTCATTTAGTTTAAATTAAATATAGTTTATAATTAATATAAAAAGTAATAAAAATAAAAGAGATCTTTATAAAATATAATAAGTAACTAGATATTACCCCTTTTACTTATTTTTTAATTTTTTTTTTTAAAAAAAAACCTTTTATTATTAAAGTTTAGAACTTTTATAGTTAAGGGCCGCCTTTAACCTTTATAATTAACCTAATACTTTATAAAAAATATTAAGAACCGCCCGAGATACGAGCAAAGACAGAAAGGAAAAACAAATAATAACTAACTTTTAGGCCTAAAAGCATCCGTATAGGGCATAGTGCACAGTGCCGTGAATCTGCCCCCACACCTGTCCCTGGTGCACGAAGTACCCGTACATGCGTGGTTGGTTGAAGTCTACGTACTTTGAGTTGCTTATCCTCCCCTTTAAATCACAGGTCTCTCGCCACGGACAACAGTGCATCGGTTGACTAGCTAAATCAATGAGTTTCTCTACTGCAGCATCTCATTGTAGCTCTCAATGGGTGTTTCCGCGCCCCAAACAGCTCCGCGAGGGCGTCGTCAGTCAAAAAAGTCTACAGGCGTTATCAGGGACGACTCGGATGATGAGCTTGGCATAGATGATCTTCCGTGGGAATGGATTCTCGAGTCCAATGATCCTCATACCGCAGAGAACCATGGCGACGATACCCAAACCTCTCGGAAGCGGAGGAGAGCCAACACCGAGGCGCGGATCATGGGAGCCAGAATGGGCAAATTTGAGTGCTACGTTGGCGACTGTGTTCTACTGAAGGCGGAAGGTTCCAACGAGGCCTGGGTCGCTGTAGTCTGCGAATTTTTAGAAGAAGAGGATGGCGAAAAGGCCGCCAACTTCATGTGGTTTTCGACAGAAAAGGAAATCCGTAACAAGGAGAGGAAACGGTCGGATTTCCTGCCTGTATGTCATCCGGGCTAGGCTGATTGATGGTGCAGATGCTTACTCCTGAGTTATCTAGAATGAACTGTACATCTCACCTTCGTGGGATGTAAATCCGCTCGCCGCTGTCAACGGCACAGCCGTCGTTATCTCTCACCAAGCCTTTCACCAAAGGTATCCGTCGGGTAAAATACCTCGATCGTCACCCGATTTCGGTAAGACCTTCATCTGCCGTCGCGCATGTAACACAAGAACAGCAACCTACACAGATGAGTTTGTGTGGGAAGAAGTGTATCACGCGAGTGAGCAGGGTGTTTCTGACCTGATCGGATTCGTCAAATCACATACAAAATCGACGCGACATGGCCAGGCAGCGAGGCAATCAACACCAGAGCAGTCGTACAAGATGACCTCAGATCGTTTGGCGGGTGCATCGACACCCAAACGAACCCCGAAGGCCGAACATTCAACGCCCAAGGGAGATACCCGGATAACGACAACACCTGGGTCTCGTAAACGGTATGTGTCTGCTCCATACCTGATTCACTAGGCGCCTCGCCTAACAGGCCGTGTTCATGTAGGATCGTGGTGAAGAAGACGCTTGAGTTTACGCCTTTAGGTACGAGGAAACTGTCGCCAAAGCGTTTGCAGTCTTCGCCTTTTCAGCTGGCTCGTTCCCAGCTCCACGTTGCCTCGGTACCAAGAAGTCTGCCTTGCCGCGAGAGCGAGTTCAATCTGGTGTATTCACACTTGGAGGCAGCCATTGCGGATGGTTCAGGAAGCTGTATCTACATTGCTGGTACTCCAGGGACCGGGAAGACAGCCACTGTCCGAGAAGTGATATCTCGCCTAGAGGACAGCGTGAAAGCCGACGAACTTGATGATTTCATATTCGTAGAGATCAATGGCATGAAGATCACCGACCCTCACCAGTCCTACACCCTCCTGTGGGAGGCACTCAAAGGCGAGAGAGTCAGTCCTACGCAAGCCATCGACCTTTTAGAGAGAGAGTTCAACAATCCAAGTCCTCGCCGGACGCCATGCGTTGTTCTGATGGATGAACTGGACCAGCTGGTGACGAAGAACCAGAGCGTCATGTACAACTTTTTCAACTGGCCTGGCCTTCGACATAGCAGGCTCATTGTCCTAGCCGTTGCGAATACCATGGACCTTCCGGAGAGAACTCTGAGTAACAAAATCAGTAGTCGCATAGGTGAGTCATATGCATGCATAATGCGGAAGTGTTCCAAGCTGATGTGAAAAGCCAGGCTTGACAAGAATCACATTCCCAGGCTATAACCATGAACAACTCATGAAGATTATTCAGTCTAGGCTGGAGTGTGTGCCCGGAAGTATCGTGGAGGCGGACGCTATTCAATTCGCCAGCCGGAAGGTGGCTGCAGTAAGCGGCGATGCAAGAAGAGCCCTGGACATCTGTAGACGAGCTGTAGAGCTCGCCGAAGGCGATACCCGTGTTGAGACACTTGCAGGCGACCCCGAGGCACGACGATCAACCCCGAGCAAAGGTAGACCAACAGAAGCACCAGTCAAAGTTACTATCGCCACGGTCAAACGTGCCATCAACGAGGCCACGACTAACCCTGTCCAACAATACCTTCGGTCTCTACCTTTCGGACCCAAGCTATTCTTGTGCGCATTACTAGTCAGAATACAAAGAAGCGGCACTGCTGAGACGACATTTGGCGATGTAGTGGATGAACTACACCGCATCATCAAGTTGGACACAGCGAATCTCGAATCCACCGTCCTCGGGGCTCTATCGACGGGGCCACCAGGAGGCGATGGCGGCCAAGGCAATGGCAGTATCCGAGTAGTCCAGTCCTTGGCGCTTCCTCAGGCGGCGCTCGAACTAATGGGCGCTGGCATCATTGTACTAGAAGCGCATAAATCGGAGCGACCAAGCAAGGTGCGTCTTGCTGTGGGTGATGAGGAGGTCAAGATGGCGTTTCGAGATGATGGAGAAGTAAAAGCCTTGGGCTTGTTTTTCTAGATTACTGTCTGTACTATAGGTTCGTATGCAGGCAGGCTTTGGGGTCGGGTATCTATTAATGACAGGTAAGGCAGGGGTTTCCGAGCTAATCGTATTTTACATGGATCCTGTGCTAGTATCTAGTACTTGCGTCTGGCCAGTGTTGGCTGCCAAACAATGGGGTGCGACTCAGGCGTCGCCTTCTCATCCTGCTTCCATATTTTGATCGTCTTGTCAGCCTCACCGCAAATCAAACGCAGCCCGGAGCGATCAAATGTAGAGCTCATGATGCCCGCCTCGGCGTCCAAGGACCCCGGCTGTGCCGTAGTATCTAAAGCCTGGAAGCGGTGGCCTGTCTTCCAGTCCCAGAAACTCATGGAGCCATTATCGCCACCCGAAAACAGCACGTTTTCCTGGTTAACGCTGAGCGTATTGATGATGGCGTTGTGGCCGTCGAAGTTCTGCATGAAGGCTCCTTCGGGACATTTCCACTGCTTGATGCTTCCCGTGCTACCACTAGCAAACGTAAACTCCGAGGGATGCGTGGCCAAGGCCCTGACGCCTTTTTTGTGATGTGTCAAGACACCCATTGTTTTTCCGGCAGCCAAATCCCAGAGTCTCACTGTTGCGTCCAGCGAGCCGGTCATGACCTGAGGATCAGCCTCTTGACACTTGACGTCCGATACAGTCCCGGTGTGGCCAGATAACACGTGAATATTGCTTCGGGTTCGCATGTCCCAGACTCTTGCGACACCGTCTCGACCACCAGTTACCAGTACGTCCAAGGTAGGATGAAGAGCAAGTGTGTAGACGCCGCTTAGATGGCCATGGTAGTGGCGGATAACCTTGTTTGTCTCGAGATCCCAGCATTTGACCATCTTGTCTTCGCCACAAGAGAACAAATAAGGGTGGCGCGGGCTTACGGCGAGCCCACGGACGGTCGATATATGGCCAGTCAGAGTCAGGCGTAAGGAGCCGGTGGCTAAATCCCAGATCTTGATAGTCCTGTCGCCAGCACCACTTGCAAACCACTTATTGCCTGGCTCGACCGCTAAGCTCCGAACCCATCCTAAGTGACCAGAAATGACTCTCATTAGCTTCCATGGCGGATGCCACTCAGGCCTGGCGCCGTGAGGAGTTGACGCGCCTGCTCGAGTCAGACTTGTGGGCTGGGAAAGCTGGGAGTTGTTGTCTTTGGCGCCGGGTCCTTCATTATTGACGGAAGGAGCGCCAAGGCCGGGTCCATTGGGGCCCTCAAGAAGCTTTTGTGCAGAGTTTTGTCTGACGAGAGCCTGCTCTGGCTTGGAGTGTGCCTTGATTCGCCGTGCTTTGGTGGGAGCGGGCTGCTTAGCAGCAAGAGCTGGTGGAAGCTGCTGAACACCGAAGTATTCGAGTCTGAAGCGGCGATCGGTACTCGTTTCGTCGCTGGGCTTCTCGTCCGATGGGTCGCTAGGCTCAGTCCTTTGTCGTTTCCTGGAGGGGAGACCGGGAGCCTGGGAGTAAATGGTTCGGGTCGTCTTCTGATTGCCGTCTAGGAGGGACCTTAAAGGGGTGGTGTCGGACGAGGGCGCCGTCGGTTCAGCCATAGCGGCTCCCATCGCAGTGGCAGCCTGACTGGGATGATGAAGCGGAAATATCGAAGAAGCGCGTTCTGGTTGAATTTGCGTTGATACGACGATCTTGTCTATGCGCCAAATGCTGAAGAGTTATTGTGTTGCGTCGCGGTGCGGCGGAATGAGATGGGATGCATTGGAAAAAGACTGACGCGCCAGAGTCTTGAATCAGCGTTGGTCTGAGTGGGTACATACCTGTAGCGCCGGGTAGGTGGGTACCAGCGTGCGCTCCTACCTTCCCTTACCTTACCTTACCTAACTAACGGTATTTACGTAGAGTACCTTGCCTTGAGTAAGGTAGGCACTATCAGGCTTCAGGGAATCTGGCACTTTGAGCAATAAGCCTTCACGACGCTACTTTATCGAGAGCTCCATGGTCATGTATATTTCTGCGAGAAGTCACTCCGTGATTATACGACGAACTCTCGGTTCTCTGCAGCGTGATGTAGCTGGTAAGGTATAAGGTAAGGTACCTTAGCCTCGCTAGTTGTATCTACCTACCTAGGAACCTAGATCTCACCTATCACCTAGCTTCTCTCGCTGGGCAATGTCCCTAGACCTCTGTGTGAGCTCCATCAGTTGCATTACTGAGTAATTATGTTCTTGTCTCCTCTTGGCTACTTCAACAACTGCCCTCCTCGACTTTCAATATTCATTTTGAGCAAAGAACACGCGGAAATTCTAATCGATAACAGGTCCTTCCCCCTCTGCATTCGGCTTCCTGGTACTATAGGTTTCCGTCGGGGTTGTGTTTGACTATTCTCCCAAGTACGGAGTACTTACGGCCTAATTTTGCATACAACTTTGAGCTCGTCTCTCACCGAAATTGACTTCCCCCGCGATCTGACCCCCAACATCATCAGCTTCACGTACCAATATTCATCTTCGTAACAGAGCACGCCAGCAACCACTGGTCACCATCACAAGACGTTCGGAAACCTCAGCTAGAAGGCCATAGTCAGGATGACAGAGGCCCAGGACAGGTTTCCTCTCCATACTGCAGCTCGCGAGGGCAAAGGTACTTACTCTGCTAAGAAGGCAGCAGCCGTCGCTCTGCTCCTCGGAATTATGTCTTAGGATTGCGGCTAACCGGACTTGCAGTTTCCATCGCAGAAACCATACTCAAGGTAGCTTGAAGTTTCAGGCCACGCTAGGAATATGCATTCACTGACATCGTGCTGTAGACAGAACCCAAGCTTGCTGCACGAGAAGACGATGACGGCAGGCTTCCCATACACTGGGCCGCGTCCTCCAACTGCATTGACATTGTCATTCTACTTACGCAGAGTCGTAGCTTTGACCCTGATGTCCAAGTAAGTGAGGTGCCTGGGAGGCTTTGCTTTGAGGATGTCTCATGATTGTCAACCTTCTACTTGGCTGTGAATCACACACTAAGCTCAACCTTCGACACTCAGGATGGCAGCGGCTGGACGCCGCTGATGATCTCTGCAAGCCTTAAAGACGGCGAAGATCTCGTCAATCTACTTCTTCAAAAAGGCGCTGATGTCAACCTGAAGAGTAAGATATTCTCATTATGCTTGTTGTGCCCCAAACTTTGAACCCTTCTGATTATCATTTGCATGCTCCAGACCATAACGGACAGGTAAGTAGGAGAGAGCTTCCGCTGCTACCCTCACCCCCATTCAGGATCTAATTCGGGTTAAACACAGAGTGTTATGCACTTTGTGGCATCAAAAAACAACTTAGACGTTGCGAAGAAGCTTCTGGGCCACGACCCGCCCGCGTCCACCAGGATCCGCGACAAACGCAGTCAGTATGCCATACACAGGGCTGCCGCAATAGGCTCAGCTCCGATGGTGGCACTTCTGATCAAACACGGGAGCCCTCTCAATGCCACCGACGCCTCTGGCTACACTGCCCTGCACCATGCTGTTGCTGAGGGCCACGGTGCGCCTCGATCCGAGCCTCAGCTATGCGATTTAAACTACAACTGACATTCTATATCAGGTGACACAGCGGTAGCTTTACTAAAAGCTGGCGCCGTGATCAATAAAAAGGACAATGATGGGTGTCTACCTTTAGATCTGGCCCCTGACAAGGAAGTACGTGATGATATTAGCTCGACAGACTTTGTGCTTCACAAATTAGATTGGCTAACCTGGGGGCTCGAGAGCCTTTGTAGGTCCGCCGATTCATTGAACGCGCTGCCGAGGAGGAGGGCATAGAGCTATGATTTAGCTGAGCTAGCCACAGGAATAGCATCCGGTATTTCGCCTCCCCGGCTAGGGCAGTGGTGAGAATACACTCTCACATTGACTCGCAGCAAATGACAATCGCATGAAGAATTTGTTTGCTTAGTGTGCTCAGCACTTATTATTATTCCTTTATCTAATTGTGCGCTCTACCAAGTCGCGATACATGGCCTTGACATCCTGCACGTCAGCCCGCAACTCCTCTACTAGCTCGCTCTTCTCCCCGAGTAATTCTAGTGTTGTCTGGTATCTCGAGTTCAAATCATCAACCTGTCCCTCCAACTCGGTCACCCGTTTTGAAGCCGTCTTACTCGACTCCAGTTCCTTCATTAACGAAACAATCTCGGCTCTAGCTTCGTCT
Organism: Colletotrichum acutatum; assembly: GCF_030867785.1. Lineage (NCBI taxonomy): Eukaryota > Fungi > Ascomycota > Sordariomycetes > Glomerellales > Glomerellaceae > Colletotrichum > Colletotrichum acutatum. The sequence continues at coordinate 325,738 of NW_026849032.1, read as the reverse complement.
CTTTGTCCCGATATACGCGCCAGCTCTTCCCGGGATGTTACTTTCTCCGCTTCCAAACGACGGATGGCCGCACTCATTCTTTCGACCAGCTGCACCGAAGGCCCTGCACCAACTGTTGACACGGAAACCATATCCTGCATCATTTGGCGAGGTGAAGACGATGTTTCTACGCCGTCAAACAAGTCGTCTTTGTCGCCTGCGTACGATGTGGGCGTAGGCAACGAGTCTGGAGGCAACTCAAACGAAGTAATGGAAGGTGCAACGGGTAAGTTGGAGCCGCTGGGTAGCATGGACGGTCTTACTGGAGGCTGGCTTGACAGTCTTCTCCCTAGCTGTGAACCCTCTTGGAAGCCGTCTGTTCCACTAGTTGGGGTAGATATCTTGCGACCCTTACCAGATACGCTGTGCAGAAGTAGCAGGTCATTACTCATCGTACGCGTAGGTACGGAGAGCAAGGGTGAGTCTGGGCGACTCTGAACCCTAGATCCAGGACCGGGTAAGTGGTCTTCCAGCCAAGGCCGACGGTCGGGCTCGATGTTTTCAGTCTTCCAAGCTGCTTGCTGCTTTTCGAGGTCGAGCCTCGCCTGAGATAGCGCTGCCTCAGCGCTCTCTGCTCTTTTCTGCAGCGTCTCATTACGAGCTTGAACACTTTCGATATCCCGTTGATAGTTGGGAAACCTGCTCGTGAGCTCTTGGAGCTCCTCATCCTGGCGTTTGCATCGGGTTGCCTGTAATTGCTTAGAATAATGACACTCAATGACAGAAGCTCCAGTATATGGTCTGGAGGAATAGTAATGTGCCTTACAGTCTCTCTAGCCTTTTTCCGCATGTCTGATTCGCGTCGCAGAGCATCATCCCTCTCGCGCTCAAGGTTGGCTACTCTTGCGACCAGACTGGCCTCGATACCCTGCCAATTCTCGGCCGCAATGGCATGCTGCGTCTGCAGGGTTTCCACTTGACGCAAAAGTTTGACTTGAGGATCACCCACGGCGCCAGAGGACGCCTCTTCCGCTAGCGCACGCATAGCCTCCAGCTTCCCCTCCATTGCTTGAAGCTCTGCCTTCATCTCGAGTTCCTTGGTACGGACGCGTTCGGCGGCGCGCTCTGCTTTTGCTTCTGCCTCTGCTGCACTTTCCTTTGCCCGGCCAGCGATTAGGCTTCGCTCCAGCTGCAATGCAGCGACGGTATCTTCAAGGTCTTTGACGCGACGTTTCTCCGCAGTCAGCGCCTCCTCGTTCGCTTTACCTACAGCGGAAGTAGCCTGGTCAGAGGCTCTCCGGAGATCATCCCGTAGCCTCTGCATTGTTGATTTGTTAGTTGACACTTCAGCGCGCAACGCGCTTAATTCATCTTGCATTCCGTTGGATTTGATCTGCAATTCTTGGTTCGACTGTTCCAGTTCCTCAACGCGGCTGGCTCGGGGGCGGAGGGTTTCCATGTCAGCAGTCAGCTTTTCTTGACGAGCACGCAGCTCTCCCAAAGTTTTCTCGTCGCCTGCGATCTGCGCCCTGAGTTTCCTGATAATGGCCCGATGTTTCTGCTCCGTAGCGGCCAAATTCCGGCCTTCGTCCATGAGAGCCGTAATCTTCATGTCCCTTTCAGCAAGTATTCGCTCGTGACTCCCCGCAGTTGCCGCCGCCGCAGACGTTCGTGCGGCGTCTGTAGCATCCCGTGCCAGGAATTGCAGCTTTGCCTGCATGGACTCAAATTGTTCGACATGGCGATGCATCTCCTCCTGTTGCTCCTTTGCTGACTGTTCTGCCCTAGCTTCCAGAGCCTCGATCTGTGCATGAAGTACCGCACAATCCTTGCATTCGAGACGGTTGCCACTTAAGATGGTGGCTGTCTCGAGTTCTGGTAGTTGACTGGGGGCGGCAGAAGCACTATCTTGTTGAGCCTCTGGGTCTCGGTTCCTCTCTGGTGAATTCGGAGCTCGCTGGCTGTCCAGGGGATCTTCTTTGGGAGCTCCAACGACATCGCCCTCGTCCTGCGTGGTGTTATTGGGTACGGCGGCCTCACTCGTGACTGCTGCCGGCGCTGGAGTGTCTGCCGGGCTAGGGGCATCGGCACCCCGTTTTTGAAGCGTACCGACTCCGGGACGACCGCCATCAGCGCTCGGTCGAGCACTCTGAGAGTCTGGTGTTACGCTACGAGCGTCGGACGGCTGAGTGTTTTTAGCGGCAATGGCCTTTGCAAGACGCTCTTGTAGGCGTTCGTTGGTACGGCTGCTCGTTGAGGATCGAGGCTGGCCTGATGTAGATATGGTCAGTGCCATTATTGTGGTATCATACCATGACGGTTCGAGCCACAGAGAGGGGGGCAGTTTACTTATTTGCTGGTCCTTGGAGGGGCCCGTGGTAGAAGCCGTAGCAGACTGGGGAGCTGGCGGCGGGATAGCTCCATTCTCTCCCTCAGCAAGCATGTTATCGAGGCGGGCCTCGACGCCGGCAACAGCCTGCTGGAGGAAAGAGCCCCAACGCGTCGACTTTGCGGGAGCTGCCATAATGACGATCGGCTGTTGTATCGGTTCTGGATACCTAGAAACGAAGACGGCTGGGCTATGCCTCGTGGCTGTTGTGTGTTTCGGAGGTCATGAACATTTCGAGTACGCTTCCTGAGATCGTGATACAATGGGATCGAATCGAGCTGCCGTGCTACCGACTCGCAGGAGGGAGAGTCGACTGTCTTCCCTGTAGTCGACAAGAAAGTGTGGAGGTTGCGCGTTCGGTGACGAATAACAGCAAAAAGCTTTTGGATCCGTGGTGCTGAAGGAGGTGGGCCAGTTGCGGGAAGAAAAGCAGTGCAGTACAGCGCGGCAGCTAGTAATCGGGTTGAGCGTCGGTCGGCTGAGAAGAAGTGGAAGGTTGGACGTGTTAGTTTTCTGTGCCAGGTGTGTAGACAAAGAATGCTCGTATGGACAACCAACGTGGCATGTAAGGGAGCTGGAGCAATATCGTTTATTTAGGTTGGGCAAAGCGCAGTTGTTCCATGTCGGGTCGTGGCAAAGCAGGGAGGTAAGGTACTCCGTACAGAGTACACACGGCACTAACACTTGAGCAGATGAGAAAACCACAGTTCCTACAGCGCGAAGATCTGGCTTAAGGAGGGGTGACCGTTTCACGCTGGGCGCCTCACTAAGCCGGGTGTGCAGCTCTGGTATTACATTGGAATTTGCCTTTGGTTCAAGTGAGGCACCTTAGAATAGTCTGATGTGACCCAAATTGGCACATCTCTACCCCAGGTCGTGATACTATGGTTCTGCGAGCCATCATGTTCCCGGCCACACGGTCATTAGCTCCATGGCGCGGATTCATCAAGACGACATGATGGGTATACGGAGTACACTATACAGCCCATACCTTTCCTGCAAGGGTCCTTTGCTAGGATGGCTAATGGCGTTCTATGGAGACCTTGTACGCGAAGAATAACGCAAGTTATGACTTGACGCGGACTAGATACTCTCCAAGATAGATCATTTGCGTTTGTAACGGTCGGGAAGATGGCCATTGCGTTGCGTTACTATCAACACAACACCAACTACTAAATTTTGGAATTCTCATTTCAGTGGCCATGAAAGTAAGCAGGAAAATGACTTTATGGGAGCCTCCAACTCGAGATTATCCATGCGAATAACGTGCATATACCTATGCATCCACCCCGTTCCGGTAGGGGCTGCAAGAGGTAAAGGTACGTCATCCTCCACGGGGGCCCCGGAACGTCCACCGGAGCTGAACCGAGTCGTGTCTGCAACTTGGAACCAACGAGGTACCATGGAGTGTCTTTGCCATCTTCGTCGGTTTATGGACAGGATTCATTCTATACCATAGGATCTAAATCCATAATCACTAACGTTGATCGTAGTGCGTCTTCTTTCCCACTCGCGCAAAGGTTGCAGGCTACAGGCCCGTCGTGCTCTCATGCCGCAGATTTCCAAACATCAGACAACGAACGGGCAGGGCCACGAATTAGTCCAAGACAACCCTCCCCTACTTGCAACCTGCAATACCTCCCATCTCTTCGAGTACCAACCAAAGTGCCTGTGGCTGCCGGTATCTCTACACTGCAACAAGAGGTCAACTGGCGGAATCTGGCCCAGTCTGTCGCAAGATACTGACTGATTCAAATTGCCTCCGAGCGACCCGGTACTTTCCACGAGTCTAGTGGTACTCCCCCTACTCATATCCCCCATCTCCTTCTCTCCTTCTCTCCTTCTCTCCTTCTCTCGCTCCCATATTCTCTCTCGTATTCTCCGTGTCTACCGGGCGCGCGCCTTGGTTCGGCTTTCTCACCTTTGTGTCTCCGGCGCCGCTCGGAACACGTAGACGGAAAGTTTAAAAGACCTTTTTGGAACACTCGGATTCCTTCACATTCTCTGCAACCGTGGTAAAATTACCGGCACAACCCTTTTTCTCTCTCTCATCAAAGCTGCAATCTGCGTTATTTCGAGCCAGGGCCCATTTGAGCCGAGGAAACAGCTGCTCACTTCCCTCTGCCTCCTGTCTCGCTGGCCCGGTTTGATCTGGCCAAGGTTGTTCGTCACAAATGGCTTCATCTCCACTGTTCCAGGCCCTGCGTGTGGCGTACAATGATGATACCCCAGAGGGCTACTGGGGAGAAAAGACTTCAACTCTGAATTTTTGCGAAGAGGTGAGAATTACATCGTCCACCGGTGTGACAGCTCTTCGCCATCCTTGGTGTTGCTGACCCCTGGTTACGTTTATCGACACAGGATTACGTAGTTTCTTACTACTGTGCTGAAGTTTGCAATGTAAGTTACTACTAGATTCTCCTGCTTCAGTCAGTTATTGTTTTTGCTAACTTGGTCCTCTGAAAGACCTTGACCAACCTCCTATTCCTGTGGCTTGGCTACAAAGGCGTACATAATTGCGTATCTCAGGGTCACCCACGTATTTTCCTAGTAGCATATCTCGGATACGTTATTGTTGGACTGGGCTCTACGGCCTTCCACACATCCTTGAAGTGTTCGTCCTCGCACCTCGCCCATTACATCTTCTGCTACCTGCACACGGACTACTGAACTGACAAACTTACTTGCCTAGACCCCATGCAGCTTATCGACGAGCTGTCGATGATATACACCACGTGTCTCATGGTCTTTGCAACGTTTTCATTCTCAAAGTCTAGCAGATTTTCGGTTTTGTTAGGCGGTGGTCTCGTTCTCCTGGCTGGCCTTATTACGGTGTGTAGATCCTAAATCAGTATCATCCATGGCGCGATGAGTGTGAGAACCCAAAGTTCTGACTATTGTACAAAAGTCCTACTACCACATCACCAAAGATCCGGCTTTCCACCAGGCCTGCTATGCGGCGTTGACGGCAACGGTAATATTTTGAACTCACTCACCTCTCAGGTGCCTTCTTCGTCGGAATGCTGACCGATGCTGCGCAGGTTGTTTTACGCAGCTTGTATGTTATGGAGACGCAACTGCGGCCAGTCCTGGCACGGAGAAACAAGGACAAGGCCAATCTCATTCTCAACACCATGTGGATCATGGTAGGAACAGGTTGTTTGGAACGGCCCCAAGCCATGCTCGTTGTTCTACTATGCTGACATGATTGATTAGGACTAAGTGTCTTCCTCATGGGGTTTCTCATTTGGAATATTGACAATGCCTTCTGCAGCCAGATAAGGCAATGGCGACGACAGCTTGGTCTGCCTTGGGGCGCACTGCTAGAGGGTCATGCTTGGTGGCACTTAATGACAGGTGTTGGTACGTATTTCGACTGGAGCGGTACTGTCATTTCTACCAATGCCGTTGCTAACGTGATGCATAGGAGGTATGGGACAGAGAACATACGGCACTCCCATTTCCGACATGTGCTAATGAGTTATAGCTTACTACTACATCACATGGGGAATATGGCTGCGCAGATGTCTCGAAGGCCGTGAAGATGAGTACAAACTCGTATGGCCAAGGTCACTTTCGTCGATACCGCTAGTGGTCAAAGCAGAGAAGTCGGACTGAGGACTTCGGACATCAATGATGGACAGGCAATCGGCAGCCGTTCAAGGTAAGATTGCACAGGCACCCCGACCGAGGGCTTGGCGACAGCAGCCGCGCATTCTTAAGGCAAGTAAAACACAAGCACCTTCAGGGCCTTTACCTAGAACCATTGGCAGATATATCCAACAGCCAGCACTTCTGGACGCAGATGACAGGATAATGTGTGCCTGCACCTACGGCATACTATAGATGCCCCATCAATTGCAAACGATTTGAACCAAACACAAAATCTAGATCTCGTGTGACCTTGTGCAAAATGAAAGGAAGTGTATGCTTTCTTCTATTCATCTACCTCACCTTAGGTACCCTACGCGGTAGTTAGGGTAATGTAAGTGCGGAGCCAGCGAACGTGACGCAGCGGTAAATGCATAATGTGTTGGAAATATTCTGCTTGCTGCATATCTCACTGAAAGCCTTTCTCCACTGGGACGTACCCCCGGTACCTTAGGCAAGGAGTGCCTTAAAGCAAAAGTAGGTATGGGATAGTATCCGTAAAGATACCGCCTTTCTAAATCAGTCAATCACACACCAAAGGTGCACGCAGTTACCATTCACTACCGACCCCCACCTTGTCGCGAGCTTCAGCCAAACGAAAACCCCTTCCCATACCTTAGTTGCGATCTCACGCCTCAGCCTGCCCACAACATCGTCGCCAGCGACACTGGATTCAATCGCGAAAATCCCAATCTCCTCCGCGGCAGCTTTATCGTCTGAGCTAGGAAGAGCAACTTGCCAAAGTCAGGGGCACCGATCCAACGTGGCCCCCTAGACACCGTCTCATTCTTACATCAAGTCAACATGTCTATCCCGAACCAAGCGCTTGAAAAGGTGAGAGGACAACAACGATGGGACCCTGTGCCTTTGGTCCCTTTTCTGCGCTTTAGCTGCCGCCTACTCACATGTGTATCTGCCTAGCTTATTCGAGAGATCGAAAGCCAAGCCATCGTGGCCCAGCAGCAGATTGGCCAGGCACGCACACAAATGACGGCAAAGCAACGAGAAATGCGCATGGTCCGTCTGACGCTCGATGAGGTTTCCACCTTGCCCTCAAATTTGAACGTCTACGAAGGTGTCGGCAAGATGTACGTAAATTCCCTGCTGACCCATATTCTTATTGTGTGCGCTGCAGCCAAGTTCCGTGTTTGACGGATGTCGGATGACGAAGCGGCTGCAGCCAAGAGTAATTGGACCGGCGTCTATGGATTATATTGCTGACGCCGAGCCTCGGGGCCGGAAAAGGTTCGTCGCGTTGCCCACCCCGCAGCTTACACAGAAGCTGGAGGGCCAAATTAAGGATAGGGAGGGCGAGGTTGAGAAGCTGAGCCAGAAGCTGCACTACCTGGAGACAACGTACAAGAATAGCCGGCAGCACATTGACCAGATGCTCAAGGCGCAGTCATGATGGCAGATGCTGTAAGAGGCCAGAGGGAAGGGGAGCCAAATGATGGGGTCAGGAGCGTATTCCTTCATGGACAACGGAAGAGGGGGGCGGAGGTGGAGTGTTTTCCCATGCAATAATCTTTGAGCATCGGGACGGGACGACAAGCGTCACCGAGTTGATAAGCACTTCTGCGGCTCCGAGTACGGGTAGTTCAGCATCTGAAGACGTATTTTCTCAAGCGATCGTTCGCAATGCGGTGGGAACAAAGTGCGTGTGCATATTCGTGATCACTTGATGCCAGCGTCGTCTGGAGATTCTCTTGTCGGGCATCGACTCGACCCCAGCTGGAATTGGCTCGAGACATGAAGGTGCAAGTAACGGTGCGGTGATGGAGGACGAAAAACACTCTTTGCGGTTCGGAGCTGGATTCATGCGTGTCAGCATAAGGTAACGACTCATATCAATGATGGCTTTGTGAGGTGACTGAAGATCGGGACGAGGTACTCGCTCGCACTGACAAGACGTGGAAGCTGGGTCTCAAGTTTATTATTGCCAACAGTTGGAGGAAGAGGAGCGAGTGTCCCTGGTGTGTCTACGACGTGTGCCAATGATTTAGGCGCCGCGCCTCTCACACGTCGGCAAAGTTCCAATGGAACGGTTTCGTGCGTTTGTTCGTCTCGAGCAGATGGGCCTTGTTTGGGTGGGAGAATAAGACTTTGGTGGGGCATTTTGACAACTGCCGCAGTCTTGGGCACACTCAAGCGTACCTTAGAACGACGTAGCCGTTTTCTGTCCATTTTTCCTGCCTTGATGATATAATAATCTAATCGCTCTGGGCCTGCAAAGGGCCTAGACTGTGGTAAAGTGTGGCAACATCATACCGGTAGACGTCCAGCAGACCATGCGACTGATGCGAGTTTGCCGCCAACAGCTTCTAAAAAAGAAAAAGAAAAACGGTCCCATCAAAGCTACCTTGATTGTCTCCCCTGATTTTCTGGATTACCAGCGGTCAGCCCTCTCGTGGTACTGTATGTGTACACCTACCATACCTTAGGTAAGGTAAGACTCGACGGCTGAGGTTCAGCTCTGGTGGCTCAGGCCTGGCCCGTTGGTACTTGAGGGTACACGAGCTGGTTCGGGCTGCTATAATTACCTGGGTACGCAGGCAGCCGCGAAAAGGGATACCTTATGTTGGCCCACGTTTGACTACCTAGGGCAAGGAATCGATGGTCTGAGTGAAATGTTTCACTGCGCCAGCCAGACTGCTCTCGCAGGATGCCATGTCTGGGCAAAAAAAAAACGGCTGCCTGATAAGGTGGGTTGATGGATGGTTGACAGTTTGCTGGAGATACCTAGTGAGGGCTTGCTGCTCATCGCTCGAGGACTCGGAAGTGAGGGGGTGGCCGGGGTGCCGGGGCCGGGGGGTGAAGACTCTGACCCCACAAGGGATTTGCAGTGCCATCTACGAATACCTACCTACAACATGTGCCTGCCCTCCCTAGGTACCTACACTAAAGGTAAGGTAGGGTCTGACAAAGTACTCCAGCAAGTAATGCTCTGAGAGGACTGACTACCTTACCCATTTCGCATCTACTCGTACCAAGGCGCCATGTGGTGAGGTTAGCTATAGTACCTTACCATAAGCCCAACCGTGTACGGAGTAGGTAACCTGTCCTTTCCTTCCCTTACCTTGCCTTAGGTAGTAGGTAGGTCAGCACGATTACTCCTAAGGTACCTTAGGTACTCACTCCGTAGGTGCTCCGTAGTGTACAGACCGATGAACCCACTCTGTCAGCAATCGCGCAGCCCTACGACATTAGGCTAAGCCGTTTCGGGCCTCGAATGGGAGGATATCTGCGTGCCTCCCCTGCCATGCCTGCCACCTGCCACCCTGCGCCGAACTACGAAGGTCAGGTCAAGGAGGCACCCAGTACTCCGTACGCAGTACCTATTCAGAACTAGGGTATCCGTATCGGCGTAGCCTCACCCCCCAGGTGGGATGGCAGTCATCCATCCATTGTGCGGATGAACCGACGAATGAACCATCGGCCCCGTGCCTTGCCGATGCTGACTGCCCCGCCATTCCTCCCGATACACCGACAGATGGAAGATGCAGGCGTCACTGAGGAAGGTAGGTACACCATCTCGAGGTGAATGTTTCTGGTCTTGCGTTCTCCTCCAAGATGCCAGGCTCAAAATACTAGGCGCGCACGCCTGATACTCATTGACCATGGGCTGTAATTTATGACGCCGGCATAGGATCCTGCGGCGTTGGCGTCCGCCTATCTAGACCACCTCATTTTTCTTTCCATCTCAAACTACCTACCTTAGCGATCCCTCCCTCCCCCCGCGACGCCGCTCCCACATCACAGCCCCCTCCATTCACAGCAACTTCATGAGGTAGGTACCCTACCTTACCTTCCTTTACCTCAGCATTTCCGTTCAAATCACGCTTACCCTTACCTTGGGCTCCCTCTTCGGACGGTGTTGGAACCCCAGGCCCTGCCATCCTGTACAAACCCCTCTCCTAACCTGGTCGCTTAGCTTCCCTCCTCGGCCTGGTGGGCCATCCCCTCCACTTGGCTCGATCCTCGCACTATGGCCAATCCAACCACTGGCTCCCCTTTCTACCATGTAAGCCAACCGACCGGCGACCACCACCTCATGTCGCGCATCACGTCGCCCCCCTTCAGCTCTTACCTTACTTTAGTACCCTAAGCCAAAAAAAAAAAAAGCATAAAAGACCATAGGGTCGTACTCTTTCGCCCCCAACTCTTCTTAAACCACCTGTCTCCCCCTCTTGTTGCTCGCCGTCGTGGTCTTTTCTCTCATATCACTCATCGTTTCCATATTGTAGGCTCACAGAGGTACTTAGCGGCGGAGCCCTTGATTCTCACTCTTGGCTGTTGCCCACACCATTCTTACTTCTGCCGTGATTGAGCGGTTCGGCGCTTCAGGCACCATGAGTAACAGCTACTATTCCGACTCGGATGACCTTGACATACGAGTCTCGAGGCGTCGGGCACCGTCGCCTTCACAGGTTCACTATGTCGAGGCGAGATCGAGACCCAGTAGGAACTACTACCCGTCAGCAGGCCAACAGCCTAGCTTTTTGGCTCCTGAGCGCACAGTCATTACCACTCGCACTCGATCAAGAGAGCGTTCCCGTGAGCGCCATTCCACTCCACCGGGCCCCGCTCCGGCTCCCATCTCCGCTCCGGCTCCGGCTCCTGTGATTATCAATAACCGTATTTACAACGAGCACTCGTCCGACGACGAGGACGACCGCCACATGCAGGTCTACCACGGCCGTCACCGTTCTCATTCCCGTGGTCACTCGTCTCATTCCCGGTCACCTTCGTCCTCTTACATGACCCGAGAGGATTATGAGGCAGAGCGGGCTCGACAAGAGCTGGCGGAACTCAAAATCAGTCAGGCTCGCGAGAAAGAGGAACGCCGGGTTCAAAAGGAGTTCCGAGAGGAAGCTGAGCTCCAGCGCGCCAAGCGCGATCTCGAAGATATCCGAAACCGTGAGGCTCGCGCTGCTGAAGAACAGCGCTTCAAGACCAAGATCGAATTGGAAAAGTACCAAGAGGACATGCGGAAGGCAGACTTATCCAAGAAGCGAGAAAAGGAAGCTGCTGATGCCGTAGAGCGCTACAAGAGAAAGGAGGCAGATCGACTTGCGCAAGAGAAGAAGGAAAAGGAGCAGCGTGAAAAGGAATTTCAGCAAAGGCTCAAGGAAGAGCGTCAAAAGGAGCTGGACAAGCTGGCCAAGGAAAAGAAGGAGAAGGAGGAGCGCGAGAAGGAGTACCAGAGACGTCTCCAAGAGGACCTACGTAAATCAGGTCTTGACGACAAGGCTATTGCTGCCATCCTCAAGAAGGAGAAGATTCCGGAGCCACCGAGACAAAGACCAGTTCAGCATGACAATGCGCTCGTTGCTGGGAATCGCCCAACCTACACGCGTATGGCACGAAAGCATCTTTCGATTGAAACCTTGAGAACATATCAGGTCGAGTGGGAAATGGACGTTGTAAGCATATTCAGAAGGTGACTGACTCCTGTTGCATCTGCTGACTTATCTCAGGATCCTGAATACGTGCTCATCAGACGATGGGTGCCGGAATGGGAGCAAGACACCCTTTGGAGACACACCAGGTCGATTCGCGAGAAGCGCTCATCCAAGCTCGTACTTGAGATCGAAGACAAGAAGTCGCACCGCCACGAACCAGAGTTCGAATGGGTCAGAAAGAAGAGTGACCGGAAGAGAAGCAAGTCGCCCGCGCTCCTCATGTACCTTGCGGGAGCGAAACCGGCATGATTTGAGGGGGGGGGGGTGGACCAAGCGACATTCTGGTCGGCATCGGGACCGAGTACGCCAACCTTCTTATCGCATCAAAAGTGACGATGGTATTTGTGTCTGGGACAACATCGCTTGTTTACACCACACATGTAGCTGGAAACCTTCAAGGGGAGGCCACACACAAGATATCGTAGATGCCCACAACACTCCAACAGGGCTGCTCAGGTTATTTGTTTTTCCGAAGGGATATATACCATTAGCTACTAGTACAAGTCGTCTTTGCGGGACGTTGGGCTTCTTTCAGTGGAACAAGGTGGGATTGTATGTTGGAGTGCGTAATCGCTACGGCTCCGCTGTCGTTGTCGTCGTCAAGTTTGAGGACCAAGTACGTTCAGCTCTTCTCATCAGTTCTTCGTACACAGTCCAGGCCAAGGCTGAACTCATTGCTTTTCTGCTCATGCGGAGCGCGACACCATCCATAAGTGACCGAACGCCTTCTTCCAAAATCATCTTGTGGCAAGCCTGGTACATGTTCCTGTAAACAGCCGGCTGCAGTTGAATCCTAGTTTTGATAGCATCAAAAGGATTTGAGATAACGGAGCACGCTCCACCCGCCATGACGGCAGAGCTGAAATTGACAAGCGTTGCATGTGATGTTGTAATGGCGACGGGGCGATTCGAGTTTTGGCCGTCTTTTCGAGTAGACAGACTGCTGAGCTGCTTCTTGAGCAGCTCGTAGAACAATACATACATGCCCGCGTACGGTGCATCACGGACGGCGGTAGCACCGAAGCCAGCAAAGAAGCCTCGCGGGCCATTCGTCCTGTAGATGTCGGAAGATGCGCCGAGCAGGGATTTGTAGGAATACAAATTGGATTCATATCGAACCTTGATGACGGTCAACGGCATGAGGACAAAGCCGGCAAACGTCCTGGCGACGGCGCCAGCGACCAGGTTAGCCGATGGGGTTAGCGTCGGTAGTGAGGACGAGTGTGCTGCCCTGTTGCCGGCGGCTTGGCTCAATAAGCGCGACTGGGCCACATGTTGGCGGATGGAGTTGAGGGATGTGAAGTAGAGGGCCGAACCGAAGCCGGTCCTAAGGGCTGACGGGATTGTGCCGCGCCAGAGCGTCTGGATCTTGTTGGGGGCAGCGGCAACCTCCCTGAGATACGACGTCAGTGACCGGTGGCCAGATTGTTGAACACGAGTCTTGAGTAGGTCAAGCGGTTGCAGCAGCACCGCCGATGCAACGCCGGAACCCAGTCCAGCAACGAAATGCCGAGCTGTGAGAGGAGAGGGGCAGGTCAGCGCAGCCTTGATCACAGGTGAGTATAGAGAAGAGTTTCAAAGGGGCAGCTCGCAGGGATTCATGCGTATGACCAAAGGGTGATAAATGAATGAGTATGTTTGCCCTTTTCTTACATGATTTTGTGCGGCCCGGAGTCACCTGTTGAGACATGGAGACTTTCTGAGAGAGCTGGTGTCGTATCTTTTAGACGGGGAGATGATACTAGGGGAATTGCGGTGCAATACCGGGTGATGCGGTGGCGAGTTTGTTTTATGTGTGAAAATAAGTGGTACAAGCGAATGCCATTGCGTCACCAATCAAAGACGTCCTTAAATGTACAGATTGGTTAAGAAGATGTGATGGGGTTCAAGGCAGAATGAGAAGGGAGAGATGATCATAAGTTGTGATGACTTTTCAAATCCGGCTGGCAGGGTAGATAGATATCTACATAAGCACATGAGGTAGCTTAGTTGAGGAAAGGTAAGGCCCGTCAAGGCAGGTCGGTGCATCTGACTCGCTAGCCGTATCGGGCAACGCTCAGCAGAAGATCGGGGGGCCGTAGTCGGTATAATGACGGTTATATACATAAGAAGCCTAAGGGTCCGACCGGGTCTTTCCGATCACATAGTCCTCCGGCAGGCCCGGCGTTCCTGGTCCGATTTTCAACGTTTGCTTACACAACGTTGGAGAAACATAAACCTCTGGTTGTACCCGGTCAGCTCCTCGAAAATATGATGCTCTCGCGTGCCGGCTGAGTGCTGTTCGAGCGCAGCGAGAAACATAATGCCAGCTGCTTGCGATAGCTAACATGCCGTCGAACCTCCCTTTCATAAGGTGGAGATGAGCTGCCGCTCTGTAGACTCGCATTCCACCTTGCCTTCCGTATTTGTAGTCATCCTCCTTTGAACATGCCCCGAGTGCGTTACCTCGACTCGCAACAACTTAGGACCTATGCCTCTTTGGCCCCTGTCGCCTTGAAGTCACCGATAACCGATTCAAGGCGCCCAGACAGTAACCGGTGCCTCTTGACAATGTCAACCCATTCAGTCTGTTTCGTTTCTTCGTGTTCGCCCCCCAAGGTTGCCAACAGCATCCCAAAATCACCTCCAAGCCTACCCAAACTTCCTGAACAGTACAAAACCTGAGTGAGAATACTATCCCTTGCTGCTTGGTCTTTCACAACCGGAAGGTATTTTGTCAACGTTTCGAGGAGCATCTCCACAAGATGAAGCGGGAATGTCGATAGTGTTGATGGCATGGGTTTGAAAGGATTCTCGTCGTCGTTAGTAGTTCCAGTCTGATACCCAGTGCCGGGAAATATGCTCTTGAACATGGAGACAACGCTGAAGCTTTGCTCACGGAAGATCTCGACATAGCGTTTGAGATACTTCTCTGTCTGCTGCCCGCCTGACCAGGACTGGTGATTGGCGCTCTGTTGCCTCTGCCTCTCGTCATCAGCTAGCTCACGAAGGGGTTGTAAAGCCCCCAAAGTAGCATCCAAGGTGGCAACGCGGCAGCAGAGAAAAAGTAGCGAGAGGGTGTGTTCCTGAGAACCGCGGTTCGTGGAGCTCATTGAAGACATGTCCGGAACTACTCTTCTGAGCCAGCTGATCGTCCGCAGTGATGCGGCCAGCTTGAGTCCAGGGGATTTGAGGGCAGCGATGAGATCGGCCGTCATTTTCACGATGGCCTCGTCAGCTTGGTGAGAAACGAGGTCGACCAGCGGCGAAGATGAATACAAGCCATGGAGTCTCCGAATGTGGGCATTGAGATCGAGGGCGGACGCGTAATTCGCGGGAACGGTGTTGATAGCGGAAGAGAGGAGGGTAGGCAGTTCTAGCACGTCGACGAGACGTTCGACATTGCGAAGGAGTAGTAAGGCGCGTTTCCTTTCGGCCAGGTCCTCATTGTCCCTGGATTTACTGTAGGTGGTGGAAAAGCGCAGGGCCTCTGATTCGAGCTTGGGAATGGCATTGCGAAGGTCTGCCGTGTCGGCGACAAGAGTAGGCAATGCGTGGGTCAGGCCAGTGTGATTTGAAGCCGAATCGATGATGGATTTGTGAGAGCGCTTTGAGACGCCTTGGAGCGAGAGGAGAAGTGAATGTGATGTCTGGGCCAGGGATTGAGGCTCAGTCGAGGCTAGTGCTTCCGGACTCTGATCGGCGAGATGGGACAGATATGCGAGCTTGGTTGCCCTTGTTGTCGGGTTGAATAGAGTGTTGACGTCGGCATCAGGGCTCGTAGACTGCCGAGCATCGAGCAGATCAAGGAGAACGTCGGCCATATTGGCGAGATGTTCACATTGAAAACTTGCCGTTGATAACTACCTTGGGCAGTAGGTAGGTAGGTGTCATTGGATAGAGCAAGGGGTTCTCTGTCACTCTGGGGCAGGAGCAAGTTGGGTGGCGCCAGCAGGCTAAGGTACCTAGGAAGGTAGCTTGGTAGGTGCATACCGACAGGTGCATACCGACAGGTGCCCTTCGGTGTGCACCTACCTCACTACCTTACCTTTAACTTTAGCTTGCACCCTGTCACTACAAGCTATGCCGATGAATTAAGCAGAAAATGACTTAAAGCGAAGGCTTAAGCCGGGCATGTTGTTGGTCTCACCTGGCCTCCCCCAAGTCTAGGTACCTATCTTGCTATGGGGGAAATCGCCAAGGTAGCAATACAGACCAGACACAAATGCACAGCACGAATGGCCGTGAGCAGGGGAATGTTTGAGCCTCCGAGGCGCTACTGATTATTCAGTATTCAATATTGCAGTTCCCATAGTTCCCCAAGCAATAAAGGTTTGGAATTGGGGCCAGCCCCCCCCCCCCTCATATCTTACTACGTATTCTGTTCCAGTTCACATCACAGCACTGCCTCAGTCAAGTCCACTGCGCTAGGCGTGTGATGCCATCATGAGACGGACAGCTAGTTCTGGCCCTAGCATCCCACGACCCCCGACCACAGTGCAGCTGACATGCAGCCATTTAGTGACAATAAGTAAGGTAGATAACGAAAAACAAAGTTCAGGTTGCAGGCGGAAACGGCCTTGAAAACAACTGCCCGAGAAACATATCTTGTCTGTGAACTTATGCTCACGGCCGCCCCCACCTCTGTGCCCAGTGCTCGACTTAGGGTACCTCCTAAGGTCACGACACAGCTGGCGGGCGGCCAGGTGCTACAAGTCTTCAAGGGTCCTCCTCCATCAAGCTTAGCTTCCCCCAACAATCCGTCAGCTCCCCGCGCGCCGACCCCTGCTTTGCCTCGCCTGCCTCATAACCACACGAGACCTTGAACCACTTACTCACTGCTCACGTTTGTTTCTCTTGTCTCGTTCACCTCAAGCATCTGATAGACTGACGGATCGATCTGGTGACAGAACTCTCCTGTCGAAGAATACTTTGAAAAGGAAAACATCCCCAACACCCAGCGCCGCAATCAAGCCGCGCAGCTCACCTTCGACTGTCTCCCCAGCGTACTACCGTCTCCTGGTACTCCCGAACCGAAGCAGCTTCCAAGACCCTCCCCAGCAGAAGCGCACAATTGAGCTCGAGTCGAGGTACAACACAGAGAATGAAAGATCCTTTCTTTCTCGAGCCACTGCCATGGCTCGTCAAGGCGACTCAGCCCTTTGCTGACTACTTCTCGCTGCCGACACTGCCGATCCACGTTCACGAGGTCCTCGCCTCAGCCCTCCTCTACTCGGTTATCTACTACCCTGTGTCTCCGTTACTGTCGCGCTTGATAGTCGGCCGCAAATACCTCGATTTACCCCGCAAGAGACGCATAAACTGGGATGCCCATGTCGTCTCTCTTGTCCAGAGTCTTCTCATCAACGGCTTGGCCCTCTGGGTCATGTTCGTTGACGAAGAGCGCAGCACGATGGATTGGCAAGCTCGCATGTGGGGATATACAGGTGCTGCCGGTATGATCCAGGGCCTTGCCGCTGGCTATTTCCTATGGGACTTGGTTGTCACGAGTCTCAATATGGATGTCTTTGGACTCGGCACCTTGGCTCATGCTATCAGCGCCCTCTTTGTCTTCTCTCTTGGATTCGTAAGTCTGCCTCTGACGAAGTGCTCTATATTCATGTCTTTTCCGCTAACCTCTATCAATGAATCAGCGACCCTTCCTAAACTACTACGGCTGCATCTTCATCCTTTGGGAGCTGTCCACACCCTTCCTCAACATTCACTGGTTCTTTGACAAGCTGGGAATGACCGGGTCTCGCGCGCAACTCTACAACGGCCTCATGCTCTTGTTCACTTTCTTCTCCTGCCGCCTCATATACGGAACTTATCAGTCTGTCAAAGTCTTTTCAGACATCTACGCTGCAATCAACGCCCACCCCGTCCTGCCGAAAGAGATTTCCCCGGAAACAGGCGCAGTGCTCGCTCCGACTGGTGTTATGAGATTTGCAACGGCGTCATCAACGGTGCCAACTTGGCTAGCCGTGACGTACCTGATGAGCAATATAACTCTCAATAGCTTGAACTTCTACTGGTTCATCATGATGATTCGTGCGGTTCGGAAGAGGTTCCAGCCGGCAAAGTCAACAGACAAGCAAGCTACGATCGAGCCCTCTACTGCCAAGGCCACAGCGGCATCTCCCACAACTCAAGCCCGTCGGCGCAAGGCATAGAGCAATTCCAAGGGAAAGGAGCGGGCGATTTGCACGTAGTCGTGTGCCGAAGAGTGCTTCCCAGCTTTGACAGCGTTTTGTGTGGGAAAGCTGGATGATAACGGCCCTGGGCGGAGCGAGGAACTGTACAAATACATGATAGGATGTTGCCCAATCTTTGAACGTGGGTGGCAGGTGGTTTACTGCTTACTGTTTTACATAACATATAGATCGGTATTTCGTTTGACTTGCGCTGATAAGACGCGCCAGCTTGAGAGACGCGGCCCTGTTCTGTCTCATCTTCAATAACGCTTACGTGCCTCCTGTCTCCTGCTTGACTTTGTCATACTCTTCACAGCCAAAGTTACTAGAGCAATGGCTTGAATCATCACGAGCCTCACATTGATGCCAAAAGTAAGGTGAAAGAAGTAGTATTAAGTACATCTATGCACGTACACTGGTATGACGGTGGGAAACACACATGGCACCTATGCTATGCAGGGTGTGTCCAGAAAAGGGAAAAATACGGCCAGTTGATTCGCTCGCTCCAATCCGGAAGATGAGTCCATCAAGGACGGAAATGGATGTGCAACTAGAAACCGAAGGGATTGTTGGGAGCTAGATGTTCCAGTTAGCCAAATCCTGCAGAGACACTGTGGATGAGTACGTGTATACTAACTTGCTTGTGAAAGATTGGCCCGCCGGCCTGTAGCCTGCGGCATCAACTTCTTTGCGTCACCTGTAACTCCGAAGCGAACCGGCGGAGGAGGGCCTGTCTTCTGAGGCTGCAAAGGCTGCACCGGTGCTTGAAGCCCGGCGCTGCCCATATTGTTAAATCCTCCCATGCCGGTTTGCTGCGGTTGGAAGCCCGGCATGCCGGTTCTTTGTGGCTCCATAGCAGGGGGCAAGAATGAGTTGATGCTTCCGGTGGGTTGCGCATTGAAGCCCTGAAGCTGACCGAACTGACCAGGAAAGCCAGTAGGTTGCGCCTGCATTGGGGAGAACTGACTTTGCCTCTGAGGATCCGCGAAAGGGCTTTGAGCAGGCGCGCCTGTCATCATGGGCTGCTGCATCGACTGCATAAACTGTCCACCAGTCTGTTGCATACTGGGGTTGAAGCCCATTACCCCCGGTACTGGTTGCTGCTGAGGCACGGGATAGGCATTCATCTGCTGATGTGGCATCTGCTGCTGCTGCTGCTGCTGCTGCTGCTGCATAGTATACTGCTGCTGCAAACGTGCTTGATTCATATCATTCATGCTCTGCCCTGGCGGTGCCACCTGAGTCTGGAAAGTTTGGTGGGAGACACCAGTCATTTGAGGCATCAGAGGCGGCGGTGCAAAGGCGCTCTGCTGAGCAGACTGAGGTGCAGACAACGGTCTCGACGGCGGTGGAAGCATCAGCGAGCCAGTGGTCGCCATAGACGGAGGCGGGGCTGGCCTTTGCCGCTGTGTAGCTTGCTGGGATGTCTGCAAGCCTGTAGAACTCGGCCTGATGGTATCAAAAAATGACGGCGTAGCTCCAGTGGGTTGTGGCGCCTGCACCGGTGCCGGTGGTTGAACAACGACCGGGCTTGGCGCCGGCGGCTGGGCTGTCCGTTGCGGCTCCAGAGGCTTCGACAACAGTGACAAATCTTGCATGGACCCAGTGAGAGCAGGCACTTGCTGGGGCGGTGTTTGCTGTTCCGGTAGTTGGGTTGGAGCCGGAGTAGGAGCAGCGGCAGGGCGAGGGGGCTCTTGTGGTTGCTTTGCGGGCTTCACGTCCCACGCATCATCGTCAAAACCACTTGTCGTCTTGGCCGTCGCTGTTGAAGCAGAGGCAGGCGACTTAGAGTCGGTGTCTTCGCTCGGGCTGGACCCCTTTGCAGCAAATGCCTTGGGATCCACAACATCACTGGTTTGCACTGCAGGTGCCGGTCTGCCTTTTCTGGTGTTGTTCCGGAGAGCTCCACCAGGACCGGAGAACAGACCGCCAGAAGCCCCGTCGCCTTCTCCGTTTGCCTTGTCGGCGCCGTTCTTCACTCGGCCAAACTTCTGGTCCAGTGTGCGCATGACTTTCAGTATGTCTCCTTCGCGAAGACCCAGATTACGAAGCACCGAGGCGTCAACGTCTGGAAGTACACTTTCGTCCATCGAGTCCTTGGCGAAGGCCTGTGCATATCGCTCGCACAAGCCTACGGCAACATCGCAAGTGAGGAAGAACTGGAACCAATCGTACTCGGGTTTCTGCGGTTGTCCAACTGAGGCGCCGACTCCGGCAGGCGGCGAATTTCTGGCTTGTGAGGCCCTGGCTTTCTTGACATTCGACAGCGGCTTGTCTTCGTCCAGTGAGATGCCCGTAGCGCGTTCGACGTATTCTAGGTCCTCAACTGACATTTTTGCCACGGGAACTGCAATCTTGACGCCATTCATCTTGTGCAGGTTAATCTTGCCATCCTTGAGTCCGAGGAACTGCGCGTCGACGCTGAAAGATTTCGATCGGTCCGTCCACGTCCGCACTTTGGCGGGATCCGGCTCTGTGACAATAGTGTTAGTACAGAGTGTGCACCAGAACCTAAGACCAAGGGCTATTGCTTACTAGACTTGCCGGATCGGCCTTGACTGCCGCCTTCGCCACGTCCGTTTTCGCGTTTGCTCCGCTGCCCATAGTTATTACCATTTTCTCTTGCCATAAGACTGCTGCCTCGCTTTGGTAAAGGCATTCCTGGCCCTACCTGCTGTGAGCTGTCCCTCTGAGCCGCTTTAACAGCCTCCTTTGTCAACCTGATCTCTTCCAAGCGGTTCTGTTCGACGGTTGACTTCGCCGCGTTCAATCCGGTGTTGCTGGCGGGTGGGGCGATGGAGCCTGTGACCTCGATGTAGCTACTCGGGACGACGCCCTCCTTGCCGTTTTTAACACGCCGAACCTGCCACCATTCTTCGCTCTTGGTATCGTCGATTATGACGACATCGTCGCCAACGGCAACAGTAACCTCGTCGTCGCCTTGGGCCATGAAATCATATAGCACTTGACCTTTCTTCTGGGCCTTTCCTGAGCCGGCCAGGATAACCTCTCGAAGTCCCTCTGCTCTGACGGCACCTGCTAGTTCGCCTAGAGCGCCCACGATCTCTTCAGCTGTATCTTTGGCTCCAGCATGGAAATCTACGCTTTTGCTCGGCCTGACAAGCTCCAAGAACACGTGCTTACCCTCGCGAGAGTAATGGGTCATCTTCTCCGCTGTCCACTCTTGGGAAGGACCATCCTGGGCACGCTCTGGGGCAATCAATATGTTCCCAGTTGCTAGATTGATACCTAGAGTGGTGGGCATCTTTTTCCGCTTGCCCATCACGGATACCATCTCGTTGATATTGTACATGTGGAACCCACCAGGCGCACGATAAGGTGGTTCTTCGACTTCGGGCTCCTGGTCGTAAAGACGGGTGTCAATCGACCTTTGAGATTGGATACGTGCTGGTGCCGGTGCGGGTGCCGGTGCGACCTGCGAAATTGGACGGGCAGGCAGAGCGGGGCTTCTGACCGGCTCCTCATCCGATGGTTCTGATGCCGGGGACTGCGGTGACATTGGGGGAGTAGCAGCGCGCGGTTGAGGGACAGAACGACCCGCCATCACACCTGCCAGAGCCGCCGCGGGATTGTTGTCGTTAGAGTTGGCTGGTGTGTAGGCAGACTCCGGCCTCTCCATATAGCTTTCCGTAACAGCAGAAGCAGAACTTGTGCGTGCCGGTAACGTTGGAGGCGGCGAAGGTTGAGCCGCAGTATCTTCTGCTTCGCCAACTTCAATGTAATTGGCCGGTACAAATCCATAATCGTCATCTAGACCAACCAGAATCCAGTCAGGGTCTGATGTGTCGTAGACGTCAAGGACAGCATCTTCGGGGAAGGAAAGCTCCTCGTCTGTTTGCCTTGTGTACTCAAACAGAGCACGCGCCTTTGCGACGGGTTGTGCCTGAGATGCAGTTAGAATCAACATTGCTACGTCGAATGAAATCTCGGTGGGAGCGGTTTCGGGTGCGCCTACCTCTTCTACATAATTATTCGGAACGAGACCTTCGGGTTCTTCTTCGTCGTCTGCACTAGCCTTCTTCTTTGCTTTCCACCAATCATCCTCGGCGTTCTTCTCGAGCACGTAGAGAATATCCCCATCGTTGATGGCAAGCTCGCCTTCGGCTTGAGGAAGGTAGTCATAGACGGCTTTGTAGACTCCTAAGAAACCCATGTTGGCGGGGCTGGGTAGGCTTCTGCCGGATTATTCGCGAGTAGAATAAATGATCGCGCAGGCGTTTATGTGCGGGGAAATCCGCGTATCATGAGATGGAAGGATCGCAGTTCGAGTGTGTGGCCGAGGGTGCCGTACTTCTGGCTGAAGTGCAGTATGGGGAGAAGCCGCTGCTCGCTGCCGGCGTCCCCGCGGATGGGCAATGGTTCAAAACTCGCAAGAATCGGGAGATCGGGCGTTGAAAGGTTCCTAGAGGCACAATGGGCCGAGGTCAACTTCAGAGCCGCCAAACAGCTAGACAGCCAAACGTTCAAAGGGCGATCGCAGGGCATGTGAAGATATATTGAGCATTATGGAACGGATAGGCAATGCTGTACGATGGCATTTGCCACAGGCTACCCAGGCAACGTCGCAGGGCAGAGGAAGATAGGCAAGTACAGATAGCGTGGGCAGAGCTAAAGACAGCACGAAACAATGGCCATGAGAGATGTTCTTAGAACAACTTACAAGTCATGAGGTCGCAGTTTAGTACGCACTCGGCAAGTATGTCCGGTATCGCGATCGCATCAGCTCGTGGGTTCGTGGGTACGGATGATGGTCGACGGCCGAGTTGAGCTTGACTGGCGATAACCGCGGCTGGAGGGATTTCGCAGCTCGTGCAGTACCAAGGAAATTGAGTGTTGATGTGATATGATAGGCAGAATGGTGGTTGGAGAAATATCTTGACCGAGCAAAGGCGTGACGGTGGAAAGTAGATGGTGGATTGGAAGATGGAGACGTGATAATCGTAGCGGGTGCTCAGGTAGTTGCGGTTATCCGTTAGGCATTATTATTGCCATATGCGATGATGGTGGAGGTGTCGTGGCTGTGATCAATGGGCACTAGGAACCGGAGGAGCTGGGCTTGGAACCGGTACCTTAATTACTGTGTATGCTGAGTGAGACTGGCCCGGTGTGGAGCATGACAATGGTTACTTGAGCTGGGCTGCGATTAGCGCTTTGGAGAGGGTGGAAGATGAAGATACCTTGAGGTACTTTGCACATAAGCAGGGTGGCAGGCGATGCTGGTGGGGGCCTCCGTTATCCATCACTGCTGCCGTCATT
Source organism: Colletotrichum acutatum (assembly GCF_030867785.1). Taxonomy (NCBI): domain Eukaryota; kingdom Fungi; phylum Ascomycota; class Sordariomycetes; order Glomerellales; family Glomerellaceae; genus Colletotrichum; species Colletotrichum acutatum. The sequence continues at coordinate 302,807 of NW_026849032.1, read as the reverse complement.
GTTAGAAACCTGGCAGGTACCTGGCAGTTCACCCATGCATGAAGACTCGAAAACACGGGTATATGCATATACATACACACTCACACACACACCTTACAAATGCGTCATGCGTCAGGTTGGCGCGCACGTTCCTCAGCATGTCTAGGTGCTCTCTATCCGTATTCTCTCGCAGAAAGATATTAATGAACTTCCTCATTTCATGTTTCCTCATTTTGATGTATTTCTACGCAGTACCAACCTTTCCATGAGAATGTTTGCATCCCACAGCACCCTTCCTCAAATTGGAACGTGCCGTGCTTGGTGTTACGCTTCTAGGCACCCTAAACTCAAGTGCACCTCATATTTGCGGCCCAAGTGGCTCTCCACCGTAGTTCGCTGCCCGATATGGGACACTGTCATAAGAGAACGGTTCATGATTTGAACATCTGTCCCATGGTCTTGTCAGAGACGGATATTCCGGGTTCATGAGGTTCATACCATTGTGGGCCGAAGATCGAAACGCTCTGCAGGGCAGCTCACCGTGTGAGCAAGCAATCAAATTACTCACTATCGCACACATGAATGGGTTCGTGAATATCCGTAGAAATGCCTTGTATCCAGGTATCTTAATGCATTAGCCAATGCTTTCCGTTAGCCTTGTCTCCGATCTGCAATCCGCCGTGATGGATTCAGGTTGTTTTCCCCATCCTTTTCACTATGCCAGCCCAGCCAGCCACCTCACTGACTGCTCCCTGTTCTACCCCGGCTGACGACCCCAGGAAACAGTTTGGGATCTCGTCCCGAGGTGTGGCCGTCAGTCGACCACGATGCTTCTCCGGAAGGTGCGAGACTGGCAGGGGAAGCAACTACATCCTCTTCGAGGACTGCTGCGCTGTTGGATCCTCCCACGACGGCCGTCTGCGTGCCACCTCCGTTACCCGGGGCACTGTCAACACCCGCGCTGGCCGGCTCGCGTTGCACCGCTGGGTGGTGCCCACCGATGATGCTTTGAGCCACACTCTGCTGGTCAGCTGTGACGGCCGAGTCAGGGGTTTCATTGGCACCGTAGTTGATGTACTTGTGAAGCCTACCACTCGTTAGCATGCTCCTGGATCCTGGTCAGAGTTCCGCCGCCATGATGCTTACATGTCATGTTCCTCTCTAAGGGTCTGGTATCTGAATTCTTCTCTGCGATCAGGCACGTTGGTTTTCACCATGGCATTGCCTGCCTTGCCCGGAAGCTTGAAATTGGGTCCAAGCCACTGCTCCTTGATCGCACTTTCGAAGCCGCTCTGCTTGACTGAATTCTTTGCAAGTTCACACATGTCCACAGGGCTTAGCTTGTAGATCTGGGCTGCCACGGCGTACTCCTCCATCAATGGCTCCTTCGTAAAAGCGAACTGAAGTGGATCGTCCGTCGACAACGAGACATTGAGACCCCGACGGAAGTACTGGTAGAACGGGTTCCTCTCATAAGCAAGGAATAGAGCGTTGTTACTCAGCGGCGACATGGCGATGCCAATCTGTTCAAGATAGAAGATGTACTGCAAGAGCGGAACCTTGCGTAGTAGTAGACCATGGCTGATGCTGTGACAACAAAGGAGAGCCACAGCCAGATGCTCGCTGTCACCAGCCTCACCACAGTGTGGTCGCAGTACAAACGTGTTGAAACCCCGACGTTGGCGCAGTGCGTTGAGCGATGACATATTGGAGAACAGATAGTAAAGCCAGTAACTGTAGGGAGGGTTTTGCTTCGAGTCCCAAACCTTAGGCACGGGGAACTTCTTGAACAGGCGCCGCTCAATTTTGCTCTCGTCGTCGACACTGTCGAACCCAATCACCCTCTGCAGGAAGATATGCAGCTTCGGATGGCTCGAGGGATCTCTTGAGACTTCGAACAGGGGCTCAAAGACATTCTTGACCACCTGTTCGAAAGTGTCCATGAGCCCGCTGGCCTTGTACACATCGTACAAACGAGGGATCTGAATGAGCCATCGTACGTTGTGGGAGAATAGCTTGTTGTCAACAACCCAGGCGGCTAGCTTATCCCATTCGTCAAGGGACTTGCCGTAAATGGAGATGCGCCATTCGACCATCTGGTATTTGCTCGATTCAAGATCAGCAATGACCTCTTTGGTGATTTCTGCCAGATAGCGGCCATTGATAAAGTTGTCTGTCTTGAGGAAGATCGTGCGGAGCCGGGATTCGCCAATTGGGTTGTACTTGAGATTGAACTTATCAAATCTGTGGAACGAATCCGTGTGCGCCTTTGGATAGGTATTAGTTAACGTTCAGAACGTATGGAGGGAGAGGCACGCTTCAGGACAAGAACTTACATGCATATCTAGAGTGTCAATGGAAAGGTCATATGCGGTGAGGTTGATACTCTGGAACACCTCCGCTAGGGTTAGATGCCTGTCGTCGCGGAAAAGCACAACCTCGTCTGGACACTTCTTCATCTTGCTCTTGATGAAACGCAGGAGATGTTTCTGGTTCATGCAAGCAGAGTGGTGAACGTGGGTGTCAACCTTGCGCACGTTGTAAAAGTCTCTGTGGGGGACTTTCTTGCTGTCCGCAGTCTCCTGGTACTCGTTGAGAAGGGCGTAAAGATTGAATTTGCCTTCGAGATACTGAAGTCGACGGAATGCAAAACTCTTGCTTGGTCCGTCTGAGGAAATGCTCAGAATTTGATCCAGGTCCATGTAAAACTCTCGGATAGTAGGAACCCGAATGACTGGATTTCCTCTAGCCTCTGACTCTGCATCATCGAATACTTGGTAGACACCACTATCGTCAAGCTTGAACGTCATCTTGTCGGCGGAGGGGACTGGGAGCAGGTCCTGCATATCGAAGTCTTCTCCAATATCTTGACCAGGCTTCCGCTTCTTCGATGTGGGCTTAGCCTCGGAATCCTGTGCCCGACGGCTTGTGTGGTCACTTGCTGCCGTGGCAGATGAAGGCAGGACCATGCTGCCGTTCAGGCTATTGGCGTTGCTGGTGGTTTGCTCGGCAGAAGCCACAGCTCTTGCGTGCTCGGCTCCCCAAGCTGGCTGCGGAGGAGGTGGGTAAATCGACCAAGTAGGATCATCCCTAGGATTATCATCAGGTCTTTGGAGAGAGAGCCCGACGTATCTCTCTCGTAGGTCCATGATGCTCTGAATATTCTTCGAGATGGCACTGAGCTCAGCCGTGATGTGTGGATCTGTGTCTGAGAAGGCAGCTACACCAAGGGTAGCAGGCTGGTTTGTAGCGCTAACACTAGGGCCAGTTTCGTGGCCCAGGCCCAGATTGTTGAATTCACTGTTCGGAAACCTGGGGTCGTCTTCATGGACAGGGTGGTTCCGTGGAGGTGAGAAGTGCTCTGCACTGGCAGCTTGCTGCTGCTGCTGCAGCTGAGTCGGTTCCGGCAGCATCATTTCTTCGTGTGCTGGAGCTTTCCCTCTCACTTGGCCATGTGCTTTACCCAGGGGAGATGAGTCCATTGGATGGTCGAGATTTCGAGTGCCGGCAGGAACATCACGATGCTCAGAGCCGACAATGACTGGGCTTCCGTGGGGCGTCGCATGGCCTTGGGACCACACACCACTACCCGTCTTCAGCTGGCCAACCTGGCTACGCTGGTAAAAGAGTTTGGCGTCGGTCTGGCTCATCTGGCGGTCCGCAACAGGGTCGTAAAAGGCGGTCCTTGTGGGAAGATCGCGAGGAAGCATGCCGTCTTGCAGGCTCGCTCCATCGTGATCCTGGCCATGGGGTGACAAAGGGTTCGCATCTGACGCGGGTGCATCGCCGGGAGTTTGCCCTCCTGACCCCTCAGAGCTATTGTCGCCTCGGGAGTCCAGCGCACCCAATTCGCCGTCAGAGTCGGTGTCACCATCGTGGAGCGAGAACGCGGGGCCTCTTTTGGGGGAGGTTGAGGCGGACGTCGGGTCTTTTTGGTTCATCAAGGCTTGTGTCTGATTACGGCAAACTGTCAGCACAATACGAAGCACGAAGCTATACGCTATAGGGTTGGGAGAAGAACTCGGCCTTCCATGAGGAATGAGGGGTAGCTTACCAGCGTGAATCGAAACTACCATATCCGTTTGGGGGAAGAGGCTTCGAAGAGTACATACCAGCCATTTTGAGAAGCGTGTTGAACCCTACCGTGGAGTGTTGTAGAGCCCTTCCCCCAAGAAAAGAAAAAAGAAAACAGAGATCCAGTAATTCTCCAGAGACGACGGCAGAATTATGATGCAGGAGCTATCGCAGTATCGGGTAATCGCATGCACTAGCACTCCAAAGTGGGATAAGGACCAGAAGACAATGAATACCTAAGCGGGTGGTGGAGGGGTAGCGGTTGGCTCCGACCTCCGACTTGCGACCGCGGCGGGGTCCTACGCAGTAAGGTGCCACTGACCGTGACCACAGTGATAAGGTATGCTATCATATAAGGTAAGGTACCTGTTATGCCTACCTTACGTCTCTGGGCCCTCAGGTAAGATATTATGGCACCGGTCATGTCTTTCACTTACGGGCATCTACCCTGCCTGTCTAGGCTGTTACCATTCAATAGTGCATAACCAAGTCACGAAGCTCGCCGGATGAGTCAAAGGTTGCAGTCGTAATGTAAGTAAGTCACTATCGAGAGGTACAAGCATCAACCATGCTGGTTCCCAAAACAGCCACCTGCTGTTTGACACGACCATAGAGATATGGATGTCTGAAAGTCCCTTGGAAGGGTTTTCTAACTCTGGATCGGATATGTAAGTTCGTCCAGTGGCTGTCTAAAATCTCTGGCTCTACTTTGCACCCACATTCTTTTGCACCCTAGAGGTCTTGGCTCTCGAATCCAATGAGTATAGGCCTCCAGCCCCAAACACGATGATTGCCCCGACCAGAGTCCCCACGGCCAAGCGATTCCCGAAAAGCCATATGCTCAAAAGTAGACTGACCAACTTGCGAATGTTCAAGACGATGGTAACAGTCAATGCTGAGGACACGGCAGCGAGCAAGTTTACACCCCGGATACATGCGTACTGAGTAACGACGTTTGTCACCAGATAAGCAAGTTGGCTCGGAATTTGGAGTTTGGAGAGACCATCTCCAACGTCCCCATTGAGGCCAAGGCCGGGAAGTTGTGCCATGGGTAGCGAAAGAGGCGGACTGTTTGCTAGTTTTCGGAATTGGCGGATCAGTGATGGCGCAAACGGCAAGAAGAGCGGTAGTGACAAAAGGTGTGAGTAGAAGAGATTCTCTCGCCAATGGGGACCGTATTGTTTGTACGTCTCTTCAGTGTAGAGACCCATGATGGCGGAGAGGACCTGCGCCACGAACAGCACAACGAGGCCCGTCCCAAAAGCGGGCTTGTCACTCCCCTCGGTTGCCTTTGAAGAGGTCTGAATTGCGGTTAGAACGAGAGAACCCGTCAGGATTTGGGCATAGCTTGCGTACCTTTGACTGTGAGTCCGACCACGCTGCGGTGATGACACCGAATGTCAGGAGAACGACAGCCACGATCTGTATGCGCGAGTACTTTTTCCCATAAAGAGACCCAGCGACCATGGTTGTAATGCTTCCACCAGACCGAAGAATGATATGCACAGGAACGGATATGTCATAGCTGAAGGCATGGTTGTTCAACACATTAATGCTGAAGAACAGGACAATATTGATGATCCAGCGGCGTATCGGGACCTTGTTCTGCTGCAAGAAGAACGGTGGTCTCGATCGATCGAATTGGGAAAAGTATCCGGTGACAGCCACGAAGAGGAATTGGACAAATGTCAAGAGGGTTCCTGTACACGCGGGAGCTCGTCAGGAGGAAGTATAGATCGCGGGGATCATGGTGACATACCACTTGCAGGTTCGACCCTGGAGGAAGAGGGAACGATTAGCAACGGCAAAAATCCAGCAATTTGGTGTTCAGGAGCGGCAACGCCGGAGTATAGAAGCAGCGCTTACTTGATGATTGCTTCCAAGGCATACACCTTTACGCAGCGAGGTCAGCATGTCTGTAGCTCTGATACGGTCGTTTGAGTATAGGTTCACCAACATTGGAGCAGCAGCCGCCAAAGATGAGGCCAAGCATAACGCCAACGGTGATCCATTGGGAAAAGAGACCGGCGACTATTCGACCAGCAGTCTGCAGGGACTTTTCGCTAGAAGCGTGTCTATTCATGGCCATACCATTGGCGGCTTGATCGGCCGTCTTCTCGTCATCGTAACCCCGGGCAGGAGAATCCATCTTCTCCATGGGAGGCGATGAGAGGCCTTTCGGCTGTCCGCGTCGTCGAGTGGTCGCCGGAGAGGACATTGAGGCTGTTCGGAGCCTGCGTGCGAATAGTTGAAAGGATTGGACTAGACTTTTGGGGGGTTCAAAGTATAATTGCAAAGGTGCGGCGCGCAGCGTGCAGCGTGTCCGAGACACTGGGACGCCGTTACAGCTGGGGCCGGAAAGCAGGTACGAGGTAGGGAGTAAGGCAACTTACCTTGAGGTACCTTACAGAGGACAGATCAGGGCGAGGGCGGCCAATGACAGTGGCGCAACTGGGATCTGAGCTGCCCGGGCTGTATCGGAACTCCGCTCGCGCCCCTAAACTTCAAAGACCACGTCTGTGTCTCTCAGTCTCTCAGTCTCGAGTCTTTTTATGGTCGGAGACAGTCACCATGGGATTCGGGTGCTTTGGATGCCGGGCTACCTACTTACTTTACGACACTTGTATCTGACCTTGGGAGCTTCTAATCAAGTTCACTTCGGGGTTGATAAATGCTATGCTCCCTTACATTGGATCCAGCTGAAGCACCTACCTAGGCTTTCCCCCATGCTCTCAAAGTTGGAGACTTTACTTACTACCTCAAGTGACAGGGTAGTCATGGGTTATTCCAGAGTTGTACATTGAAGTTGATGAGCCCACGGTTGCAGGTTGGGGCGGCCACCTCAAACAACATGCCCCGCTCCACTTGCTCTTGTCTTGCTCCCACTAAGCTTGCTACCGTACCTCCGTCACGGATGTGTATCCATACCCTTCGTTACCTAGGTACCTTGGTAGGGTATCTAATAATGGCCTCAGCATGCCAGATGATCCTCTCGTAAGGTTCTGTACCTTGCTTGATTTCCCCGTCCTAGGTAGGCTCGGGACCTGACAGGAACTTCGAGATCCCTTGAGAACCAATCTAGGTACTTTAAGCCAGCCAATCCACACCTTCACCTACCTGCATAGATAAGTGCGAGTCGTTGGGTAGTAGATAGTTGCTCCAGATCTATCTCGGGGAATAATGTTGACATATCGAAATCTCGCGGAACGAGACAAACCACAGCCGTAGGACCAATTTCGAATGACAGCATCTGGGCATCGCGTCGCCGCATGGCTGTCGAATCGCATGCTGGACGCACCGTCCTATCATGGTCAAATTGTAGCAGTAACCTTGATTAGCTCCTGGATACTCTAAGGAAGGTAGGTGAAATATCCGCTACCTAACTAGTAGTTACGTATGGAGGATATGGCAAAAACCTACGCAATGCACACTTGCGACACCCGGATACTCTATCTCGTGTACTTGGGCTTACCGTCACACGTCATCATATAATCAAAACAGGCGAGAATCTCGTTGCCTCCAATTCTACTATAGAAATCAGGGAGGCATTGATAACCGTGACGACGTGACACGATGGTCGGGTCCATCTATTCCTAGTGCTTCTTCCATATCTTCCACGCGTTCCTCCACCTCCGTCTTCTTCCCCAAGCACTTTTCGATGGTCCCGAGTACCCAGCAAACTCTTTCCTGCTGGTCGAGTTGGCCTCTTAATTCGAAAGTCTGGCAAAGACGGCGATTGTATCAAGAGGCCACAGCTGCGACGCGGGCCCTAGACACCTTTTCCTGCCAACCCAGTCCCCCAGGCTGTAGGAGGCGATAGTCTCGATCCACACCGTCCGGCTGTGTTGCTGTGCTTCGTCCGAATACGAGTGTCCTCACTCGGCATAGCCCTCAAGGGCTCCGGTTGTTATTCATCCTTATAGCGCAGAGAAGACAAATAGCTGTTGAAGAGTTAGCCCACTCAACCTCCACACTCCAGGGATGAGAAGAGAATCATCATGCCGCCAAGGACTTACGTTGTTCGTTGCTGCAATCGCGATGCTATCCTCAAATGGATGCCAGCTCATATGGAGGATCTTCTTGTTGAAGTCAATCTGGTCGGCATCGGTTTCCTTGCGCATCCTTTGGCCCTGACCTCCGGCTCCAGCAGCAGGACTACCAGCACGGGAACCTCCCTTCTTGCCACCGTTGGTTGCGGTTGGGCTGGTGGACGAATTGATGGGTGTCGGTACCCCAACCTTCTTAGCCTTGAAGGCAGACTTATCAGCCTGCAGCACCACCTCAACTTCCTTGTCGGGGTCTGAAGGATAGATCATGAAATTGTTGTTGTAGCTGCCAGTCATGACGTTTTTGGCATCCCCTGAGAAGACAACCTCAAACTTGTCGAAGATGCTGTCATTCTCATATGTATCGCATAACCGAGGACGCAGATGCTCGTGGATGGGAATCGTCTTGACGGGCTGTCGCTCCATGTTGATATCCCAAATCTTCACCGTCAGATAATCACGAGAGAGAATGTAACGACCGTCATAGGAGAATCGAACGTCTGAGATGGAGGAAATGATTTCGGAGAAAAACGACCTTGAGGACGGATCTTCCTCTTGCTCGAAGACTACATCGATGACAAAATGTTAGCGTCGAACAGATCGCACGAGGTTCGGACGGAGAAGCGCAGTACGTACGCTTTGCGTGGCTATCACAGAGAGCACTCTGGCGCATGTCGGCAAGCTTGATGGTGCCCTTGGAGCTTGCATACATGAACCAATTGCAGCTCAGAGGGTGAAACTCGGCAGCAGTGATAACCTCAGTCAGCTCCTCCATGTTTGCAGGCTTGATGTCGACAATGTTGAAGCTCTGGTCCTGGATGTTCAGGTTCCAGAGGTTGATGCGGAGGTCGTCCGAACTGATAAATGTCTCGCCATCGCTGTTGACGGATATGCTGTTGATGTGATAGGCGTGGGCATTTGCATACGTCCGGCGAGGTACGGCGGCAACGACGGTGTCATGATGGGTCAGGCGGGGCATGATGAGGTCTTCAGAGTTCTTGAAGCGATGCGCAGGTGACTGCTTGGGAGCACCCCCGCCGCCAGCGAGGTTTGCGGGAGTCAAGTCATCGGATAGATTGTTCTCGGCGACGACCTTAAGCGACTTTTCGAACACCTTCCATAGCTTGATCGTCTTGTCGTTTGTTGAGAGCAGATAGTGTGATGCATTCTGTCGACGACACCACTTGATCTTATTGATCTTTTCCTCAATTTCCAGCGACTTCAGGTAGTCAAACTCGGGCTCGTGGGACTGGAATTCGGTATGGAACTTGTACTCGCATGTCTTTTTCTGCTCAAGGATATCAGCATAAGGTCAAAAACGAAGAGTACGCCATCTACTCGGATGCCAGGTTTAGCTCACCGTCTCGTTCCGTTCGAACAATACGACCCGGCCGCCTTTGTCTCCTGTCGCGAGGTAGTTACCCGTGTGATCGAACTCAACCGTTGAGATGATATCAGCTAGGAGAAAAGGTTAGATCTATAGACGATGGAGCCGACAGAACCTGCCATGGTGGCGGCGGTAAAGCCGACAGACAAGGAATTGCGGGCTGCATCTTACCTTCGGTGATGTCCTCCACATCGCCCTTGTCTCCAAAGCACCTATTGCGTAGCGTAAGCACTTATCCCAGCAGGGGCGAGGGCGGGGCAGTCGAGATGAGGATGATGAAGAGGGAGACATGGAGCAAAGGAGCAAGAGCACGTACTGGGTGAACTTCCACGTGGGGGAGTTCGTGTCGCTGTCCACCATGTTTGCAGACCAGTTCTGTACGGGCTAAGAAATGGACTTGTAGATGTTGATATGGGCGAGCAGAAGAGGCGAGGTGGCGGGGTATGTCGAAGACGAACGAAGGGGCGAGCTTTAGTAGTGCGGTAAGAGAGAGAGGCTGTCTCTCGGCGCTGGAGAGTATGGACAGGGCTGAGATGGGCCACACGAGAGTCGAGCTGAACGGCGCGAAGAATGTGGGTTGGTGCTGAGTTGAGAGTAACTGCGGTGATGTGCGCGGAAGATGGACCTAAAAACACGCAGGCAAAGTGGAGGAGTGCGTGAGGCAATTGCGGGCGAAGAGCAGCCGAGCGGTTTCTATCTCGTTGGGATGAGGCAGAGATAGATCGGGCGGGTCGTAGTTGACGAGGGGTTGAAAAGGGAGGCCCGTAGCTCGAAGGCTCTGCGGTAAGTAAGGGTAGGTGCGTAGTGTTTGGCGTATGCGGGAGTGGGAGTGAGAATGCTTCTGGGATTTGCAAAAAGGCGTATTTCGTCGTATGCAGGGACGGTTGAGTGTTCTGATGACGGCGAAGACCAAAAGTCGGTTGGTCGAGGGCTTGCACGTTGTTCGTATGGAGGGGGTATCGCGGCGCAGGTTGCGGGTAGGCGAGAACAGGGTGCAGACTGCGCAAGGTTGAGATTGGGGAGAAGGTAAGGTCAGGTAGGTAGGTAAGTAGGTAGGTAGGTGGGAGTGGTGGAGTGATGATGGGCGGGATAGAAAGAGGTGACGCTAGGTAGGTAAGGCAAGGTAGAGAGAGGGATGTTGCGTGGGCTTGATTTGCTTCCAGGTCTCCCAGATTCGCTAAGGTACGGAGAGGTATCCAATCCGTACTGTAATCGCAACCCGGGCTGGCTGCCCGATCGATGGCACTGGTGGCAGGATAGGTGGGCGCCGTAAGGTACGGGTGCTGCCCTCCCGTCCACTGCGCTGGGTTACCTAAGGTAGGTAGGTACCTTACCTTAGGTTAGGTGAGGTAAGGTACCTACGCAGGTCGCTATCGTACCTACACAACCTAACTGGCTCCGATTTGTGGCTGCCCTGAAAGCGGGCGGGATGAGGGTCAACATGGGAATCCAGTGGAAAACACAATTGGACATCTAAGTACGCGCGGTACGGAGTACTCCCGACCCAAGGTCGACCTGGAATTCAGTGGACAGCTGCTGACGGGACCGGGGAGGGGCAGAGCAGAGTACCTTACCTCAGGTTGAGGCGGGTGGCCCGATTGGGTTGGGGGCACGGGCTCGCCCAGTAAGTTAACGCAAGTACGGATACCTACCTATCCGTACTCCGTAAGGTACCGGTATTGACTTTTGTCCCATAAGCATTAATTGAGAGCTAGCTTACGTAAAGTATACAAAAGTGTAAGGTAACCACCAACATTCATGGTCAAGTCTCTCAGATGATGGAAAGATAGGCACAAAAATGGTTTATTAGGTCATGGTTCGCAAAAAATCGACAACAGCAGGGTTCGAACCTGCGCATCCGAAGATAATAGATATAGAACAATATGTAATTCAAGTCTATCGCCTTGGACCACTCGGCCATGTTGCCTTGATATATTGCGGCCTCGAGATGCTGAAGACGCCCCTCTTGACTGCGGTCCTGAATCCCCGCCCTGCGCTTCCCCCACTTGAGTCCCACTTAGTGGAATGGTGAGTGATGGAAGCTTGAAGCTGCCAGCTGCGTTGGGATACACTTACGGAGTACTCCCTACAGATACGCACTCGTGAACGGGGCTGACATGTGCAGCCAAAGAGTCCGGCCGAATGGAGAACGCCGAAGAGACGTCAACTGCTTCCGGTCAAATTGCATACTTGGTGCCTGTCTCTGTTTACCTTACCTAAGGTACTTTACCTTGCTGTTGGTAGGTGCCCTAGATAGGTAGGTACCGTTTATCAGGTACCTGGAAGGCAAGGAATGTACGGATACCTACCTACGGTACCTTGCCTCACCTTACCTATTCGCTCCTCAAGCTCAAGGTACCTTAGCTACGGCCCTTGGCCGGCACATCAACGATACAAGAAGCCCACGGCAGGCATGGACCTCGGTCGCTGTGTATGAATAGGTACAAACCAGACATTTCGACCCCACTCCTCTCGCACTTGCAATATCATGTCGCCAGCCTTCTGTCTCGCTGAGCCTAAGTTGCCATTATAGACCCCCCAAGCGCCCACTACACACCTCTTCTTCACTCCTCTCAGCATGGTTGAGCAGAATAGTCGCGATGCCATCTCCAGTCCCCAGGGCAAGGGCAAGGGCAAAGAAACTTCCATCGCTCCTCCCTCCGATGTCCAACCGGCGCCTGGTGATGGCACAGCTCTACATCAGCAAGGTGACCGAGATGCACCGCTCAATTCCTCATTTGCATCCCGGCTCACGGCATCTGCGGCCAGCCTTTCTCGCACCGCTCTAACAGCTTCGTCTGCTACCGAAACCATCCGTAGCGGAACTATGGGAGCAAAAGTTTCACCCGGAACCTCCTCCGACTCTGCCCAGGGCTCCGGAAGCCACCGAGATACTGCTGCGTATCGCAGTCCAAGCACCATGAACCCCAGCACCGCCACGGGCTTTAGTTCGGCAACAGGTCTATCCACTGCTGGTGGACAGCAATACCAAGACTTCATGGATGCTCAGGCTCAAGCGGTTCTCGATGACCTCTCCCAGCCTCAAAGGTCAGCCGAGGCTCAGGAGAGCAACTCTGGAACCGTCCTTGTCAGCGAATACAGTCAATACATGCCTCTCTCAGCAGGCACCAAGTCCGATTTCCAGAAACAAGAGGTCAAAGACGGCCAAGGTGTTGTTGAACTACTTGATTCTCTCGAGTTGGACGATTTTGATGTGAATGGCGACGACCTACAGACGTACATATCCCCAGAAGAAGAATTGTCGCTGAGAAGAGCCCTTTTCGACGAAAAGCATAAAGAGCCTGCCTTCAATTGGGCCAGTCTCCTCGACTTCCAGCCTCATTTCCTGAATGGAGACGACCCCAGCGAGTTATTGCAGCATTTTGGAGTCGCAGATGTGCAACAAGCCAGAGCCATGTGGATGGAAAGTTGGAACGATGTGCTTACGAGCTACACGGACGAAGTTTGGGGTGACCTCGGGTCCCTCGCCCGACAAGCGCACCAAGAAATTGAAGAGGCGCGCGGAGATGGGACAGAAACTACGACAGGCCACGGCGAGATGCAGGCACTTCAACGACTCCGACAGATTCTGGCCCATGTTCGAGGCCGTTAATCGCGACGAGGGTGTTGTGCAAAGCTTGCTCTGTGCATCATGACCGGGGCCCGAGGGACTGAGGCCGGGGTTGCTCTGCCAACTGTCCCTCGCCCAATGACATCATGCGATTGCAACGCTCATTGGCGTCTTCCCTACCCCCTCACCCTGCGAAGCCCAGATGCCCAGCCACCTCACCCACCCTGGCGGTACTTTTGGCCTGGGTAGTCAGAGAGAATTCGCATGCATGCAACCCACCTCACCAAAAGAACGAGGGCGGGGTTGGACAGCTCACCTTACTTTCTCACAGTAGTTCGAGTGCAGGGACGCGGAATTGGGCAAAAACCTTGGCTGTGGCTGGCAACCAGCAGATTGACAGCGGGCAGGCTTTGACACTCGTGTAATCCTCCTGTTGGAGCAGGCTGAGAGCGACATACAAGTACTACTGTTTTAGCTCTCCGGCCCGTCCTTCCTCCACTCTTCCCATAACCTCACCGAATTCGTGGCCAGCTTTTGAGACAACTGCTTGATGCCATCCGGGACCGATAACTGACTATTCAATCCTGGATCGAGGAGGCACCTGCTTATCTATCACAAAAGCCAGCAACAGACACTCCTCCACCTCCGCACGGCTAGGGCAAGAAAACAGGTTCGCTGCGTCAACTACAATCCGGGCCTGGCCCATTATATTTACGAAATCATGAGGTTATCACGATGGACAATGCGACTGGCAATACTGGGAGCCACAGAAACGGTTATAGCCCTGAGCCCAACTCCGACTTCAAGTGGCACCAAGACTATGGTTCCCACCGCTGCCTACGTGTTAGGCGGTGCGCCGTTACAACTATTCAGACGTCAGGATTGCCCGGCTGGCACATCCAAATGTTCGGATTCACTAGGCGCGACGTTTGATGGAATTTGTTGCGCCACGGGACAAGTGTGCGAACTGGACGATAACAACCGGCCAGCTTGCTGTCCATCTGGGTATGACTAAACCTCCAGCATTATTTTCATCATGAGAAAAATCCAGGCTAATTCGGAGTCGCACATCCTAGAGCTGTTTGTACCGGCACGGCTCCGACGACAGTACCGACCGCCACGGCAGTTTCGTATGTCCCCAATGCTTACTTTCCATTTCCATACATAGCGACATCGCTCGATCGCGGCGAATGTTCATCAGCCCTCAGCCAATGCTCCAGGAATTACCAGAGTTGCGTCACTCAATTGGATGGCAATGCGGGCTTCGGTGTTACTGTGATTGTTCCTGGTGGGGGTGGAACCACCGTCGCGGCAACCCGGCCGGACGTCGGAACATCGGCGACACCTATATGTTCGAGTCTTAGCTCCCAAGCATGCTACGGCTTGTCCAACGACCAGTGTGCTCAATCGACCACAGTGAATGGCGTCGTCATCAACGCCGCAGCACGTCCAACAGCGGCATGCGTGGCTAAACTCGCTGCGGGTGTAGGAATCGCTTTGTTCGGTGCCATGCGATGAACGGCAAGTCAGACAATTATCAACATGGGGACAAATTTGTGTACGCAGAGGAAACGACTCGTGGAGTCCTGATTCCGTTACGTTGTTTGTTTCTTTGGTCATTATTCGCCTAGATGAGATGGACAGGGAATACCCCGATGCGGTGCCGTGGGTCACTTGGCTATGGAATGCGGCGGCCCGACATCTCGATTAATGTTCGTCTCTATCATCTTGTACACGGAGTCCAACAAAACGCCGGGTGCTTCGCACCGCGGTGTAGGCCCAAGCCTCGAGGACGTCGCTGAGGATTTCAATCATGCGACTAAAAAAGAAAAGGCTAATGAAGGAGATCCCGGCAATCACGGCAAAACAGACCCAGTACATCTTGGGGGTGTAGTGTTCCACCAGATCGGGTATCTCTACGGAGAAATAGCTGGTCATGAAGGTTATGGGGAGAAAAAAGACGCTCAGCTTGGCTAGTACGGTAGCGCTCCTGCTCAGGCGTGCAGTCGCCTGTGAGTCCCTTTGGGCCGTGAGGTTGAAATACTGTTTAGCAGCAGCGTCAGCAAACATTCAATACACTCGGCTCAAGCATGCTTCCCGGAAACCTACCGTGTTGGAGAGTGCGTTTTGCTCGTCTAGATACTCTTGGATTGTGTTGAGCATCAACAGTTGCAGTCTGTCTCCAAGGCGCTCGAAGCGACTTCTTGCTGACGATGAGATATTTACCTCGCCGAACGTACTTCTGGAGAACTTCAGGTGTCCACATTGGCCTTCGGGACAGCCATCCAGGGACTGAGGGGACCAACAGATGCGCCTGATGAGGCTTTTGTAACCCTCAAACAAATGTTGGAGCTGGCTGAGCTCCTTTCTCAGCGTATGTAGCGATTGTATAATCTCTCCTGTCTTAACCTTGGTTCTTCGGCTCTTGCTTGTAAGTCAGCTCTCTGCTCCTGTCACGGCATCGATAACCTACCGGCTTCAAGATTTGATCGCTCTGCAACGCAACATGGTATCAGCAGGTATTCATCCTCAATTACAAGTCAGGGTCGTCGAGACTCGGTTCTCGTGACGTACTAGTCGACCCAGCTCTTGCTTGGAAGTTCTTAAAACGGGCAGAGCCGACGAATAGTCCTCGAAAAGATAATAGAAAAGATTACTCGAGCCCTCGCAGGCAGTGTTACTGTCGACTTCCGAGCGAGGCATTGCTTGCCTGACCGGCTTCAGCGAGAGAAGCCTTCGTTCGAAATCTTCTACACCGTGCTTAGATAGTTGGCACAATACGCTGGTAGTGTTGGATCTCGTATTGGCGAGTTCTGCCATGGACCATTCTTCGTCTTCGCTGTGTTCTGATGATGGCGTCTCGTGGAAAGACACCACGACGGCTACGTCGGTGGATGAGTATGGCACAACAGTTCGTACGAGCAATTCGCAAACTTACAGTCGGAGCTGAGGGCAAGCCATGACCAGTGTCTGGGAGGTAACAGACTTGGACTGTGTTCGGTGACTCTGGACTGTGGCCGGGTATGCAACCAGTTGGCACCGATGCAGAGGACTGGTCCATAATCAGCTATTGCTCTGGCAGTACTTCTGGAATCGAGCTGGCCGAGAACTCACAGTTCTTCCCCTGGTCAATGGAGGTGTAGTTGACCGTCTCCTTCACGAGTTGGTAGATCTGAAGCTCCTCCAACACTTGCGCCTGCGTCTGTCCTGGTGGTGGAAGTCCAGGGCCGTCAGACAACGACCCCTTCTCGACATCACCTCCCTGCAGTGAGGCCGGCACCGCGTTGACTTGCTGCTTGATGGATGACAAGGCAGGAGCCGTCATGATGGCGAGAAGTCTCTTGGAGAACCCATACTGGGAGCCGATGCGCTCCACGGCTGGCTTCTGCATGCTCGGTGACCAGATATTGATCCATCGCACCATGCCCTCTTTGCGCTTTCGCGTGGCGAGCTGGGCGAAATCATCAGAGGTCAGGTTGAAGGCGATGAAGGCCTCGTTGAGATTGAACTCGACGACAAAGTTGAGAGCCTTGTCGTTGGCAGCCTCGGCCTTGACGCGAGTGTACACGACCTCATCGTCTAGATTCTGGAACTTGTCGTCCAACGTGGCAGCGGTGGCGGCGGCGGTGGCGGCAATTGGTATCGCCATGATATTTGACCAGTAAAATCCTTCGATGACAGGTATCCGGCAGAGCACTTGAGACGGATAATTATGTTTGTGATGTTGAAGCTTGCGATGATGCCTTGAGCTGACAGCCTTGGCCAAGGGGGAGCTGTACGAATACCTCAGCCCTACATCTTATGTCGTTGGTGACCCATGCAACAGAGAGTGGCAGAGCGAACCGCTCGCTCACATTGTCTCACTTGATTCGCTGCAGAGGATCCGCCAATGTTGGTTCGCGGCGGCTATTTGCACATGCGTCGGCGCCTATTTGAGGTCGCAAAAATACCCAGCCCGTATTTATGTGGCAGGGGTATTGCAGGCTGCCCAACGGTTGTCGAGGCGATTTTCCTTGGAAAAAGACACAAAAATATATATATATATATATATATATATTTCAAGGATAACATATGCGTAACATGGTGACTGGAAACGTGCAGCAGCCTCTATTCGCGTTCATGTTTCTCAACGTGGTAGTACTGATCACGAGTAACATCGCCAACGTGTGATGGTAGACACTTTGGGCTTCAATCGCCAAGCTGTAGCATCACATTAGTAATACAGAGTTTTCTGGAAGGTCACGGACGAAACTTTTGTACGAGTTTAAGGCAATCGAGACTGCGTTCTCTTCTTATCTCGAGTCTAACATCTGTATAGGGGCGCTTTCTCAAATGTTGCCTTGATATCAGTTGCTCGAATCAACCACACAGCAACAAATTGCTACATTTTTTGCCCGGCTCTTCGACTGAACAGCAATCTTCCCCCTTTGCGCATTATTCAGCCTGGTCATTATTTGGTACCGCGCCAGGACCTCTGGTGCTCATGAGGATCAAGTTCTCGCAGATACCTCACTCAACCACTGCCGGCATGAGAAGATCCTGCAAAATGACTAGAGTAGACGAAATACCTCGACTTCTGGACTGCGACTCTCCGGGGCCATCCAAGGAGATTCGAAGAAACTGCCGGGCAACGTTTTCGGCCTCCTCAAGTCGAGCTTCATCTTCAGCATCTAATCTAGCACACACTACCCCAAGGTCTTCATTTCGGGCTAGGAGCAAAACAATTGCTTCAGCTCGCTCGACCACCGCGGTATCAATTCCATTCAACGCTGCACATCTGCTCCCGAAACTTGAAGTGCTTCTTCCGGGAACTAGACGGTAAAGGAAAACCACCTGGTCCTCCATCTGGTTCGCCTCGATATCAAGACGGACTTCCATGTGCGCGAGCGATATGCCTGGTCTCTCTGAGAGATAACCGCCTTCGAATATTTCATGATAGTGTGTTGTGACCAGAACTTTGGGGGACTGTAAACCGAGTGTGCTGAAGTGGTCAATGAGGGCAGTCATCAAACCAGCTCCATCATCAGCTGCCGTCCCTTTACCAAATTCGTCGATTGCCACGAGCGTTTGACGGGTAGCACAATTCAGCAGGAAGGCCACTTGCCTCAAATCGGTACCAAATGCACTCTCCGCTTGCGACACACTTTCCCGCGTCGAGATGCGGGTTAGAATTTGGTCCGTGAGACCAATCGTAGCGCTGGCAGCGGGCACGAAGCTGCCAATATGGGCAAGGTAAACAATGAGCGCAACCTGCTTGACGTACACACTCTTTCCCGAATGATTTGGTCCTGTGATGATGAGAGTGCTGGCACCAATATCATTGTTCGGCGTCGATGTTGGTGTTCTTGTTTCATTGGCAGAGCCACCGACAAGGCTGCAGTCATTGGAGATGAATGCAGGCACCGCCAGCTCCTGGAGGGGGTGACGTCCGTCGTAGATTGAAACAATGTTGTCTTCTGTCATAGTTGGGCATACCCAGCCATATTTGAGTGCTCCGCTAGCAAGAGTTACAAGGCAATCAAGCTCGCCGCAAACATCAGACACGCGACTGAGGGTAGCCTCATGTTCAAGGATCGTGCAGGCTAGACCGTGCAAGATATCAACTTCGAGATCTAGAGAAATATTAGCAAGGTAAGTATCTCGCCAGTAAGACCTGACCACGAACCAACAATCCTGCTGTAAGTGTCCCCGAAGTGTTCATCTAACTCTAGCATGAGGTTGTTTTTGAAATAGACATTGTCGTTCGCCGTGAATCTTTGCTCCCAAAGGTCACCGGGCAGTCCTTGGCCTTCGTAGCCTGCCCGAGTACCCTCGAGTAAAGGCACAACAGTGAGGAAGCCTAGTTGCGGCCAAAAGACACAGCCTGTGACGAACTTGCGAGCCCACGTTGGGAGCTCTAAAGACAATGTTGTACTAACCTCGTTTAAGAGAGATTCTAGCCCTTGATAAGTCTGTTTCAATCCATCGAGCTCAGTGTTTACGTGTAATTTCACAGCAATGCGTGAATTTGCCTTGGTTTCCTCGAAATCGACAACTTTCCCTATTAAATCTATAATTGCCGTCAATTTGTCCACTGCGACGACTTGCACCATCTGTTTTATAGGTTTAGCTTTTCCTTTGGCAGATGAGTTGCTATCATGACTGACCTTTTGTATGATGAAAAGGCCGTTGGAATTTCGCAGCTGAAGTATGGCGTCTCTTAGCCGTAGCACATGGAGCGAAAATCGAGTTAGTGTCCACCAAACACCACGCTCGATTGAAGCGCAACCAGCCGGAGATTCTGCTGCGCCTCTTTGCAGCTGAGCCAGAGTTTCCCTGATGTCTGTGACCTTCCGTAATTCTTTAGACATGCTCGTAAAGGCCTCTTCGTTCCCTGGCTGTAAGAATACCGAAATGGTTGCTTGCCTCTCGCGGATCATGTCGATGTTGATTAGTGGACGCAAGAAGAGTTGTCTAAGCCTCGCCTTGCCCTGAGGGGTACCAGCAAGCGGGTAAAAGAGACCGAATAGAGATAGGCTCTCTTTTGAGCCGGAGGCTGCTTTTCCCGCGCCGGATATCAGGTTACTCGGATGCAATTCGGACTGGAATATTTGGAGGCAGGAAAGCGTGTCAGCGTTTACAAACATGAAGTCCGTCAAAGCAAACATCTGCAGCGACACCCCGAAAGTTCTCTCTGTGTCTTCTGGTGCCCCCTCAACATTTTGAAGTCGCAAAGTCTCGCACAGTACGGCACCGGCACAACCAATCTAGCGTGTGTTAGAACCACATATGACAAGTGCAGCATTTCCTTCACCATAGCTTACCGATGTAACGCTCTCCAGATCTACAAAAGACCCGAGACGCATCGTCTTGACATCTTGGCAATTGTCCCCGGGACCCTGCAAGCCGCGATTGGATAAACCAAATACTGTATTCGTCACCAGAGCATATTCCGAGGTGGCGATCGGCAGATTCATCAACCTATCCATGGCAGCGTCGTGGCTGAATTCGGTTGAACCTAGAAGTCGGATAATGTAGTTGTCCCTTGCAGATGCTATGAGAATGATTCATCAACGCTCAAAATCACTGCCCCTATCTCAAGAAATAACCAACCTCGGTCTACATTGCTTTGATACTTCTCAAAGAAATGAAGAACCTCATCCGGTACTTTCAGGGGTAACAAGACGGCCGTTGGTTGAATGTGCAGCATGAGCATTTCGACAAACTGCAACGGCTCTGTGCAGGACATATCCTGCAGAAGAAACAAGCTGTTCTCGTCTGTACTGTAGTAGGCACATCCGAGGACACCTTTCACTTGAACGGAAATGGCCATTAGAACCTCGTTCCGCTGCTCGACTTGAGCCGTTGCTTCTCTGCCAAGGAGTGACGGTGCTTCGTGATCGCTGGCTGACAGTGGTAGAGGCATTCGATCATTGCCGAATCCGACTCCAGCAGCAATTGAGGGCAAGAAGTGGTTGTTGGACGGTAGTGTCAGTCGACTCGCGGGACCCATGGGGCGGTTTCGATACCCGATATCTTCAATGGAAGGTCCTAAAGATAGCAAACTGTCCTCAAGTGATGGTACATGGGTACCACAAGGGCTCGAGAAGATGGGCGAGGTGTTGTGCGGACCAACGACACGGGAAGTACCTCGCGATCCTCGGTATGCACGAGCAGAAGATCCCCTCGAACGACGAGGTGTATACGAGCTTCCTCTTGAGCTGACATCCGAGCCAGTCCTCGATTCCCCTCCTCGGTCTCTCCGCGAGCCACTCGACCGGCCTCTGAAACTTCCATGAGGGAATCCTCTGCGAGGTCGACCACGCCAGGGACTGAACTTGACGCTATCTCGTCCCGGCATTGTTGGGCATACAGGTGAATGGAACGGAATGACGAGGCTCCTTGGGCTCGACACGGCGAGGGAGAACAATGAGTAATCTGTGTCCTTGGTCTTTGTAAGGTTCAAAAAGGAGATGAAGAGAAGCCCAGAAGGGCAGAAATTAGGTAGTGGGATGAGGCAGTTTTGACTAACAAGAGCATGTCCAGGTATGTGTGGCACGAGTTTGCTCACGGCAGGTTCAGATAATTCCCAGCTCCAAATGTCATGGAAACGGACCTATCCCAAATCTAGTCGTGCTTGCCTCGGAGACACCGGGAAGGTACATAAGGTAGTTGCCTAATCTTGTGTGCAAGGAGCCCCTGGCGTACTTTGATCAGGTAGTTCTGCCGAGCATTTCGGGTGCTCAGAAGAAAGCACGACAGAATCGTGGAAGGAGCGCCTGCCTTTGCTTATCTTCTCGATGTTTCCCTGCATGCGCAACCGTGGAGGCTACGCATGAGTGGGTAAATAAGGTAGACAATCAACATTGATGAAGCCAGGTTGCCATCCAAGGCAACCTCGAGGAGCACTTCTCCGATGTCGATGTGCTAGGAAGTGGAACAGTCTTCTCCGTTGTTCGTCCAATTTTGGGTTATGCTTTTCTCTAATTCTTGATTCGATCTTGGGAGATGCACTGGATCTAGATACCTTGCCTACTGCATGATGAAGGGTTAAAATTCATCGTGACCCCCGGGTAGGGAGCTGTCTTCCGAGGCCATTGCGATGAGCACTTTGACATGAGCGTGCCCACGTTGAAAACACATTGCAGGCATGTTTTGGATAGACTATATTCATTCGCCATTCCAGAACTCAACCCGACTTGGCCGCGGTCCCAGCCTTTTCCCCAGCCTTGACCCAGTTCGTAAAGTCTCTCTTTTGTTTCCGAATGTCGGCAAAGCCGGGCCGGCTCTCGAGAATGCGAAACGGGTTGCCAACGTAGTCCTTCTCCACCTCCCCGCTACCCGTCAGGAATCCCATCTCGCCCTCTCTTTCAATTTTGCCTGCCCACACGCGCCACTCGACCGGTCGGAGGTTGGGTGCGCCCAAGACCATACCCAAGACGACGATGAGAGTCGCCACGGCCGCTTCGATTGTAATGTCTGCCGGTAGCGACGTGGTAGCCGAGGCAGATGTTGCTAAAGGCGAAGCTGCTCGGAAAGATTGCAGCGCAGAATGCTCTTGCGCAGAGTAGCAGCTGTTCAACAGGGCAGGTGTCAAAACGATTGTCAGGCTAGCTGGGGAACAGAAAGAGGGAGAAAAGAGACTCACGCATGGCCGAGGAGAAGGAGGCCAATGGCCGTGATCGAGCGCGAGATCCACGTCATGATATAAGAGCGTATTTGGCGCGAGCCCGTTGGTGCAATACTGCCACAAGGTTAACGCTTGTTTTTGTTGATTGATTTGATGCCGGAGAAGATTTGTGACTGTCCCAGAAGTACCTTAGCAAGCTCAAGAGCTCAGTAGGCGGGGTGGGCGAAGGGCGACGTGCAGGATGGACCAGGCTCTAGCAAGGATGAATTCGATGTTGAAGTCGATGGCGCCAGGAGCTTTGGCACGTCGTTGCTGTAGCCTCGTTAAAGTGGTTGAGTATCACTTTGCGGAGAAGATAGTGCAAAAACGAGGCTCCTGATAATACACTAACGCATAGCCATACCTGGCTTAGTCACATACGACTGACCCCACGCGTATCGCTAACCCCCCTGGATTGTCACTCGTGCATTGCTACCCCAGAAAACGTACCAACGCTGGATCTTACTGCCATGGCATGAAATCTCGTTTTCACAAGGAACTCTGAACCTCACTTCGCCCTCAAGCTGCCAGTAATCCCTCGAAGCGGGCCCGGGGCACGTGGTGTCGGAATTACGACGAAGAACGATCGCCATGTCTACTGAACGGCACCATTTCAGCTCCGGAGACCGCAGGTCGATCGGGATGGCACTACAAGCTGAGAGCAATAAGTAGGTACTTGTATTGGGAGAGCCTTGAGCTATGGTGTGTGCGCCCTCGATGGGACAAGTTCCGGGCCTCTCTCCTCGTCTTCTCCCCATTTCTCTCTTCATGCTCCGTTTGCCCAAGAACCGCCCCCAATAAAACAATTCATCTCCAGTCTCAACAAAACCAAACAGAAATGAGATGTCCGCCTACGTTCTAAGATACCCAATACTCCTGACGCCCTTCCTTTTCTCGGACAATGTACAAACTACAGGAGCGAGCCGATTTGAAAGCAAATCTTCTTCCGCTCATTCTGGTTCTATCCAGCTGTTGGTGAAGTGGCTACTGTCAAGCTCCTCCACTCTCCAGCTGCTCTCTGGTCCTCTCAGGATCTGAATTTGAGGGTCTGTCAGAAGACTTTCTTCATATCCCATACCATCAATCAGTTCCTGCCTTCCGTCGCCAAAGTTGAGCGGATTCGTCCATCGCGGTAGCATGTGATTGCCGTACATGTCGCCGTACGGATGACCTCCATGGCCCATTAGACCCGGATCGATTATCGGATCGATGCCATCAGGATGCGACATTGGGCCGTAGTGGTCAATGCCGTCGTACCGGTGGTCCATCGATGGTGCTGCGTAGCCCATCGCTGGTGATGGCGTCTTCCTGATGAGCACGTCCTCAACAAAGCCGGTGGCGTCCTGACGCTGGTGGACGCTCTGCTGATAATACTGGCCGCCGCCAAGGCCATTCTGACTGTACGGTGCTGGGAGAGGCTTTCCCGGGTTGCTGTAATGGTACATGGACTGTGTCTGCACGCCGAGACCCATGGGACTCGTCTGCAATGGCGGGTAATTGTGGAAGATGGACGCTGGTGCTTCGTTCCTGCCGTGTCCGGGTTTCCTCACTTGCCTGCTCCTTGAGCTCGCGCGGCTGCCGTTCCATTCCATATCGTCCATGTCGCCTTGATCCGAGTCCTCTTCTTCTCTCGCCTTGGGTCTTGGTTTCGAAGGCGTGAACTTATAGCCCGGGTGAGCAAGCTGGTGGTTCGCGCGCTCTTCCTTCGCCCATTCATTGAATTGGTCCCGAATGTGTTCCGGCTCTAAAGGCCAGCCGGCACCGCAGACCTGAGATACAAGTTGATGGTTATTTTGCGTACAAAGGCTTTTGGCGAGGTTCTGATATGCCTTGCGGTACAACATGAAGGCGTTCATCGGTCGCTTGATCCGGCCTGGCGTCTTGCTCTCCTCGACCTCCTTCATCCGGATTTCTGAAGATCGCTGAACATAGGCCCCAATGTCCGCTACTGGGATGTGCGGTTGCTCCTTTGCCAATTCGCTCAGTGGGCTCTTGACGACATCAACCTTTTTGGCAGACTTTGCCCGCTCCTTCTTCTTCTTGGGCGTTGACTTTTCAACACGTGATGCTCTCACTGCGAGCGGCTTGATGGTAGTCGACCCCTTCTGAATGTTGAGACCACTACGTGTGGTCAACCCATCTGGTGGCCTCGATGGCGTGGGTGGTGACGTGTCAGGGGTGCTGTACGGCTGTAAGGAAGCATGTGAGTGTCTGTATTACTATGATGAACAGCGAAGTTGCTTACCTGGTGGCTCAAGTCCCCGGACATGGGGCCATATATGGAGCTGACGCTTGTGCCATATCCATGACTATAAGACTGTCGAGGCTCGTTTAGTACACGCTGTATTGACACACATGGAACTGAGCTCGGAACGGGGCTGCTTACCATCTGGCCATCATGTGGGCGATGTGAGTATGGAGAGTGGTGATCGTATTGCATGTCTTGCTGAGGACCAGGCGTACCGTATCGAGAGGGAGTTTGCATGCCCCCCATATCACTCGGGTGTAAGTGCTCTCGGGGGTAGGATGTGGCTCCTTCCGGGCGTATCAAGTGATGCAGTCCGTTCGGGTAGATATCATCGTTCGAGGGAGCAGGAGACGGGGGACCGTTTTGTTCCATTCCACAGGGCTAAAAGTAATGAGGAAAGCTGTTGGAATACTCTGGTGTCGTCGGTTGCTAACCAGTGTTGGCTTACCGGGTAGCAAGAAGAGGGTGAAGACAGTGGACTGAAGGACGATGAAGCAGACCAAGTGGATTCTCTCTATGTTGTCTGAATCTCAAGTGTTGTAGACCCGCGAGGGAGGGTTCTGCTTCTTTTCCAAATTCCGGTCGTTTTGTTTTTGTTTTCCCTTGCGGCTGTCTCGGCACTTGTGTACGGATAATGTAGTCGTTGAACGGGCAAGTGTTGGAATCCGATGGTAACACGAGGCAAAGCCTGGGTCAGGTGACGGATGTGTATGGCAGCAGACGCAGGCTCCAAGGTGAGTAAAGGTGAGAGGGAAGAAGACAAGTATGGCAGCAGTGGAGCAGATTGCTTGAAAGAGGCAGCTGCGTCCACAGATTATCTACATTCAGTAGATGTCGAGGAGCCGACGGTGGTGTTAGCCAGGGGGTGGTGTGTGCATGAGAAAGAAGGAGAGGGTGAGCTAGGTAGGATGGATCGAACGGGGGAGTAAGTAGTAGTCCCCGGTGACAAAAGAGTGGAGGTAGGGCTACAGAGAGAGTCAGAGATGCTACGGGCAGCTCGTTCCTGAGAAGCCCTTGTACCGGTGGCTGTTCAGGAAGTACCTGGAGTCTCTGCCTGTGTATGTGTCTCTGATCCGTATGCCTATTGCAGACGCAGCTGCAGCTACAAGTATGCAGTGAGTTGCGGTGCGGTGTTGCAGGGACCAGGGATGGTCAAGATGGAGGACGGGTGAACGAGGTTGCAAGCAGCCGAGAAGCAGGGATCAGTGGTGATCTGGAACCGTTCTCCTGAGATATGGGAAGCAACCACAATGTCCAACTGATGCTGGCCTGGTCAGGGCTGGTCAGCGTCAGGCTTATGAGGGTTGGTAGTATGACGAGAGGCCAAGCGTGGGAAACTCCATGAATAGCCCGACTTTTTTCTCTTTGATGACAGGTGGTGGTGAAAGCGGGTGAGAGAGAGGCGGTAGAGTGCTGATGCTCTTGGGTGGTATCTTTGGGCTTTCTCTCATCGGCTTTGAGTGTTCTTATTGTTGTTCAGGTGGTTGGTTGTTCGCTTCTGGTTGTTCCTCGGTGCTTCTCCTCTCTTTCTCTGCTCGTCTCCGGCGCACATTGGCTATTCTTCTAATACCCGCTCTTCCGATCCCAAGATAGTAATGTTGGGTGAAGATGGTGATGGGTTGCCGCCTCGCGTCTCCTTTCCAGTGGGGTTTCTTTCTCTTTCTTTCTTGGTCCTTCTCTCGGATGAGGACTTGGTCATGCACGAGCCGGACGGGAGTTCGGCGGTGTTGCAGAGGGGTAGGTGGAGAGTTAGAATGGGAATAGAAGGCAAGGGTGAGCTGACTTGAGCTGAGCTGAGCTGAGATGGCTGTATGTGTGGACGATGTGGGTGTGTATGTGTGTTAGAGAGAGAGAGAGAGACCGTGCCAGATGGATATCTGAGGGTCTCAATCTGAATCTGAATCTGAATCTGATTTCAAGCGAATAAGAGATCCTGGTCGTGTTCAAAGAAACCCAGAGGCATGTAGAAAAAGCCAAGGGAAGTCGGTCTTTGTCAGAAGGGAGAACCGATGAGAGGATTCATTCATTCAACCCTTTGCAAGAGGGGAGGGGCGAGATGGGGAGTGAAAGAAAAGCGTTCGGCCGGGCTGGATGGTTTTATGTCTACATGTTACGCATGTGCATCTACGCAAGTTGGGCCTCTGCTTCTTTTGCTCTAGCCTCCCTTCTATGCCGTCGCTGGCTTCTCTGTGTCCGAAAGAGCATCTAGCTGATTGCCGCATTCGGACATGGGGTTGAAAGCGGCGCCGAGCGGCCGTACCAGCCTTACCAAGCCCTCACCACCAAATGGCAACCCATCCGTTGGTGCTGCTGTTCCGTTTGGCCGTCTTCGGTTAAAGCGAGCGAGAAAGATCCCCGCCCCTGCTGATGCCGGGGGACGCTGGTGTCCGGTATCCAGGTGTTAGGTTGTGTGTCCATATCGCAAGCTCGGTCATATCGTCGGCTGCCATTATGATTACCAGTGTCAGGTCGTCCCAAGTGGCCAACGCGGCACGGAACCAATGCCATGCCATGCCATGTTATGTTATGTTCCTGCAATGCCTGGGTCCTGGACATGTATACGGAACTGGTCGACTTTGACGGGGGCGGTAAACGACACAAATACACCAACGTGAAATAGCGGCAGAGACGATGTGAGGAGCGCGGCGCGGCACGACATTGCTCACCAACAAGCAACAGGGGATATAAAGACAGGGCGGGCATCGCTGAGGTGGGTAGATACCTCCCGCCCATATGAAGTCTGAAGATGCTTTCCTGCCACAATCGCACGGGCGGTGCAGCATCTGCCTCATCTGATGTTGCTATCAGCGCGGACATTCAAAAGTGACGAGACGCATCGCTTCCCTCTTGAACTGACGGGATGGCTTCCATCTGAACAGGGATCCATGTCTCGCTCTCTCCCCTCAGCCTTCGTCATCTCATCCCGTCTTCCCCCACCGGTTCACGCTGATAGCCGGTTAGTTCAAGACCAAGATCCATCTTCTGGCAAAGTCAGTTGCGAGGGAACTCACTCGAGTTCCAACTTGACTGATGGCCTGTTCGCTTCCTCTCTCGCCCTGTTCTGCACCCTTGCCTTCCCCCCATCCTTCTATTTTGTCATGCCCATTCATACATGAATGAGCTTCTGACAATGTTTACTCTGACAGAGCTCTCTCCTCAACTCACCCCTCCCCTTAGCCAAGCCACGCCTCCACGGATGTCTGTGCACGTGTTCGTCTCTCCCTACGCGGCTGAACATGCCTATTTTTTAGCATGAACAATCCATGATGGAAAGCAGGGAAGGGGACATGGCGCAGGATTTTCAGAATAGTATCGGAAGAGAGGCCGAAGCAAGGGAGGCCATGCCACGTTTGATGCGATATCATGTGAGGCAAAGGTTGAGAAAAGGAAGAGGTGATGATACCAAACCGCTGGTGACTGGGGTTGGAAGATGCGATGTCAACATCTAAGGGTTGTTCAGCTGGAATCAGCAGGATAAACAGGTTGAAGAGCGGCTAGATCTTGCAAGTACCTCGCGTAGCATCAAAAGTAAAATGATCGGCAACGTGGTGCCCTGGCCTGGAGGAAGAAAAAGCAACGAGCCCCAGAGGATAAAGTTGGGAGAGAGGATGGGAGTGGGAGTGGGAGTGGGAGCGTGGGACACACTGCCCTCCCCGTCTTCCACCAAGAAACAACGCCAGCACCTCACGAAAGTTGCAACCACGCAAGACGGTTTTGGCAGGGAAGGCGAGGCAGGCGAGGCAGGCAGGCCGCACAGGCAAGCAGGACCGGCAGGGAATTGGAATGTTTGTTTGCTCTTTCTGCTGCCGGAAGTGTTGGTGGCGTCACTTCTCATTGGTCTTGTCCAGAAACAGAACGTGGCGTGCATTCCAAGTCGCTCCTTCTTTGACTCTTCTACGTCGGTCTTTCCTTCCTGCCACGGTGCGTGGGGATCGGTGCATGTCCGTCTCTCTCTCTTTCCCATCTCGTATTGGGCAGGTACCTGGCCTACCTTAAGGTAAGGCACCTTACCTTGGATGGTATCTGTTGGTTCTCGTCCCCTCCTTCCGTCTCATTTCGTCTCTTACAATAAGGTACTTTTACCTTGGGCGGCACCTTGGGTTGTCCGTCGTTCATCCAAAGTATGAGATGTGGAACTCAAATAATTAGCTAGGTCTTTCTTTCTTTTTTCCCCTCCAAGATACCATATCTCACATCTACCTTACCTTAGGTAGAGCCATGGCCAACGTTCTTATCGCCATTCTCACTCGTCTGGCATTCTCATTCTGTTCGTTCGCTTCGTCACAAACATGCAGCCCCGGTATCTGCATCGTCAACCGTGCCCTTGCATCAGAACCGGGCCTCGCCATTTCGGGCCAGACCAGCAGATGGCTACAACCGTCCAGTTGGTAAATGAACACTACCTTGCTTTACTTTCCAACCAACAACATTTGAGCATACCCCCTTCCTCCAGCCGACGTCGGAAGCCTGGCCTTGGTCAGTTGTTACTTGTTACTCCTCAGGCACCCTGGGAACCTCCTCCAATTGCGAAGCAAATTTGTTTCTCGTTGTTTCCCATTCAAACCCACATCAATAGGAAACACTCGCAAATCACCCCCACAGTGTCCAGGGTCCGCCCGACACACCCCACCCATGACACTCAACGCGCGCAGCAGGAATCGGCATCTGAACTTCATTTTTACTTATTATGCATATGCCTAATAATTCACCTTACATACTTAGCACATTGTCCACTCAGCAACTATTGTTTAGATTCTCCCCAGTTCTGCTACGATATTCTCCCCTCTTAGTCGGCCTCGGCTAGCCAGCCAACCACCATGAAAAACCATCAGGACCTTCCTGATCCTGGGCCCAGGACTGAGGTGAGGCATATCTGAGGTACACAAGGTACTTAGTGTTGGCCCAACCGGAGAGATGAGAGTTTCCGGTCCATAAGGTTCATATCTTCGGCTAGCCCGTTGTATTCCGAAGGATGCCGCCTTCTGCAGAGTGCGGGAGAGCTACCACACACTCTCAGTCAGCCTCTGACCTAGCCGGCCTTCTCTGGCCTCTAGACTCTAGTTCAGCTTCTCCATCTTCCTCGGTTTTGGCTTCCGGACGCCGCAAGAGACTCTGCCCGGTCGTATGTCATCCGAACTACTCGCCCGTCATCCTGCGCTTGCGGCTTACGCCTGCAAGCTACTTTGCGCCATGTCTTCGTCCGTGCCTCTTGGCTCCAGATCTGGCCCTAGAGCTGGCTCAGAAAATCCCCTAGTCTGCGTCTTAGTGTCTCGTCCTGACTCTTGACGGCGGCCCCATCTCGCCTCTTTTTCGCCCTCTTCTCCACATACGCAGGCACTGGCCGGCCGCGCTGCAGGCACACAGGAACGGCACCGACGGTGGCACGGTGGGATGGGTGGATGGATGGATGGTGGGATGCTGCATCCTCAGGCCCAATGTCGATCCCAACGGAGTGTATCCAATGGCACCCGTTGATTCCAGCCTCTGGCCTCCAGCTCAAATCCACAAACTACCACACTACCTTCCCTACGAATACCAAGTTCCAACACACCAATTCCCCGACTCCCGTTGGGCCCCTGCTCTTTGCATCCAGTGGCACCTCATCTCCAGACGTCCACAGGCTACAATTACCGCCGCATGCATCTGCGCATTCAATCGTTTTCCATTCATGCAAGGCACCTGTTCTTGCAGGAGCTTTGCATCACTAGGCTGCTGTAACGGCCCCTCCGGCCGGTCCCTAAGTCTTCGTCAGTATCCGCAGGACTAGAAGATGAGAATCAGATACCTACTCACAAACTTGGGTGAGAGATCATGCCTGGGCCCTGGACTCACATGCCGCCGCCGCCATCGCCGTCGCCTCCGCCATTCCCGCTAGATGGTATCCGTATCGGCGTTTACCTCAGGTCCAACACGACTCGCGCTCATCTTGGCGCTGCTGTGAGGTAGGCCGACGTCTTCCGGCTCCAATGGAGCCCGTGGCCGTCTTCATTTGCCTCTTCACTTTTCCGCATGTGCATGCATGGCAGCATGGGCACGCATACCTCATGGCAGACGTGCAGTCCTCTTTGGATACTGTCCTTGCATTTCTCTCATGCTCTTCGCTCATTTGCTTGCTCATATAATTCTATCCAGGTCGTGCAGCCGAAAGCCATGCGGTAAGGTTGTGCCGAGATGCAATCCCGCTCTCGACTGCCTCCCTTTAAGTCACCATAAAATCAAAGACGTTGTTGCTCTGCCACCCAAGGATGGCGATGCGCCATCTCCGGCGATAGCACACGGCGACGGTCGGATGTGGCCTGTCGTGGTCCCGTACCGTAAGCGTGGGGGAAAACACGTCAGTGGTGATGTCTTCTATGGTGGATATAGACCATCACACGTCAACGATCATCTGCAATCTCAACAGCCCGAGACATCCCTCGAGACCAACGGGAAAGTTGGAGAGCAAGAGACATCAAGGATTTGTGCCCTATTAGACTAGGCGGACGCAACCAAAAACCCACCCTGGCTATGCCTGTCCTCGTAGGCCCGTCTTCCCCGTGCAAGACATGAGCGAACCGCTGTATAGGTTGCCGCTCAAACCATCGCCCGAGCCTGTCTCGAAGCTTAGACCATTGGTTCGTTGATCGTGCGACTAGATGTGATTCATACTTTGACTCTTCGCCTTTTGTTTCCCACGCACGGGGCTGGTTTGGTTGCTGGGATATGCGGCCTAGGCCGTCCAGATACGCGGCCTTATGAGAAAATCATCGTGGCCGGCTCTGGTGCAGCTGGTTGTGCTCTCTCCCAGCAAGAGCGGTTTACTTCTGAGACATGCGGCGGCATAGCCAGGGCCGTATGGAACTACATTCAAACGGATCTCACGAACAGCTAGCGTGTTCTGCCGCCCGTGAAGCTTCGTCTGACGTGGAAGACGACGAGTCTCTTGTACCAAACACTTGTTGCCATTCGCATATCCCCAAAGAAACGAATCCGGCTAATACCCCTAAACCTCGGCTTGATCTCACTCGCAGGGATAGCAATACTCCCCGTCGTTTTGTCTCTAGCAAAGACCTAGATCACCTGCACATGAGTTCGTGTTTGGTAATCTTCTACTCGTTACTCCCTGAGGTATTCTATGCAGTCGTTCGTCATACAAGTATTATCCATATACATCCAAACAGCCAAGTCATGTCCACTCTTTGGAAGGGTCCTAACATTTCAACCCCCAGGCAGAGCCCATGACATGGCTCCCGTACTTCTCATACAGGAGCGACTCCGTGTATCCATCGATTCAGCTGTCTTACGCACGCCTCGGACTCTCCGTCTCGTCTCAAAGCGCATTTGGACTTGCACCTGGAGGCTGTGGCCGTCTAACAGGCTCCGCAGGCTTGATAGGGGGTGTCAGAATCTGCTGACGTGGGGACGGCGAAAGAGTCGCCACAGGCGGTAGGACGGCAGGGAGGGCAGGCGTTTTGGTGCTTGGGGGCTGCGGACGGGGGGCGGGGGGAGAATGCTTGGTCGGAGAGAGTCCACCTTCAGGAGCGGGCAGTGTGAATGATGAGTGTGCCGAGCCCGGGATGCCATGCTCGCGGCTGATGATGGGCGTGGCAAGCAGACTGGAGTTCCCGTGTCTGGGCGAGACGTCCCGCGGTGCCGGTGTGGTTCTAGCCCGCGGTGGGCTTGCAGGCACATTGTCGTTACCGTTCGTCAAGGACTTGTCAGCAGCAGCGTCACGATGAGCTCGCCTATCATCAGCATCATCGTTCTCAGCCTTGGGGGTTTTTGGTTCTGGGCTGGTCTCTTTGGCTCCATGTGTCCCTCGAGGTTGGATCGGTGATCCAGAGCGGCGGCTGGTGATCGCAGACTCTGATGGTGCTCCAATTTCTTGCCCGAGCACCGGTCTCCCCCTCGATGGAACCGACCCGTCATGGCCTGTCGGGCTCGACAGGTGGTTGCTCTCCTTTGACGGCTGCTTCGCAGGCGAGGACGCTACGTCAGCTGGGCGGTTGATCTTGAGCTTGATGGTCGTCTTTGGTTTTGCCGCAGCTTCTTCCTCACGCCGCTTGCATGATTGACAGACGAAATGAAACTCAGGCTTCTCAGCTTCGGTCTCGCTAATGCCGAGGCACTTGCTGTGCTGCCAAATGTTGCACTTCTCGCACGCCACGCTATGTGTGCCGTCGTCAACCTGACCGTAGACACCGCAGATGCAATCGAAGATCCAGTCTTCCTCCTCGTCTTCAAGCTCCTCCAGTGCTCGCATGTTCTTCTCTATCTCGGCTTGCAGCCGTCGCTCCGAGATGCGACCCGAGCCATTGCGGTTGTCTTCGGAGAGTTGAGAGAGTTCGCGTTCATGTTGTAAGCGGCGAGCCTCCCGTTCCTTCAGCCGGTTTTCTCGGGATATCAGTCTGAGGTCCCGCTCTTTTTCAATCTTGAGCTGCTGCTGCTCTTGTTTCTTTGCTGCGGCCCGTTGGACTTGCATGACCTTGGCTTCCTCCTGGGCCTTCTCTTCTTGCTTCTGCTGCTCTGCCTTATTCGCGATACGGCTAGAACGCTTCGCGTTTGCCATCTTAGCCAGATTCAACAGTTCTCTCTCCCGCTGCTGCTCCTTGCGCTTCCTCGACTCCTCCTGCTTCTCTAGGATAGGAAGTAAATGCTCTTGCAATTGGTCTCGCAAGATCTTCTCGTTGTCGTCCTTGGTTTTGTGGAAAGACGCAATGATCCCTTGTACATCTTCCAAGCTAACAGCGAGGCATTCCCATTTCATGCTGCCTAGGCCAGTGTCCTCGGTCGTGTCCCCAGAAGTATCGGTCGGTTCGTTCACAGACTGGTCTGCATGGTCTGTATCATTTGGTGCAGAGAGGCGTCGTCTCTTGTTTGAGCGGGATCCGTATTTCGCAGCTTTGGCCTTCTTCTTGGGAGTAGGTGGGTTTGGCGGTTCAGTCATTCGATAGACTCTGTTGTCATCGAGAACAAAATACGTCCGATCGTCTTTATCCCAGCCGATGGGCTCAATCCGCTGTCCGAATCTGTTAGAATACCAACGCATAGCATAAGAACACCCAAATACTCACCCAGCTGGTCTGATCAATGTCCTTTTGTTCTTCCATCTTCTCCCTGACTCGCTCGGGGCGAGCCATGACCCATTGTGTCATTTGTTGAAGAATTCGTACCTGCGGCTGAGTTAGACACGTTGTACTGACCTGGAGATTAAGCATGCATTTACCTTGGTCAAGATATCGAAGTCTGTGAACTTGGCTGCGGTTTCTCCTGTGCCAAAGGGGTTCTTTTCAGGTGTCCTTGCCAAGTATTGTCTTCGTGTGTACTCGTCAAAGAGCTCGTGTCTACGACATGTTAGCATGGAAGACCCCTGCATGCGACAAGCGACATTAACAAGGCTGAATAACGTACGTGAGGCCACGATGCGACGAAACGAACTTGAGTAAGGCGAGACCGATATCCTGGAGAACAGGGGCATTCGGCTTCAGGCATTCGGTCTCAATATCCTAGAAGCGAGCAGTCAGTGAATGGTAGTCCCCATGGAATATTTTGAGTCAGAGCGAAGAGTCACATACCTCTGTATCTAGGCTGTCATCAATCTTGACCACTTTGCCGAAGAGATAGATCCACTGGCATAGGTTTGCGAATTGCCATTGATTCCGTAGGCGAAGGAGCGGAGAGTCTTCTTCTTTCAAGCCATTATCAGCCTCCTGCAGTGTCCTTTTGCGAGACGACACCATGGTTGTGCTTGCGTTCTACGTTGATGCGCCAAGGCTGTCGAAGAAGGAATCGATGCGGCCAAAATTCGCGGGGCCTGGTTATGCTCGGAAAGCGTGCTGGTGAGATCTTGGGTATAATTCAGGACTGTCGCGTCATTGATACGATATAGTCGCGCAATGAAGCCCCGATGAGGTCAAGGTCTCGAAGAGGTATGTTCGGATTGGATTGGAAGGTCGGCAGTCGATCGATCAATATAGTCTGCGGGTCAACTGTATGGAAGGGATCGTGAGGTGATGACGAGGGGCTGATAGTGTAGACCAAGAGGGTAGCTGATTGAGGAAAAAGGAGAAAAAAAACCAAGGTGGCAGTGCGACTGGAACGAAACGGAAGTTGAATGCTGGGGTGTTGTTCAGTACTAAAAGGTGGAATAATGGCAAGGCGAGGCAAAAGACACGGGATGAAGTCGAGTGGGTGCAATCAAATTACTTTACTTTCTGGCGTGGATGGACGCCGAACGTCAGTGCTACAGCCTACTCGATCTTGTCTGGTCTGGACGCGTTTGGGCCGCGGTGTATCTAAGGTACAGGCGCGTAGGCGCCTGCCCGGCGGGTGGCAGCGAAGAATGGGTCCGAGCTTGTGCGCGCTGACGGGCAGGGAACCTTGCCTACGGCAGGTACCTTACTGTAGGTGCTTGCTTTACTTCTTAGCATTACCTAAGGCAAAATTACATAATACAATCACGGAGGAAAGAACGGGGTAGGGCCGGGGACCCAGGACGGAGTTGAATACGCGCCGGCCGGTGATGCTCGGGAAGGAGTGGATCCATCGGGAGCACGACCCTTTTGGTCTTTCCTCTCTTTCTCTCCCCCCGGGCAATTTTCAAAAATCTTCCTCGCATCTTGGCAATCATCCCTAAACGGAATATCTACTTAATGTGGGTCCAAGAGGGCAGAACATACCGCTCTACGATCATGTGTGTATCCGTACTTGCGTCTTCCAGGTTGTTTACTGTATCTACTTATCTACGAAGTCCCTCGATGTTGATATTCATGGTACGCACACGGCTGATGGCGATGGAGATATTTGGGACCTTACAGCGAAATTACGTAGCCATGCTCCACAGCGTCAGCCGGACGTAGCCGACACGAGCTGGGCACTTTGCCGTGCTTGCCAGCGACAAACCAAGAAGTAGAATTTCGGAGGGCAAGTGTCCCCAACACCACAGGGCAGTGACTACTAGCTGGCCCTATCCAGAAATGGCCGGACTGGACATTTTAAAGTCCTACACGAGGTACCGACAGTACGACTAAGGCAGAGAGCACACCGCTACGAGCTTGCGGAAAGCCGTTCATGCGTGTGCCGTTCTTCCCAAGGCTGCCGTCTCATCCCCATCCCATCGTCTCAGTCGGAAGTCTACGTAGGAAGATCCGAATGCCGCATTAGACCCTAGACAATAGTGGAAAACAGGAAGCCCAGCAAAACTTCGTATCCTCTCTGCATGAGCCCTGCAGCAAGTAAGGTTCCAGGGGTTCACCTCATAACCTGGCAGTTTCGAGACGGGCTGAATGGAGAGGGTGAAACACGCCCACACCTGTATACACACTGTGCCGGTACTTTTTCGGCCCCTGACGGCGCCCCGTGTTCTCGGGACCCGAATCAACCTCTGCCAGTGGTCACTGCCCACTTCCTCCTTGCCCTCCAAAGTGCCTGGGTACTGCTAGTGCTTGGGAATTTCAACGGTTAAATAAGTACCTACCATTCCAGCTTACCTTGTGGGGATGGCCCCCTGCCGCGCCAGCCACCTGGGGGAGTTAGCCATGGACATGCTGAGAATAGAAACTCCCGTCTCCAGCTGCCCGCCTTGTGGGGGCCCCGATGACAAGTATCCTTACAGTGCTTTCGACTCTGGGCACTGAATCTGCCTAGGACAAGGTGCCTTAGTCAGCCTATGCCTCTTTCTCCTTCACTCCATCACCTCGTCGGATTTCGAGACGAAGAAACAATTGACAGCATTGGTATTGTCCCTCGCTCTTTTCCTCCTTCGTACAACGAACGCGGACCACAGGACGAAGTCGCAAACACCCCGCCCCGCTCACGACGGAAACACAGAGCCCTCACTGTCAGATTGGTGGCGTTCGAAAACACGACGCCAAACCCTCTCTACAGCATCCAAACCTCGACTCTACGACCGACGCACCGTCTGTTGCTCATCGGGACATTTCATATTCCCACACAACGGGCCTACCGCACTTCCGAAAATTTGGATTCAATTCATTCCATTCCATTCGATTCTGGCAAAACAAATTGTCGTACGCGACTCTTTTTCGTACTACGACATGTTCGCAATCTTTTACCGACAATAGTTCTGGACATGCGATCCGTGGGCTTGGCTACCCTCCGACCGGCACACAAAGACAGCCACGCCTTCTGCTCGCGCACAACGGCAGTATCTGTTTGTTAACAAGCGGCCACATTTCATTGAACGGACCAAGAGCAGCGATCCTGGCGCAGATCGAAGCCATACCCTTCGATGCAAAGCAACAACCCCTACTCCTACGAGATGAGCTCGCGACAAGACGAGTCCTCGGGCTCTGGCAGGGAGGGTCTGCAGGCAGACTCCCAAGCCGAATCTCAGCGCGGCCGTCAAGGCCAACCGCAAATGTCTGCTAATGGACTTGGTCTTTCGACATACTGGGAACAGCCCTATGCTCAGTCCAACAGTTCCGGAGGCCCTGACTCCCCCATCGATGCCTCAGCATTACAATTCGCCCTACCACCTGATATCAATCAGCCTCCTCCATTCCCCCGATTAAACTCGCCATCTCTCGACTCCCTCGACCGACCGTCGCCATACTTCGAAGAGGCTACAAACCCTGATTACTATGAGGATAGGGTGCCTCTTACATCAAGGGCCCAGCCCATTTCCGGCTCTCTAAGCGCAAATGTGGGGGACGCTCAGCCGAGAGATAGTTTTCAGACAGTATCCGACATCGATAACGCGCCACCAAGGACGCGGGATGCAAGATCGCTCGGGTATGACTTGGAACCTGGCGGCAGGCGTCCAAGTTATGGAGCGACACTGAGCCCGGGAGGGGAGCAACGACGCTCTCGGTCGCCCTCTACTACTGGCGCCCTCCTGAGGGCGGGCTCCATCATGAGGGCTATGTCTCAGCGTGTTGTCAATATCAGTGGTGAAGGTGAACTTGTCGACCATCGGACATCGCGGAGTCGATCTCCGTCACCGGCTCCGGACCGTCGCCAGCAGCTACACAACTCTGCTCAGATGTTCACCGATACCTCCTACCATTCCAATCTCTTTCAGGTACCCGAGAAGGGTCCCGAAGCGGAGAATGTCTTCGCTGACCCTCCTCCCTCCATGCAACAACGGGTGCCGATGCAGAATCCTCTAAAAGGAAAGTCTTTAGGCATTTTCCCTCCCACTCACCCAATCAGAACGAAGCTATGCGATCTGCTGGTGCACCCGTTTACTGAGCCCTTCATCCTCATACTCATCATCCTTCAAGCTACTCTCTTGGCTGTGGAATCGGCTCCAGATGTCTTCACGAATCCGCGGCCAGCCTCATGGGGAGTCACTTGGATTGATTGGGCGATTTTGGTATTGTTCATCATCTTCACACTCGAGTTTATTGCTCGTATTTTGGTCTCCGGTTTCCTCTTGAATGCTTCCGAATACAGCACCATCGATCGCCAAAAAGGAGTCCGAGCAGCGGTTGTCGATCAGTACAGAAATTTGTTCCAGCCTCAGCGGCAAAAGTCTGTCAAGGCTCCGCGACAACAAATTCACCTTGGGCCCTCAGCATTCCAGCGGTCCTTTACAATCATGCAGGGTCAGACACTGCCACAGACTGTCGAGGAGCAGCAGAGGTATCAACTTGCCCGGCGAGCATTCTTGCGGCATTCATTCAACAGGCTTGACTTCCTCGCTGTTGTCGCCTACTGGATCTCGTTTGCGCTGAGAATTACTGGCGTCGAAAGTGAGAAGCATCTTTACGTCTTCAGGATGATTTCGTGTCTTCGTATCTTGAGACTGCTTGCTTTGACGAACGGCACAGCGGTTAGTAATCCTGCCATACCCCTCATAAGTCCGCCACTGATTGAAAGTTCAGATTATCCTTCGAAGTCTGAAAAAGGCTGCGCCGCTGCTTGTACGAGTCGCCTTCCTCATCACGTTCTTCTGGATATTGTTTGCCATCATTGGTGTGCAAAGCTTCAAGGCCAGTTTGAGTCGGCAATGTGTCTGGCTTGACCCAACAGATCCGACCAACAAAGAGAAATCCTTCACAAACGATATGCAGTTCTGTGGAGGATTTCTTAACAACGATACTGGAGAAAGCATGCCCTGGGTCATGATGGAAAATGATGGTATTCTGGACAATTTCAGAAACGGCAGCAAAGCCGGAAAAGGCTTCCTATGTCCTCGTGGCTCAATATGTCTTCAGCAAGACAACCCATTCAACGGCACAGTCAGCTTTGACAATATTGCTCAATCACTAGAAATGGTGTTTGTTATCATCAGTTCCAACACCTTCTCCGACGTCATGTACTACACAACCAACTCCGATTACCTTCCCGCAGCTCTCTTCTTCGGCGCCGGCATCATGATTCTTATGCTTTGGCTCGTTAACTTGCTTATTGCGGTCATCACGTCGTCCTTCCAGGTTATCCGAGAGGAAAGTAGGGCGAGTGCTTTCACAGCTCCCGAAGAGCCACCAGCCCAGGAGCCCATGGACGAACCACCTCAGAAGGTGCCTGCTCTGCAGCGAATCTACGACAAGACCTTTCTGCTTTGGATTGCAGTTATTGCCTTCGGTCTCATGGCCCAGTGCTTCAGGAGTTCCAAGATGTCCAAGGAACGCGGGCAGTTCATTGACTCGGCCGAGGTTGCTGTCACTATCCTACTGGACATTGAAATTATTATACGTTGCGCCGCAGGCTGGCGTTCTTTTCACAAGAGCAAGCGTAACCTCATCGACGCGGGCCTCGCCATCATCACAACCATCATACTGATCCCGCCAATTCGGAATTCTGGAGAAACCTATGCCTGGCTGACAGTCTTCCAAATTGTACGAGTCTATCGTCTTGTCTTGGCTGTACCAATGACCCGGAAACTTATTGTCATGGTTCTCGGAAACTCAAACGGTATTGCCAATTTGATGTTATTTGTGTTTTTAATCACCTTTCTTATGGCGATTTTGGCGGCTCAACTGTTCAGAGGCGAGATACCAAGTCACAGCGATAGTGGCGACCTCAACGAGGTCTCTTTCTTCACTGTCTACAACTCTTTCCTCGGCATGTATCAGATCTTGTCGAGTGAAAACTGGACTTCCATGCTGTACAACGTCACTTCTTACTTGAATGAGCACGATACAGGCTGGATTGGCGCGGTTTTCCTGATTGGCTGGTTCATCCTGTCGTTCTTGATTCTCGTCAATATGTTCATTGCTGTCATTCAAGAAAATTTTGATGTTTCTGAGGATGAGAAACGCCTCGAGCAGGTCAAGGCCTTTCTCCAAAGAAAAGAACTGGGCAAGTCCGCTGGCAACCTCACCTTGTCAAACATCTTTACTTTCGGCAAGGCTAGGCGGAGAAAGGATCCTTTGGACTACGGTCCTGCCATGATGGAAATGCTTCTGAAGGATGCCGTAGTGCACGAATTCCTCGATGATGCCGCAGATATGCCGCAGGACACACCAAACGAGGAACGTTCGCCTACAAGGGCTCAAACGCATCACGTTGGCGAGGTCCGGCCTGGTTTCTTGTCTTCAATGTGGGGGAAGTTCAAGTCAATGTTCAGCAGCAAAGACCCGAATCCGTTCTACTCAAACTTACGGTTCGATGGTCCCAACGATACTCTTGATCCACGGCAAATGGCACGACAGGCAGTTTCCGCCACTTCAGCGCGCAAGAAAGCCCAGCGCGACTATCTTGCGAGACACCCCAATTACAACAACTCGCTGTTCGTCTTTACGCCTAATAACCCTATCAGGCGGTTCTGTCAAAGAATCGTTGGTCCTGGCCGAGGAAATGAAAGATTCGAAGGTGTCGAGCCCAATAAGATTGCTTGGTATACTTCCTCAGCTTTCATCTACGCATGTATCGTTGCAATGGTCGTCATTGCTTGCGTGACAACACCGCTTTACCAGAAGCAGTACCAAGCCGAGCATCCGGAGTTCAGCATTACATTTTGGTATGTCTGGACGGACTTGGCATTTGCCACAGTCTTCTCGATTGAGGCTGTAATCAAAGTCGTCGCGGATGGCTTTTTCTTCACGCCGAACGCCTACTACCGGAGCTCCTGGGGATTTATCGATGGCATAGTGCTCATCACCTTGCTCATCAATGTTGGTACACTTCTCGCCAACGATGGCGCCGTTTCCAGAGCCATCGGTGCCTTCAAGGCTCTTCGTGCTCTACGCCTGCTCAATGTCAGCGATAGTGCGAGGGATACCTTCCACTCACTCATCGTAGTTGGCGGATGGAAGATTCTTAGTGTAAGCTTCACCTCCAAACCCACGAGCAATCTTTTTCTCACTAATTCGACAGGCTGCATT
This sequence comes from Colletotrichum acutatum, assembly GCF_030867785.1. NCBI lineage: Eukaryota > Fungi > Ascomycota > Sordariomycetes > Glomerellales > Glomerellaceae > Colletotrichum > Colletotrichum acutatum. Next base: position 262,083 of record NW_026849032.1, on the reverse strand, counting down.
CGTGTCCATATCCTTGCTGATCCCCTTCGCCATTTACGGACTGAATATCTTCAACGGCCAGATGGTCAAATGCAACGACGGAGATGATTCCATCATGCTCATTTCCGATTGTTTTGGCGAATTCAACAATACACCTTTCAACGACGATTGGCCCATGTTGGCGCCACGTGTTCCCTCCAATGACTATTTCAGCTTTGATGACTTTGCAGCGTCATTGTTCGTCCTCTTCCAAATCGTCAGTCAAGAGGGTTGGACCGATGTCATGTTCGCGGCACAGGCAGTCACGGGGCTCGGTAACCAGCCCAAAGATCTCAATCGTCAGGGAAATGCCATGTTCTTTGTTGTGTTTAACCTCTTGGCCACAGTCTTCGTCCTCACGCTGTTCATCTCAGTGTTCATGCGCAATTATACGGAGCAGACCGGAGTTGCCTTTTTGACAGCTGAGCAGCGGTCTTGGCTTGAACTACGAAAACTCTTACGACAGATTTCCCCGTCCAAGAGCTCATACAATGAATCAGAGAAAACCTGGAAGAAGTGGTGTCACAAACGCGCCATAGAGAAAAGGGGCAAATGGTACACAGCCGTCACCTATGTCCTGATATGCCATCTCCTACTCCTTTTACTCGAGTATCACGGCGAACCACAATGGTGGACAGACTCTCGGGATGGACTGTTTTTGGCATTCACGCTAGTCTACATGGCCAACATTGCCATCAGGATCATTGGTCTTGGCTGGGCCCGGTTCCGAAGGAGCTCATGGGACTTATACTCGCTAGTGGTTGTCACCGGCGCGTTCGTCTCTACGTCTGTGCTCATCATCAGCAGAAACAGCGATACTTACGTGCAGCTCCACAAGTTTTTCCTTGTGGCCATCCTCCTACTTCTTATTCCGCGGAACGATGCTCTCGACCAGCTCTTCAAAACGGCAGCTGCGAGTTTGACAACAATTGGAAACTTGCTCGCTACCTGGCTTGTGTTCTTCCTGGTTTTCGCCATTGCTCTTACACAGGCATTCAGTCTGACGCGCTTTGGCGAGAACGAAGAAGCCAACATCAACTTCCGCAGTGTGCCTAACGCCCTTATTCTTCTATTTAGAATGAGTTGTGGTGAAGGCTGGAACCAGGTCATGGAAGATTATGCAACCATCGAGCCGCCGCTTTGCGTTGACAACGCCGACTTCTTTAACAGCGATTGCGGCAGCAAACCCTGGGCTCGTTTCCTCTTCGTTGCATGGAACATTCTGAGCATGTATATCTTTGTCAACCTTTTCGTTTCTCTCATTTATGAGAGCTTCAGTTATGTATACCAAAGGTCCAGCGGATTGGCTGCGGTAGACCGTGATGAGATCCGGCGCTTCAAGGAGGCGTGGCGGAGCGTCGATCCTGCCGGGACCGGCTTCATCAGCAAGGATGCATTCCCCCGACTTCTAGGAGAGCTCTCTGGAGTGTTTGAAATGCGCATCTACGATGCCGACGACTCGGTCAGACAGATCCTAGAGGATGTTCGTAACGATGTCTCAACATCTGGAGCACGCCACATGTCGATTGCTTCTGCGAGCAACTACAGTGCGGGCATTGACATCCAACGACTCAATCGGAGACTCGCACAAATTGACGTTGTCAAGGTTCGCGAGCGCCGCCGTCGGTTCAACATCTTTTTTGAGGAAGTCATGGTCTCCGCGGACCCCGACAAAGGCATTTCGTTTACTTCTGTGCTCATGATTCTGGCCCACTATAACATCATCAATGACAGCAAGAGTTTGAAGTAGGTACTCCCGCATCGAGCATTACCACTGATCAGACTAACAATTCTGCAGATTGGAAGAATTCTTGCGAAGGCGTGCTCGACTACAGAGAGTGGAAGAGGAGGTGCGACGCAGGGTCGTACTTGGCTTCTTTGACACCTTGTGAGTCTCCACAGTGACTACTGACTATAGAGTCTCATAACTAACGACACCATCTCCAGGTACTGGACTCGCAAGTTTAAGAAGCACATTGACATGAGAAAGTCGGCGAGGATGACTGCTATCCCCCAGCTCGACATCCCCCATATTCTTGTTGACGATGATGACACACGCCACAAGTCCTCGCCGGTGGCAGGAACTGGACAAACGAGGTCAGCATTGCTGACAGTGGAGGACGCTCACAAATCAGCACACAATAGCTGGTCTGGACCGGGCCCAACAGACACGTCTGACGGCGACTACCAACACCCGCTCAGCTTCCCAAGATCTGGGCCTACAACGCCGAGTCACCAATCGACGCATTCTGCTTTCAGCTTTGAATTGCAAGAAGGAGGCCAGACTTCAGCCCAGAGCAGTAGAAGGGGAAGTGCTGTCACCCCACAGAGCCCCGTCAGCCCCGCACAAGTTAGCAACATGCTGGACGACTCTATTTGGCTTGAGAGTATTCGGAGAACTGCAACAGTACGGAAATCGGTCCGAAAATCCGATTGGAGCAGATAGATGCACCAGAAGGTGGTGCTCAGTGGATTTTGTTCCTTCAGCGACGGCGTTTAGGTTTGAGATGAAGACGTGTCATCGGATTCTGGGCGTAGCTCCTAGACTATATCCAAGCCACGAGAGGCATGAACACTACGAACCTTTCGTTTTTCATATCTGATAGGAAGATAGACGAAGCAGCTTGCTCATGGCTTTGGTTGATACTCGCGGCATGATGACAGCTATCATCAAGGCAGGGGCTTCGTAGACTGCACATAGGGTAGTGTAGCTAATGCGGAGGACATTATGTACACATGATTCATGTGAAGAAAAGTACGCACTCGTATTGTCAATCTCGCTGTCTTGGTGTCATACAAAAATCCTATGATCAGTCTCGACTCTCATTAGCAAGAACAGTCGATGTTAACCTTGTACGTGTCTCTGATGCGCAGTCATAGTTGGTTGCACTCGAGCTAAATTGATTCATTGCCCCGCTTGGACGTTGTGGCCGGAAATGGAGGCTTGGAAAGAAGAGACCAGTTTTTCGTTCATCTGAAGACGATTATTGCAAAGCTCATTGCAAAAGGCGATGTATTCCCAGCGGCGAGAGTGATGGGGCCGGTACATGGTGACTGCAAAGATCAAGCTTACATACCCGTGCTATCTTTTGCTAGTGTAGCAGAAACTTTGAGTTGGGAAGCTCCCCCTTGCATTGAGAGCTTTACTCCCGTTCGTACACTTTCTCATGATTCTTTTCGTCTCGGGTTCAAACATCAAAACAGCAGCGTTTGCTTGGCAGGCGCCAAAGAGAGTCTGAACTTGTGCATGAACCGAGCATCAGAACAATGCGAATTTCCTTCCATGGAATTTTGAAACCTTGCTCATTTTGTTTTCACGAACGAAGAATCCGATGGCTGAAGCTGTGTGTTTCCTGGAGCATCTTAAAGAAGGATTGTAGAAAACTTCCATCCTCGAAGCCTGTGCACCCTGCTCCAAAATTCTCTGAATAAACGAGTGCGTTCACCAGTGAGAAAGGTTGAATACAAAAAGGCGGCCAGTATTAAGCCATTGCTTTCAGTGTATATCAATACTGGATCACGAGCCGTTGACAGTGGAAGAATTTGGCTCTTGGCGGGATGACCGATAGATCAAGTTGCAACAGCGCCAAGAACACGGCTTATGAAATTAGGAGACACCTCTTGGCTTCGATTCCTGACCCTAATTTCAGTAATCTTGTGTCTTGGACCCTGCCCTAGGCGCCGGCAGTGGAGAGATCAGACGGGACGAAGTAGAAAAGAAGCTTCATCGACCGTCATCCATCGGGGTCGAACATGGCTCCGGGGGTAGGCCTCGGGGAATTGATAAAGTCCTAGTCTAACGACGGGTCTGAGTCTCGTATTTCGTGACTTTCATGTCTCGTCTCGTCCGGTGTAGGCCCTGGTCTGGTCTGTTCTCGTCTTGTCCGTGTCTCGTCGTCGCTTGGCACTTCCTCGTTTCATTTTCGCGAATGTTTCAATATACCCCTCCTCTCCTACTTTGTCCGTCTTTGGCGCACAACTGGCGGTCTGCCTTCTGACGGAGAGATCGGGGGCCATCGACAAGATTGAAAGATGATTTTCTTTCGCATGCTTTCACTACTGGTAGTATTATCCAAACTCTCACTTGACACTCGTCTACAAAGACCTGGGCACGATTTGCAACGATAGGCAATGGAAACGACAGGGGTATGGTGAGGGGATACCCAGGGGTGGCCTTGTTTCCAATGCCAGTGAGCCCATGCCCCATCACGTTATCCCTCCCCTTTCCTAGCTTTCAACCATGAGATCGACGGATGCACACTGAAAGAGAGGACACTTGGACCTCTGTTTTGCTGGAGGATCAGTTGGGGGATGCGACAGCAAAGCGACTAGGAGAGTGAAGACCCTGGATTTGGAGAGTTTGATGCGTGTGATGGCGTTTGTGATTCGGGTATAACTTCAAGGAACGGACGAGCTTCCCGTTTAGTATCAAGAACAACAACACGAGGTTTGAGGTGAAGTGGTGACAGGAATATCACCTCTTCGGTGTTACGTGTCCGCCTTACACTGCCCTGATGGAACTTGTTCTTCGTGTCTAGCTGCAACTCGACACCCGCTACGGATATCGGCAGTCCTTTTTTATTTTATTTTATTTTTTTTAAAGAAAACTAAAAAAAGACTTCACCTCTGTCATTTACAGCGCAATGGAAAGATCATATAGATAGACTGCCACAGTCTCTCCTAGATTGATATGCCCTTTTTAGCATATAATATCGTGGGCTTATATGAGTAAGTGCCCGGGCAGGCCCAAGAATATTCCTGGCAGAGCATTGCCATGGTGGCTCAGAGAGTTCTTCCAGAAGGCTTCGACACCCACATCACGGGCTTTCCGCCGCGTTGGCAATGGCCATCCTCGTCAAGGGAAAACGCTGGTGCGAACGAGTGGCACGAACGCCGCGCTATGGCGATGAGCACGTTATGCGATTACGGCCAACCGTCCAGCGGCAGCCATCTACCACACAGCGCACATGCCTGTCCATAACTTGCCCTTCGCCCTCCCAGGCTTGAGGCTGAGGCATTGAGTAATGCTCGCTTCTTCTTTTGGGAAAGATGGTATTATCGAAGCCTTCCACATAAGTAGCAGCAGATTATCCAGATGGAGACACTCGCTGAGGCTGAGGAGAGTGAGGTGTTTGTACGTAATCGTGGCCACTCGCCAACTTGTAAGTCCCAGACCTGTCGTCAGGGTCGGCGTCAGCAACAGCGTCAGCCATGAAGCACGCATGACATCGGCAATTTCGTTGGCGGGCGCCCTTGAAACAGCCGTGCGTTCTTTGTCTGCACCGCTAGGCTGTCTGGCTGTCACTCTTCTTGTCGCCTGTAGCGGTGGCCCCTGACGCCTTATCAAGCACCACTCTTCGTATCTTATCAGACTCTGCCCTCCAAAGTCATTGATCCGATGTATTATCTTGGCCCCCGTGTCAGTAGAATCGTAGCGATGAGGCGTGGGGAGGTACATTGAGGGATGGACGCTCGCCGCCTGTGCGTTAACAGACTTTTTTTTTCTTTCTTTTTTTCTTCTTTTTTTTTGGGGCAGTACGGGTACCTCTGAAGTTGGTGGGAAGCCAAGACAAGCCAAGCCGAGAAGGCCGTTCCGTACCCGCCCGTACCCTTCCCATACGTTTACCGTTGGAACGGTACCTGCAGAGGTACGAAGGACCCAAGGTACCCCAAGGGAAACTCATCCCTTGCTCCTGGCCCCCCTGACGACGATCACACAATGCAGCCAGTTGGGACTAACGGAGCAGGAGGCTGCTACATACCTCAGACTGCCCTGCACCGGCTCCTGGGGCATCTCTTGCACGTTACAGAGCACTTGTTGCCTCTTGCCCTCGCGTGCTGCTTCCATAGACCGATGGTTCTTGCTCTGGATCCGTAGCTGGTACCATGTAAGCCAGAATCTTCAGATACTGAACGCATCTCTCGCTGGTAAAGTGCTGCTCAGATATCGCATATGCGGCACGCCGTCTCATATCTCATGTGGTCTCTCGAGCTCCCACCGGCCCCTCAGTCTTCGATCGATAGAAATCCGGAAACAAGTCCATCATGTCCGAGAAAGATGCTGCCTCAGTACCTATCGCAGTAGCAGTAGGATGCAGTGGGTAGACAGTTAACTACCGAATGCCTCGATCAAAGTTCATCCGCCAAGGAATGGACGGGCTCAACGCCAGGTTCGGCCTCATCGTCCAACTTGGACCGGTCCATCGCTCCCGTCTCATAGACTGAGTCTCGGAGCTGGCCAAGTTACCCAAGGCCACTCCCAAAGCATGCCTTTGCCTACGCACTCACATGCTGCCGTGCAGGCAGAAGAGGCATATCTGCGTCCGTCGTCTGAACAACATGTCTTCGACCATCTAGCACCGGTGGCATCCATGCATCTCTTCTTCCCAAGTTCCCACCGCATTGCTCGTTGCCAAAAGAGGCAGCGTTCTGATGCCACACCTCGCATTGATGCCGTCTGCGTCACACCCCTGAACCTCAAGCCCGTTTCTCCATACTATGTATGCATCCTTGGTATTTGAACCCTTCTCACACTTCTTAATCCTCCGCATATCCTCACTCCCCTGTCCACCTCCCAGTTCCCTTCCCTGCCCATCCTTTCCACCTCCCGCGGCCCCTTGTTCCCTCTCTGCCACTTCGCTTCGTCTGCGATTGATTCCCTGCCAGGGGCAATTCGCTCGTCTCAGCCGGACTACTACTGCTGCCGGGCTTTGCGTACCTGCTCTGCTACTAGCCTACTATTAGCCTCACGTTACTATTCTCCCTCCCGAGTGTCCATGTCTTCCGACACTTGATATAATCCATCCCGTTCCCGCTGTCCACAACCCCCTCTTGAACTCAGTTTACTCACCGCTCCAACATTTTCAATTCTCGCCATTCGCTCGTTCATAGACACTACAGGCTGAGCCTCCGAAATCCAACATCTATACCCACATTCCTCAGTGTTGTCATCGAACTTGCACACTGTCACCTCCCACTATCTCGATACTATCGACATCCACCAAGCTTTAGACGTACTAAGGTGTCGGAAACGTCTCATTCTCCTTCAACATGCAGTCTTCCCGCTTCCAGTCCATCACCTCCCGCTTCTCTCCGAGCACACTCAGAACTACCTTCCGCCGCTCGTCATCAGCATCCTCTCGTGCCAGCAGCGATCGAGGCTCTTTTGCTACCACGGCCTCGTCTCCCGTCAGCACAATCAACAGCATCGTCTTTCGCCAGCCCTCGATGCTTGACCTCGAGGAAGAGCGCAAGAGCTTCGGAAGCGAGCTCAGCATTCTTGAGCCACGCCCTGTTCTCTACTTTGGCAGCGTCGAGGAGCGTATTGGATCACTATAAGTGCCAACAACATATTTCGGTCACATGTTTCTTATGAACGGCGGAGACGATGAAATTTCGACACGTCATTATGTTTATGAGCCTCGGAGCTCTTGGGTCTGAATCAGATTAGACTGGGATCTGTTTTCAACGGGAAAGCTTGGAAACACAACAAGCGGCGTTTAGGAGTTTTGATCCCGGTGGACAAGCCTAGAACAGGCGTCCCGGGAGACACTGTGGTTTCTTTTACTGGCTGGAGGCGAGGTTACCACTGTTGAGATATCGCCATGGTGCGATTACGATAGAGAAGCGGCTTTAAAAGCGACGCAATATGTTGACCGTTTTTTGTTTTCATCTCTTCAAATTAAGACAAATGATGAGCAAGCACAGTGATCTGGCAAAAAAGCTTTAGCCAATACGTGAATGATGTTGACAGTATCCAATTGAGACTCATTACATTGCGTCTATTGCTGGTGACACCGTCTGATTCACCGTTGGGGACGACGGAAGCGAGATAATTCTGTCACCATAAAGAGATCTTGCATGCTACACCTTTACCAGCTCGCCAACCTAACAGTATGCTTGCTAGAAGTGCCTACAGTGTCCCAAGGTAGAAGAGCGACTGATTCATTTACTTGATCAAACAAAGAAAAGCCAAGGCGACAGTTCCATCGCCTCAACGTCAGCAACTAGCGCAACTCGGCAACACCTGCGTTTACTCAATCAAAACGGGCCGCCCGTCCTAGCATCAATTCGAAACAGGCTATTTCGATACACTTTCACGCTTGTCAAAAGATCGTGAGCTATTGAGCTATTCAAAACCAAAGACACCTAGACAAGCAAGTTAGACCACAAAAAAAAAAGTCCTTTCTAGGCAAAAAGACAAAAAGAAGAAATGTCCCAGAATAAACCCTTGGGGGACGACCCCGTTCCCAAGGTGTGGTGGATCATGGTCGGAGGCAACAGCCTCGCATCATCCCCATCGTGGAACCGCTTTCTATCTATGACGGCCGAACGTAACAAGGTAAGGCGAGATGCAAAGAAAGAGGAGGAGGATTTCAAGGAGGCCCAGAAGGCTGCGAAAGAGGAGCTTGAAAGGGCGAAGAAGACGTATGAGGAGACATTCGGCGGAGGAGAGACGGCCTGGAGGGAGCGGAGTCGTGGAGCAGAAGCCACTGCCGACGGGACTGGGACTGGGACCGGGACCAGTCCAGACCCCGAGCAGCGCACGGAGGAGACGACCACTGCTGGACACAACGGGCCCGAGAGAGGTGGGTGAGCGTCTCTGAGCTTGGCTTGATAGCATAGCCAGTCCAACACAGGGCACCGTTAATGCTACACGGGATAGTATATGGTTGTGGCCGAAAGGCTTGGATAAGGGCCATGGTCCAGAAATGCAGCTGCGGTATCTTGGGAGAATGCGCCGGAGGCCGGCAACGCAACATGAATAGCTCTATGATACAAATACTATAGCATACATTTACAACAGGGGCATCGAGCTTCGTTTCAAGCTCGGTAAATGTCTGTTCGCGTCCGTCTGGAGGAGGATTTCGTCGATGGACTAGCATGACTTATGAGGCCTTGCTTCTTCTCTTGCCCATGTTGCGTACTCTGGGCTCGACAACCCACTTGTTGAAGTTGTGCTTGCGACGGGTCTTGAAGCCGCCCTTGGCCTGTAGAATGCGTGTATCAGTAGCTGCGAGTGCACAAAGGACAGCAGGGAGAAACTTACGGGAGTGCCCCAGGGACTGGTAGGATGGCGGTTACCCTTGGACTTACCACGACCACCACCGTGAGGGTGGTCGACTGTCACACAATTGTTAGCGTTTCCAGTACGTAGAGTCAAGGTTGGATACACGTACCGGAGTTCATGGCAAGACCTCGAACCGTGGGACGAATGTTGAGCCATCTGCTTCGACCGGCCTTGCCCAATTGTCTGTACTGGTGGTGGGGGTTGCTGGCGACTCCGATCGTTGCGCAGGCGTCTTTGCTGACTCTGCGAATTTCGCCGCTTTGAAGACGGACATTAATGTACTTGCCCGTGACAACCTTGGTACCGTCGTCTCTGGTTTCTTCCTCCTTGGAAACCAGAATTGCGTAGGTGCCGGCACTGCGACAGAATACAGCGCCGCCCTTGGCTCTTGAGCCGACGTTGAAGATAACAGTGCCGACAGGAATCATGTGCATGGGCAGACAGTTGCCTCTCCAGGCCGTCTTGGCTGCCAAAATACCGGGATCGACAACGCCACCCATGCTATCCAGAAGATCCTTGGGGATACCGGAACGGTAGCTGTGGACGACGTCGCCGGCACGCATACCCTCGGCAGCGACAATGTAGCTCTTGCGCCCAGTGGACTTGTTCGAGAGCAGCGCGATGTGAGCACTTCGACCCGGATCGTACTCGATGCGATCGACCAGATGCGGACCAGCCTGCCAGCGCTCAAAGTCAACGGTTCGTATCCTCCTCTTCGCGCCACCTCCATGGTGTCTGACGGTGATCCTTCCAGAGTTGTTACGACCTCCCTTGCCGTGGCCCTTCTTAGGGTAGGTCAGTGGCAGGAAGGGTCGGCCCTTCCACAGGTGATCGTTGATCGGACGCTTCAGATGACGGACACCGGGAGTTCGCGGCTTGTAGGTGCGCATGATGACGGAGTCATTGCTTGCTTTCTCGATAGTAGGGGTAGTTGCGGCAGGCTCGCTGGATTTTGTGGCGGGCTTCTCGACGGACTTCTTCCTCGTCGCAGTGGCATATTGTCGAATCGCAAGCCCACGAAAGGCGGTCGAACCGAGGAGACTTGCGCAGCTCCTCTGAGCCGACAAGAGCATCATATGGCGCGACATATTGGCATCGATGTGCGCTTATGAGTCGAAGTGAAAGTTCCCTCTTCTCGAGTCGGTTGGTTATGTTCAGGAGAAGCTGGTCAGGCGCAGCATATCGCGTAAAGGGACGGGCTCGGTCGGGGTGCAGCGCCTGCACGAAGGCGAAATCAACCCTGAGATAGATCTAAATTGCTCAATTGAGCTCAGAACTATCTGAATCCGACCCCAATTGCCGTTGGGATATTCGTTGGGTGGGAATACGGTCCCTATTATCGTGATGGCTGAAGCGGCTCTCCAAGGTACGTTTGAGGCCAGTGCAGATTTCGAGCTTTAGGAAATAATTATTCTGCCGGCGCCGATGAGCTGACGTCCAGGAATGGATGCCCGGGCACTGGCGGTACGTACTGCTTGCACGAAAGCTGCAGCCACAATTAGTGGATCTAAGTGGCTGAACCCTCGAGTTGAGCCTCAGACGCCTCGACACGACCAGGTAGGCCGCCTCTGGAAGCGTGACGGGACGTGGTCGGGAAGGCAGCCAATGGTGTTCTGGTTGCCCCGCGGTTGCTGCTGTTGATTGCTATTGTGACCGGGGTAACTCCCCATTTTCCACGTCTTTTTTTGCAGTCTTCTCCATCAACCAGCAGACCATCTTTCGCGTGCAGCCGGGGCAATCGCGTATCCACCCTCACACTGCTTCCACTCTCGCTTGGCTACCACCACGATTCTCGAACTTCCTCATAAGCCTACTTTTATCTCCGGGTTAAGGCATTTTGATATTCCTGCTGCTCCTTTCGAGGTATCTTCAATCTCGTCCCAGGCAACCGACAACAGATACACATTGTCACCACTGTCGCCGCTCAAGCTGCTTCTCCATCCTCAAGAGAGCTTCTTATTCATTCTCATCCTCACTTTGCCACAATCGAAACCATCACCACGGCATCATCCTTCTTGTCGCATACCGCACACATTCACCTTCTCACCTGCATTCCATCCAACCTGCTCGTCACAGCCTGCATCGCCAGGCCTTCTATCTGAATCACTCACACCAGTGAATTACTTCGATTCACTACCTCCAAACGCCACGCACGCCCAGAGCTGGATATATCTATCTAGCCCAGCTGTCCGGCCCTCATATTCCTCACCTGTTGCCCACAAAGAAACCGATTTCTCTTATGAGATTTCACTGAGTCGCGACTACATCCTCAGCCATCGTTCACGACAAAGACACCCCCGACGCGACTTTTCCTTTAGCGAGAGTCGAGAAGCCACTCCCTGTCCGCCGTTCGCGTGTGCACCAACTGCACGCCTGTCTGCTTCAGATACGCTACTGTGGTGACCAAACCAGGGCCACCGCGAGCCGCGACTTGAAAAAATTGGTACGTACCTCCCAAAGCTGGCGGCTCTGGTCTCATTCACAATACGGTACCCACTGCATACCACATCACGTCCATTCGTTCCCACTACCTCAGCAAAACACATCAGACATTGATTGTCCTCTCACCTCCTCCCACATAAACAACCTCAGTTTTGCCCAAAGCCCAGTTCTCTAATTTCTCTACCTCCACCTCTGTATTGCACTCCCCTCCTTGGCCTCAGCATCTTTGCATCTTTGTCAATTGGCTCCCGGAACGCGACTGATCTCGCCCATCAAGTGTTTGGCGTCGAGCCTGACCAAGCGTTTTGCCCGCGTTCGAGTTGCCCGTCATCATCATTCCCCAAGGTATGCATGTCTCGACCTTGCTCACGTCGTTCCATTGCCGCACTATTCCTCTTCCTCTCCTTCCAAGCACTCAAGTTGCTATAACCTGTACCGTCTCTGCTTGGAACCTAACCTTTGAGGTGGCACCGGCATCTCGACGCGTCCCAATACTAACCTTGACCTCATAGAATCCTACACCTCACATACTCAACTCGACATAATCAGTTGACAAGATGCCCGTAAGTCTACTCGTGAATGCTTGTTCTTGCAACACGTCCAGCAAGCTCTCTTCGCGTCGATATCTTGCTCACCCTTTCATTCAGGTTACCCGTCCGGCGCGTGCAACACGCCTCGTTTCGAACGAGAACGATGAGAACAGCGGAACCACGCGCATGACGCGTGCTAAAGCAGCCGCACTGAGCGTTGACGAGCTCGCTGTCCCAGGAAAGGCTCTCGCCACGAAGAAGGCTGCAACCAACGCGATCCCGGCAGCTCAACGAACCAAACGCGCCGCCCTCGGCGATGTCAGCAACGTCAACAAGCCAGAGGCTGGCGCAGGCAAGAAGCCTGTCGGCAAGGTTGGCCTCGTCTCCAAGGCTGAGAAGCCTACCGGAATCACCAAGAAGTCTACCAGCACCACCAGATCTGTGGCACCCAGAGAGAAGAAGGACAAGGCACCCGGCTCAGGATCCGGCGCGATTTCAAAGAGAAAGGTCACGACAAAGGTCATCAAGGAGGAGAAGGAGATCTCTCTGGACGACAGCGAACCTATGCGCAAGAAGCCCGCTACCGAGAGCCGAACCAAGCCCGACCAAGAGAACGTCAAGAGCCAGACCCCAATCGAATCTGAGCCCGTCAATGCTAACAAGCCCTTCGTCTACCCCAAGAATGTTACCAACCTGGACGAAGAGGATCTGGACGACCCGTTGATGGTGGCCGAGTATGCCAATGAGATCTTTGAGTACCTCAAGGATTTGGAGTGCAACTCCATTCCCAACCCCAACTACATGGAGCACCAAGACGATTTGGAGTGGAAGACGCGTGGAATTCTGGTCGATTGGTTGATTGAGGTGCACACGCGCTTCCACCTTCTCCCCGAGACTCTCTTCCTGGCCATCAACATCATTGACCGCTTCCTCTCGGAGAAGGTCGTGCAGCTCGACCGCCTGCAGCTTGTTGGCATCACCGCCATGTTCATCGCCTCCAAGTACGAGGAAGTTTTGTCGCCTCACGTCGCCAACTTCCGCCATGTTGCCGATGATGGATTCAGCGAGGCTGAGATCCTCAGCGCGGAGCGATTCGTTCTTGGAACCCTGAACTACGATCTGAGCTATCCCAACCCCATGAACTTCCTCCGTCGCATCAGCAAGGCCGACAACTACGACATTCAGTGCCGTACCATCGGCAAGTACCTAATGGAGATCAGCCTCCTCGATCACCGTTTCATGGCCTACCGTCCCAGCCATGTCGCGGCCGGCGCTATGTACCTGGCCCGCCTCATCCTGGACCGTGGTGACTGGGTATGTAACATGGATCATGGTAAAGTGGGCTAGTTGACTGACAATCCAACAGGATGACACCATCGCATTCTATGCCGGCTACAACGAAGAGGAGATTGAACCAGTCGTTCGCCTCATGGTGGACTACCTTGCCCGCCCGGTCGTCCATGAAGCCTTCTTCAAGAAGTATGCGAGCAAGAAGTTCCTCAAGGGTAAGTACCTCCTCGGCCTCGTGCCCTCTTTCGTCGCTGACATTTGTGTAGCCTCCATCCTCACCCGCCAATGGGCGAAGAAGAGTGCTCCTCACTTCGGCATTGTCGATGTTCATCTCTCCCTAGACCAGATCTCAAACAAGGAAGACGAGCATTACCCTGAGGAAGAGGAGGAGGAGGAAGCCAACTATTAGCGATCCTGTGCCGAATAGTTGGATCATCTTCAGCGCTTACGGCCACTTTTACGAATGCATACATCGGCGACACACACCTCTATAGGTGCAGTAGTCATCCTTGTCGCGCTACCCAAGGTTCTCGACATTAGCCCTCACGGGCTTGCGGGGGGAGGCGATTGGGCTTATTCTTTTTCTCTGGGTTAGATTGTGTCCAGACTCATCTGTCAGATATGGGCAGCTGTTTGTTGTTGCTTTGTTTTTGTGGGTTTATATTTTCCATCGCATTGGGACTTCGTTGCTCTTGTCTCATGAACGGCGCATGGAGTCAGAGGACAAGGATATCACGAAAGCGGATGGTTTGGCTGGAGTTCGTTGACTCTGTCTTCCACTAGGCTGGCAAGACATGGAATTCACTTATTTTGTGTGTTAAGGCATGGCTGGCCTGCAAGTGAGGGTGTCTTGTCGTCATCTAATCGTCGCTCCCGTTTGGAGTATTTTGATGATGCGCAATGAGGGAAGGCAAACATACCATACAATGAGGGCGGGGGTGGGGCTGGCTTATGGCCATCGGCATCGTGAAAAAACCTGTACATACATCTGTTCGGAGAATCGGGTTCAGGGAGGGCTGAATACATTGCATTGCGTTTTTCTGTTCAACATAATGGGAGTCATCATGATAAGTTCACGTATCCATATTTGCTGTGCCGCCATTGAGCCCTGAGATAGGTAGGGGATGCATCCTCAGCGGCGGGCCCAACACACTCGTACTCCCAAAGTGCCGCACCCGCGATATGACTTCGTCGAGCCTGTCAAAGTGGGCTGATTGAGGTTCATATTCGATGTCTATGGAGGGGGTAGGGAGGCACCATCTTCAGTTTTGAATAGAATCAGAGTCAGAAGTTGCTTTGCGTGGAGAAAATTATTATCCGACAAGAACTATGTAACACTAGATAATATACACTATATTACGATTTCATACAGATTTCCAAAGGAAAAGTCGGTGAACTCGAACATCTCTGAGCAGCCATCCTGATGAGGATGAAAATCCTACTCTCTTAAAATCTGCCTACACAACTGGAGATTTCAACCAAGGGTTGTGCGCGCATCCGTTCGGTACCAGTTGGCCTTGGGATCGCCGAGGCACTCGCCAATGGTGACCATGTTCTTGCCCTTGAACTTTTGGAGCGTGAACTCGGTGAGGTTATACACGGTCTGGTAGTGAATGTCGTGGCCGATGACGAGGAAGTTGTCGCTGGCGGCAGGCTTGGCGGCGATGGCCTGGGTGACAATGTCCTTTGACTGCTGGATCTCCGTGGCGCTGTCGTGCAGGTAGTCGGCGGTATCGAGGTCGAAGTAGATGATGGAGTAGCCGAGGGCCTTCATGTCGCCTTCGCAGCCGCAGGCGGCGGTGCAGGAGGAGTAAGGGGGTCTTTTTTGGGAAGATGAGTGTTAGGCGGATTCTCTCGCAGGGTTGGGGGATGGGGTTAGGTTACTGGCATACCTCATGTAAGTAGGGAAGACGCCGATGATGTTACGGAGAGCCATTTCCAGCTTGTACATTTCATTCTTGCGCTGCGCCGAGGTGATGTTGCACTAGATTCTCAACGTCAGCAAGCCCATCGGCGAGAAGACGGACCATTGGTGAGGATACATACCAAATCAGCGTGAGACCAGGTGTGGCTGGCAATCTGGTGACCTTCGGCGTACATGCGCCTGTGGCTCGACGTTAGCCAAAGAATCCTCAGAGTCTTGATGGAAAGCAACGTCGTCATACTTGATGGTGTTAGCCCAGGGGAAGGTGGTGTTGTCGATTTCACCCTTTGCGTTGTTGTTGCCGGTGATCATGAAAGTGGCTGAGGCATTGTACTTCTTCAAGAGATCCAACAGGTCGTTCGTGTACGCGGCCGGGCCGTCGTCGTAAGTTAGGGCAACGTCACCGGGCTTAACGCAGCTGTATACACCGGGACCGCCGTATTCGACTGAGCCGAGCTTGGGGCGGGCGATGCTGGAGGTGTTCTGACCAGGAGGAATCTTGTTGGCATCGCATGCTGGGCCGTACTGGAACAAGCAGTCGGGAGCCTTGCAGTGCTCTACTGTCATGTTAGGGGTTGTTTCTTCAAGCTGACGTGGCACGGGGTTTCAATTACCAGCAGTTGTTCCGCAGAATCTGATATGATGTTAGCGACACAGGCACACAGTTCAAGACTGGATTTTTCACTTACCCTGCAGCAGAGCAGCACTCGTTCGCGGCACACTTGGCGTTCCCGTTATCGGGGCCGCAGACCCCTGAACCGGAGTCTCCGCCATCACCACCGCCTGCCGGCGGGCTGCCGTCGTTTGTACAAGTACCGAACCCGGTCTGGCAGCCATTGGTCGCCAGACAATAGTCATTGGTCGAACCGCACCAGCCGTTGACGGAGCAGCAGGGCAGATCCGTCGGGCAAGAGTATCCCGCTGCGCTGCCACCGTTACCAGTCTTTCCGCAAGAGTTGTCGGGAGAGACGTTTACTGCCACTGCGGTGCTGCTGGGGCTGCTGACTGGTGCCTTGCTGGCGCTCGCTGATGCTATGCTGCTGCTCGCTGCCGCCGGTGCCTTGCTGCTACTCGTCGCTCCCTTACACGTACCAAAGCCGGTCTGGCAACCGTTGGCGGGCAAGCAGTAGGCATCAGTAGAGCCGCACCATCCATTGACTGAACAGCATGGCAAGCTCTTAGGGCAGGTGTACGCCTTGGAGCTACCTCCGTTTCCAGTCTTTCCGCATGAGTTGTCTGGGGAGACAGCCCGGATGCCGAGGGGAGGCGAGGCCACAGCCGTACCGGCGAGGGCAAGCACGAGGAGCTCGAGGATAGACATGTTGAGCTGTTAGTCGACAAGTAACAGGGCACAGTCCCAAAGAGCCAAGAAAACGAGCGTGGTGGAGAGAAGAGCGAGTGAATGTCAAGCAGATCAAGCCAAGGAATGCGGCGATAGGAGACGATTTAAGAACATCTAGCCTTTGCTCCTAAAAGCCCCTAAAGGAAAGCTGTGAAAAACGCGAATCACCAAAACGGTGAGCCGCGAGATCCTTCTAGAGGCTCGAGATGGGACTATCTTTGTCATGGCGCGGTAGTAAAGGGGCCCCGCTGCTGTGTTTGAGAATCAGTTCAATGTCAGGGTCGACTACTTTGGGTCGCCAAACTACCATCGGTTGCTACATCGTATGAGATGGTGGCGTTTTCAGAGTTGTGGATGGCTCTAGTTCCACAGAGACTCCTGGTGCCGTTGCAGAGAGATGGAAGACCAAAATGGGCATAGCGATGTGCGGGCGAGAATAGGGGGCTTTGACCGAAACAGGCTGCTTTTACGATGTAGGATGCGGCTAGCGGATGCTCCCTCGAGGACCGTGTGTCGACGAGGTCAGAGTTGCTCGGAAACAACCTAATGCTACCCTAGCTGCGTGTGGTAGAACGGAGCTGAGAAACGGCACTGAAGCATCATTGAGACAAATTGCGAACCATCATGATAGATGTTGTGCGCTAGCTGAACGTCAACATCGCGGACCGAAGACTTGGCGATGAGAATCGGAAAACGTGACCACGAGCGGTTGACGAAATCTGACGACGAAAAGCCATCGACCCTATTTGGTGCTTGATCGCAAATCCGAGCCAACTGAGCGGATTACCACTTGGATCCGAACCTTGGTGGCGGTGGCCGTTCAGAAGCTAGCTCGCATTGCGGCAGATGAATAATAGAGCCCGTGTACGACAGCTGAATTTTGTTTTGGTGTTTTGATTTCCTCAAGGTTGAAAGCCGACAATTGTGGCGAATTCGGGGTGAGGGTCTCCGGAAACCGATATATCGAAGCAATGTCCCGGCCGAGCCACCGCAGAAGCGGGGCCGCAAGCAATACACATTGCCCCGTAAGCATCTTTTGGTGCTGTGACTTGACGAATAAATTTGGCCGGCAGCGAACCTCGTTCCAGGTGCAGTGCACCGAAGTTTAAAGTATGTCTGCAGTGAGGCTGCTCCTGTTTAGGGTAGCTAAGTGCTGGCGAATCACGACTCATCACTGCCATCTCAAAGACTCGGAGAATTAATTGCCCTCAACCGCAGCTTGACCCTGTCTCCGACGGGATGTTGGCTGAACCCGTTCCCATCTCAGGGGCGGCAGCCATCTGGAAACATGAGCGAGGGTCATTGAACCTCCAGTTCGATAGGCATGGTTCGGGATCTGCAGACCAATGAAGCACCCCAAACAGTGTGGGACAAGGGGTTAATTGGGCGTTCCTAGTCCGCAGGCGTAATGGGGGGTTTGCTGCGTTGCATGAGCGGAAAACATTTTGAGTTGTACTTCGTATGGAGTGCATTCTTTGACTCTGTAGTCCTGATCAAGTTATCCGCCCATTTGAACAAATGAACAAAGTCAATTTTACTTGGGTATATATTTCCGCCCGCCGTGCCACCGGACTTTGGGTTGCTGTAGCGACGATCTGCAAGAAAGTGATCAATGGGGATTGAACACCGTTGCCATCGTTTGCATCGGTGCCCGAGAATACCGCGGAGCATTTACTGGCTATCACAGTGCAGTGGAGGGAGAACTGAATAGCAATGTTCTGGTGCCATACCAGTTCGCCATGGCGGCTGAACAGAGGCTCACAGTAAAATATGGAGAACCCAAATTCGTATTTCAATCTTTGTTAGCAGCAATATCTTCTGAAATGTGCCTTCGGCTTAGGCGGGCTGAGCTGTGGCATTGGGCAGAGGCCACGCGTTTTAAAGATTGACGAAGGTGTCGATGTGCCGGTCTGCCGATGATCCCGGGCCAAGGTCGGGACCAAGACGGAACAGGCGAGCACACAAGGCCGGTGTGCGACGAGAAGCGAGTGTCGTGAGTCGTGATGGCTGGCTGAATAAGACGATGTCAGGAAATGGGTTGGAATGTAGGTATGCTAGTTACCCTGGAATTTCTCAGGAATAGTCTCAGGCGACAGGCAAAGACGAGAGTTGTAAGTGTTTCTCTGTCAGTTAAACGCTCAGTCTATCGGACCGACAAGTCGTTATGGATGCAAGTGTCGGCTGTGATTGAGTGTGTGTATATGTGTATGCCGGTGGTCGGTCAGTGGTTGGTAATTGAAAATCGAGTGACGGCGCGTGCTTGGCATATTTGTGGCATAGAGCAACGGATTGGTGCGCAATCTTCTGTCCTTGGTCTGTAAAGTGGTTCATAGAATCCTAGACATAACATAGTCAATGATCAGACCAAAAGAACGCGGCGCGACGGGCAAGTTAAAGTGACAGGTTGATGAAAGTGAAGCTGACAAGACTCTTGGCAGAGTCAGAAGTGACAGGATTCAGTCGATTGACTGCTTTTTGTGATCCACAGTGCCGAGACCCAAGCCACCCTCGCCGGTGCATCGTGCATCTTGTGGTACGTACTGCCTTAGGTAAGGTAAGCGAAAGGGGCTCGTCAAGTACCTTACTTCGCAACGGGAACACGGGAAGCAGGCGCACAGGTCGGTCAGGTCTGGTGTGAAGTCTCAGATGGGGCCTTTCCATTCTCACCTCCGCAACGGGAATGGAAATCAGAGGTACCTTGCAAGTATCCGCCAGGCGCAGCCTTACAAAGTACCTATGTTCCTTCCCTTCGTTATTTCCCTCTGGTGATGGAAGTCGCAAGACGGGCCAAATGGGCTCCCTCAGGCGCCTTCTCAAACACTTCAGAGACTCGGGATTGGTCATTCCAGTCAAGAAATGGCTTGGGCTGCTGTGACCTTTTTACCTTTCCACTTCTTCGTTCTTCTTTCGGCTCTTCGCGCAACGCGTAACGCGCAACATATGGATACCTTACCTTTTGCCATCTAAAGTGTATCACCCCTCGGGTTCCGGTTAACGTTGATGATGAAATGGCAGGGCTGTGGCAACGAGTCCGCAGCGAGTCCGCGGGATCCTAAGCTGCGAGATTAGCCGAGTGAGGAAAAGAGCCATATGCTAATCGCACAGCTACGTCAAATGGCTCGGCCGTGCTGTATTAGTCTGTACTCTGTTGGCTTCGTCCAAGCCCAAAAATACATTAGATGCGATGGTCCATGATCGGCTGCGCCTGCATCAGGGGACTTCCTTCATCTGTTGCCTGCTGGCGTAGCTCAAGCTCGTGCTCACCTTCAGCATTCATGCATTGCGCTGTCAGTCATCTGCAGACCCCATAATGCCCATCAAAGTTTGGACGTGTACGGATGAACGAGCCCTAACGCAGTTGATAATGCTAATTATTTTGCAATGCTTCAATTCTCTTGCGGCTCGTGGGCTGCACGATTATCGATGCCCGTCGCTGGACTGGCTGGCTGCATTTTACTACAATGTTAAGGTTACGTTGCCGCTGATCGATGTACCTCAATGTATCACGTTAGCCAACAGCTCCTCTTGAATCGCCCCAAACTACCGCCGCCGTCTCGAGCACTGCCACGCGACTGCTTACTCCGTTTGTTTCGGCACCCTCCCTCCCTGTCGTTGACCTCAAGTGCATCCGTCCCTTCCACCTTCTTCATCTCAGGGCAGTTCCCATGTCTCCTAAGTCTTGAGCCCTGGGCCTTGAGTGTACGAATACCTGACAGCTCAACTTCTCTTCATATTCTCTCAAAACGTCTTCGCGTATTCAATTGCCATCGGGTTTCCTACAATCCGTAACCTGACCTCCACTGCCCATTTTCGCCAGAGACAAGATCAGCCAGCAGACCAAATCCACATCGCCGCATGTACCGTGCTACTACGCTTGGCGCGTTCTCAGGTCCCTTACACGTACCTTACACTACACATTATTCAAACATCAAACAAGTCGCCGGCCCCTCGTGTCTTGTTGCCGTTTCTGCACTTCTCTCTTTACTCGCGCCGACCAACCTTTACCTTTTTCACTCTCACATCGCAACTCCTCAGACCCGACTCATTTTCACCTTGGCCTGATAATTTCATCAGCCCGATTTTCGCCCCTGCCGCTCTCACTCTCATACATCTCACCCTAGATACCTCTCCGCGAGGTACCGCAACCCCAACCAGCCACCACCCAGGTGCCGTATCCGCGCGCACTATTCACTACGCCATCATTGTCGCCGTGCGGATCCTTTCCCCATTCCTAACCCCATAACACTAAAACTCTCTTTCCCTCTGCCCATACACATACGCCTGCTGCCTTTCATTCACCTGAAGTAGCTTGGAGCCACCTCCCTTCGGATTCGGATGACCTCCTTCTCCTCCCCCAACTACTTCTTGCCTTTTCCTTCTCTCCCCTCACCCTTCACCTCATGTCCTCGTCCATTCCTCTCGCAAACTTGTCGCCCTCGTCGAGGCCCTCGTACTACAAGATGCCCGAATCACCAGCGCCTTATTCCAGGCGCCGTCCGCACCGCGGCCACTGGACTCCCTCGTTAATTGGATCATACGTCTTCGACTGGCTTGTCCTCGCCGTTGTCGGCGGCATTGCCACCGTATTGGGCGTCGTCGAGCCGAACAAGCGTCCTTTCTCTGTCCTCGACCCCAATATCTCGTAAGACGCCAAAAACGCTGCTTAGCGTCCCTTCTACCGCATATCGCTGACCCAAATCACAACAGCTTCCCTTTCACCCACCACGAGACCGTGCCTATGTGGCTAGCTGCCATCATTGCTGTCGCTGGCCCCATCATCGTCATCGCTGCCGTGTGCCTCATCCTCGTTCCCGGAAACACTGTTCCCAAAGGAACCCCCAAGTCTCTCATCTGGAAGCGGAAGCTGTGGGAATTGCACGTTGGATATCTCGGTCTCGCTCTCGCTCACGTTGGCGCCTTCTTCATCACCAACGGTATGAAGAACATGTTCGGTAAACCACGACCCGATCTTCTTTCTCGATGCCAGCCCGACCTGGCCAACATACAGAAGTACATCGTTGGTGGCACATCCGCCAACATTACCGGCTTGACAGGTGCGGCCGGCTTTGGCCAGCTCGTGTCTGCAGCCATTTGCACAAATACCGATTCGCACACGCTCAACGACGGCTTCCGCAGCTACCCGTCTGGTCACTCGAGCTCCGCCGCCGCCGGTTTGATCTACCTGTCTCTGTTCCTCGCCAGCAAGTTCGCCGTTACCCTGCCATTCGTGGCTTCAGACAACGGTGCCGATTCACACTCGGCTTTTCCCTCTCGCATCAAGAAGTCTGGATCCGGTTATGAGGAGGTTGGACTCGGCGAAAGCGGATCGCTCAACCCTGATTCCACTACTGCGGCAAGGAATTTGGCTGAGCATAACAAGGTCGTAACGGCTGTCCGTCGACAAGCTGCTGCCCCTCCGATCTATCTCCTGACCATCGTTGTCATACCTTGGTTCGCTTCCATCTTCATTGCTGGCTCTCGCTGGTTCGACTTTCGCCACCACGGTTTTGACATTCTCTTCGGCTACATGATTGGGATTTTCACATCCATCTTCGCCTTCCGCTACTATCACCTTCCGATTACTCAGGGCGCTGGCTGGGCTTGGGGTCCTCGCAGCCACGATAAAGCTTGGTGGTCTGGTGTTGGCTCGTACAGTTACGCGACTGACAAAGGAGACTTTATTCGGCCTGGCGATGAGGAAGAGGCATATGTGTCGAGACCAGTCATTGGTCAAGCAACATCAACGCAGTATATGGGCAAGCAAGGCTCTCATGACGAGCCTGAGACTGAAAATCGGTTCTGATTACGATAGACTGGATGCGGCATGCTAAAGCATCCATCGCATTTCCACACTGGGCATATTGGGGCATGAACGGAGTTTACGGTATACCACCCGCCTGAAGAAAAGAACTGGCGGAGACCTAGGGCAATTGTTTCTTATGGGGCCAGGCATGGCATACAGATATGACCGTTACGGAATAGATTTGTGACTGATGACCTCTGTTGACCCGTTCTATTTGTGCAAAATGTTGATCATGGATAAAGAACTTTGATAGCTCACTTACCGCTACAGCTCTTATCCACTAAGATCTGCAAGGCACTAGCTGTAGTAGGCTATCTTCGATTTTCTAAATTAACTCTAACTCCGACTCTTTGTATCTGTACTGACGACGCCGGGACCACGGCGCTACTAATAGTTCAGAAACGCCTGGGGGAGGCGTGGGGAGGCGTACATGTGTGCTCACAATCATCGGACTCCCTGCCACACTATACTAGCATTGCCCAAATAATTTGGGTGTTTGCGCTTGTTCGAGTATACTATGAACCGCGGCACAAGATGACAGTGTCTTGCTGGCCTACCTTGTCACATGGCTTTTCGACTGTGCTGCCATGTTGGGGAGGAATCAAAGCCTGCCTTTACAACCATAGCCCTGATCTGCTGCCGTACCTCGCCTACTTTGGTCATCAAGAGAATCTGCAAGCTCATTGGACATAGAGGTTTGGATACATTTGTTGATGAACCCATGACATGTGGAATGATGAACGGAACACCAAGTATTCACGCGTACCGTCAAGCGGCCGCAGCACGAAAGGGTAACTGGTTGATCATGAAAGCCATCATATCATTATTCCCGAGGCCCCAGTCTACCGAATAGGAGAGATGAAACTGAAAAGAAAAGTAACAGCAAAGCGGGAGGTAGCCGTGCCCTAGCCCAAAGAAAGCCTTTTATCCGGTCGCCCCCCTTGTGCAATGTTGATGTGGTGCCAGGCTAGGAAAGTAGCCAAAGATGAGCGAAGACCGTCTTCGCCTGGTTCTTCCTTCTACTTCACGCCATGGCAACGCCCTCGTCATCCCCGGCCCGTACGCGGGCTTCTGTGCCCTCGAACTCGACATCGTCGTCGTCGTCCTCCAGGAGATCCTCGTCCCGGAACCCGCTGTCCACTTCCATCTTCCGCAGGCGACGACGCATGGCGTCCTTCTTCTGGTGCTGCCACCGGATGAGGGCCGCGGGGGCGTGAACTTTGAAGCCGTAGACGCGCGGGATGTAGCGCTCGGCGCTCTTGGTGGGGATGAGTGCCGGGTAGGCCTGGAAGATGATGTTGTGGAACGAGGTGCCAAAGTAGGCGCCGTCAATAGCGGCGTGGCGCGAGGACTTTGGGTTATAAATGTCCTCGCAGCGTGCACAGTAGAGCTTGACGGGCTTCAGGTTGGGGATGTCGGCGAGGCCCATGGGAAGGAGAGGGTGCGAATGACACATCACGCGGGGGCATTTGCCAAAGTCGGCCTTCTTGTACTTTTCAAGCTGCGAGAAGTGTTAGTTTTGCCATCGTAGTAAAGATGCATATGTCCATGATCCTCCTTCTCAATCTCTTTGGGTACAAGGACCAAAAAAAAAGGAGCTGGAGAAAGATCCGAGAGAAGATGTAGCTTACCATCTTAGCCAAGCCCCTTGTCGTGACGATGAATCGGGCGTGTACGAGACCATACAGATGCCTCGCAGACTTCTCGATCGTCTCCCTCATCTCATCGTCGCAGTCGAGGTCGAAGACATCGGTGATGAGATCCAACGCATATTGGTAGTATTGGACCTCCGTGTTCAGCCCAGTCAAGTTGAACCGATCCGTGAGGTAGTCCTCGTCAATTTCGCAAAAATATTCGTTGCCACGAGAGGAAATGAACTACAAAGAGCCACGGTCAGCAGGCGATTCGTCTTTGGTTCAGCGGCAGTCCTCCAAGGCTATTGCGAGGGCATTCAACAGTGCGCCAATGACCGCGTCGCAGCCCAAAGCCAGCAACCTTGGCTTCCACCCTCATCAAATCTCCTTTCGAACGCAGAAAGCCCATCACCAGTCTTTCCGCACTCACCCAGTCTCGCCAGTAGCTCGTATAGTCACTGTCCGACTCGCTAACGAAGTCATCCATCATGGCGGGAAGAAAGTGCGACTCGTGCCTCGACGAGCGCTCAGATCATGGCCCAGAGGTACGGTCGCGTCGGAATGTCTAGATCGTTCGTGAATGTCGAGTAATCGCGGTCGCTCGGCCGTCTCGATTATGGGCGCTGATGTGAAGAAACCAGAGCGAATGTGTTTCTCATTGGGTGGTGATTGACGGTGTTTCTCTGCGCTCATCTGCAGGGCAGAAAGCAGTTGGCGGGGCTGTGGTGCGCCTGGCCAGCCGTGCCTGCCAGGGACACTGGAGGGGGCGGGGGAGGTACGTACCTGTTGCACCGGTCATTGCACAACCCAAAGTTTATGCAGGAGCGTCTGCACAAGTGTCAACGGAACAGCAGCGCCTCGTCCATCACGGTCATCTAGATGAGTACATCATGTCTGTAATGTCACGGGCAATCGTTGGGAATGGCACTCATGAACTTCGTTATCCATACTTCAGCGCCTTCTAGCGGCCGTCTGAGCTAAAGCTGGCGGCAGAGCTGACCGACTGACCCTCCGACTCCATCTCGTCGCTCTGCTCTATATACTTCAACCCCAAGCCATTTACGGCTTTGCTGTGAGGCACATCAAGACGACTCATCAGCCCAGATTGGTCCTTGTTACCCTGCATGGAAATATTCACGCCTTCCATTGCTTCACGGAGCGTGTCTCCAGTTTCATCCATTGCTGCTAAGAATCGCGCAAGTTCTTTGCACAGCTCCCAGTCACCCTCCTTCATTGCTCTGGACAGCAAGCGTACTGTTTGTTCTGACGCAGACCCAAGCTCATCTAGAGTATGCAAGATGATGAGATAGCCTCCGGCCGTCTTTAATGATCCTCGCTGAAGTGACTCTTCGAAAAGCTCTTGTACCGGCGGGAGGTATGCGAAAAGCGTGCGCCATTGCCGCACCTCCGTTTTCCTTGTACATTGCACCACGATATCTAGGTACTGCTTAAAAGACGACAAAAGCGAAAGCACTCTTGGTAAGATTGCTTCCTCAGGGCTTGGTCCGGAATCAACTTCCTTATCCAACACCTTGTGAAGCAGTATCTCCAACGCGTGTGCGAAATATTCCAGATTTTGATACCGGTCTGAAAGCTTGACTGCATCTACTTTGCGGCCCTCAGTCAGGAGGAATCGCAGAATGTCAGGCAAGAATAAATGTGTCTGTTAATTACTATTAGCAAGGCGTCTCTCAAAAGTAGTAATGGTAAACCAACTCGAATGGCGAAGCGGAAGAAGGAGAAGCTGATGTCTCGTCGCTGTATTAGATCAGCTTCAATTCCAAGAATAATGCCCTTTCCAAGAAGTGTCGAAAGGGGGTAAAAGTCTAGAGGGACCGATATTGTCTTTGGCAGTTCTCGTTGTGCCTCATTTGAAGCCGCTTGCAGCACCTCTTGTATGTCTGCCCAGACCTTGAAATCCTGGCCATCAAACACCCAGAGTGAGTTGCGTAGAGTCACGTCTGCCCCCGTAGGCGATAACGCCTCGGCATGTGTAGCTAGTCCATCAAAATGGGGCTGGTCCCGCATGCTCACATGAAATTCAACGTTTTGAGCGATGACTTTCATGTCGTACTTCAAATTGCCCTCGCTATTGAAAGAGGGTTGTAGCAATACCAATTTGGCATCTACTAGGAATAGAACAGATGCCACGGCGACATCTTGTGACGGGTCACCGTCCACGAGTTGGCTGTCTGGCAAAATCCAGCTCAGACCGCGGACTCTTGCAGGCGAGCGCACGATGCCATGAAATGCGATCTGACCTAGCTGAACCAATCTAATCGAACCGTTGGTGGGCGCGAAAATGAAGTGGTAGAGTAGGTTGTCGTAGGTGTACACAAGGAGCGAATCCTCTCCCGAAGTAGTCACTAAAACTGCTGGAGCTGGTAGTCGCTCAGTGTGAAGTACTTGAGAGTTGTCGAGCGCCGTTTCTCTCGAGTAGAGGCGCAATTCGTGCGACTTGTTGGCCTCAACAGCAGCCACGAGGATATGCTGATACCAGCACATACTGCCCCTAACTTGAAATTCATTTTCCATGGCTTCGTTGGCAAACGTTTTCCAACGACCACTGTTGACACTATAGTGAGCCAAACCTCGGCGCCCGGCTACAGCCACGTATCGACCGTCTGGTGAAATGACAGTGTGGCGGATGGGCCACTGCTGAAGTAGATAGGCCGAGGGTACTTTCGTTGTGTGCCAAAGATGCGGCTCCGCAGAGATGCTGGCTAGATCTGGTAGGTCATATCCGCGATATATCATGACGTTGGTACTCGTCTGCAAAACGGTGCGCATGAGATTTGCAGCGTTGTAGTTGCCAACGACTGCGCTTCTCGCCATTTCGAGCACCCAAATCGCCTCGTGCTTGCGATGTGTGATAAGAATTTCCGAGCCGCTGCCGAGCCAGACGGCGTCTCCAATGCCAGAAATCCAGTTTTCGCCATTGGCCTCAATGATAGCATTGTGTGCGCCAAAACTGCTGCTGCCCGGCTTCCCGTAAACGCTCCATGTAGCCCAGCCGCTTTCGTATCCAGCAAACAAACAGTAGCCGTCAGGTGAGTAGCTGAGAGTCGTAAGTAAACCAGAAACCGTTGTCGACACTGGAATGGTGTGGGTATGCGAAGGAGGAATATTGCCAGCATAATCTCGAGCTGAGTAAACACGGATGGACCCATCTGCGCAACCTATAGCAATCAATGAGAATCTGGCATTGATGACTGCTTTTATGGCAGACTCCTCCGGTTTAGCGGGCGTGTGGAAGCAATATCCCTTGAAAAGCTTCTTTGGGTCGGCCTCTTCGCGAGGATGAAGCCGCTGGACTGCATAGACCTTGCCGTCACTTGTGGTCCAGGTTGACAGGTTCATAGGCCGATCATGGGTCATCTCGACGACGGTTATCTTCTTTTCTAGCCATCCCATTCGACTGATGATTTCTGTCTTAGTCTGGCTTCCACTCTGATCCGGGGTCCAGCGGATACACTGGATGGCACCTGGTTTGCGCGTGGCAACAACCAGCTCGTCATCCAGTGCCAGAGCACTCTCTATACCAGCATCAACTTTGATGACCATCCTGAAACGAACGCTTACATCACGCACTCCTTGACCTTCACCAGGGCCCCAGAGATACTGGTCTGGAGCTGTACTTCCGGGCTGGCCATGATGGTTCTGACGACGTCGTTGGATGTTTGCGTAGCTCGGGAAATACGGTTTGTAGACTTGGGCTTCGGAGTCCATTGCGAGTGAGTATGTGATGAGGTAGCCTAAGGTAGTCCGGACCACAAGAATAGCCGAATCAGGTCTCATCAGAAGGTCGACGTTTTCGCCATAAGTCGATAGGGAAGTTTCCGAGCGAACTACCACTGCCAAAATCACAGTGGGCTTGAGAAGAACGTAAGCGTGGTTCATTGGGCTTTACAAGACAGCGCTATCCGGAACAAGAACCAACCTTGGCTTGCCATATTGTCATTGAAGTGGAGGTTATCGATGCAAAAAGGTGGCCAGGACGGGAGATGCGCAGTGCGAGGACGGGATCTTTTAGGGGAATGTTGACATTGAGGCGGGGTGATGGCCGACTTGTTTCCGGGTCGTGATCTTGATCGTCAACTGGCTGAATGCCGGGCGTCAGCGGTGTCATTGGCGTCGCCAGCTCAAGAGTATCGTGCGGCGATTGCTGCTGTTGCACATTCCCGAAAGGCGATTCTGAGGCCTCGTCTGTCGGCCGATTATCGAAGGGATTGGGCAGGCCATCGTGAGAAACGACCAGGTTGAAGGCAGGACCAGACCTGCTATTTGTTGCGAAGATTCTCGGGGTTCCTATGGGCCAATACATCTCGGCAAGGCCCTATGTAAACGCGTCAATCGTTTCGGGGAGGATATGCCGTCGCAATGGCAAGGTGTTGTTGGTGACAAACGGGGGCTTCTTCGAGCCGAAGACCAGGTATTCTTTGTCGTCGAGCTGCACAATGTCTTGATCATGGCCGCTAGTTGTCTTTCAAACGAGGAACATCATGTTATTTTCAAATCAATCGAGGCCCTTGGATGAAATCAATATGCGGAGTAGGAAGGGAACTGATGATGCGGATTGGCGGCTTGGGATAAGCATTATTGTACGAGCTCCTTGTCGCCGGCGGGAGCTTGTGAAGCCACCAGGGGAGCTTCCCATCGATAAGGTACCCGACCCGCCTTTTTCGGTCTTTGGCAGCTGCACGCAGCACTCCAGGCAGCATGTTACAGGCGCTTTGTTCGGACCGCCGTACCCGAGCATCATTAGATAATCAGTGGTGCCGTAAGATGGACTCAACGAGGTGTGCCTTGAGGTACTACAGGGGAGTAAGATACCCAAGCACTCAAGGTAGCGTGGGTAGGTACCGATATCCACTCCGTATACCCACCGCATTCGCTTCTGCATACCAACGACAACATCGTGAAGTCCATTCTGGGGTGAGGCGTCGACCAACAACAATCAGTGTATATTCAAACAGCATTGGCTTTACTCTGCTTAGAGACTCAATTTGTATGTACTGATCGATTAGTATTGTGCACTTGAATAGTCACCACTGCGGTCGACACACACACTGCATACTATCCTATCATCCAGCTTGATCCTCTACTATTTGAGTTGTGCTCACACACTGATCTCGACATACCATCTAGGATTATACTCAAACCACGTTGCTTCTGATAATACCAGGTGTTCCCGGCGCGTTGTCATGGTACCTCCTCGCACAAGGCTGAGCCTCTCCAAGGAGAGGTTTCCGGCATTCCTGACCAACCTCAAGAGCCAGCCGTACCACGATCCCAGCTCAAGCTCTAGAGGGCACACGTATGGCTCCTTATCCATGAACAGCCCCTGTGGAGGTTTCGGCCCGGAATACTGACTGTTCTTGCAGGTTACGATCGATAGCCTGGAATCCATTGGGAACTTTGGTCGCGACAGGCTCCTCGGACAAAACGCTACGCGTCTGTACGTGATGAAAGTGATCCACTTGTCCATGGGGCAATAAGGCTAACATGCCTTACTTGTGTAGGGAATCCTGAGAAGCCAAACGTGCGGTTCTCAACCGAATTGAAGGGGCACTCCGCTGCCATTGAAAAGGTTGCATTCAATCCAGTCAAGGATGCTGAGTTGTGCAGTGTAAGCAACGACGGAGTCGTCAAGTTCTGGGACGTTCGGTCCAAGACTTGCATCAACGAGATAAGAGGCTTGGGAGACGCTTTTACTCTTGTATGGGCACCCGATGGACAGTCTCTAGTCGTTGGAAACAAGGTCAGCCGCGTCGATTATGGCATCACCTTGGGACATTCTGCTGACGCTCATTCTGCTAGACGGATAACATCTTTGTGCTGTCACCAACACAGTCTACGCCGATAGCGTCGCATCAGCAGCCCAGTCAGACCAACCAGATTGCTTTTGGCTGGGCCGGCGATACGATCTTCTTGACAACTGGCGAGGGAAGAACACGGATCTTGACATATCCCGATTTCAAGCCTGCCTTCCAGTTCAACCATGGCGATGAGCCAAAGGAGTTTGCCCTCAGCGGACACACGTCTTCCTGCTTGACAGCCGAGCTACAACCCACAGGACGTTATCTTGCTACGGGGGGTTCGGATTCCATAATTTCTCTGTGGGACACGACAGACTGGATTTGCCAGCGAACTATAACCAGCATGATCGGCCCAGTGCGGTCTATCAGTGAGTTGAACAGCAATGCTAGTGATTGCGGAAACTATCTAATGGTTCGATAGGCTTCACTTTCGATGGCAACTTCTTGGTCGGAGGCAGCGATGAAGGTAAGTTGCTCTGTGCAAGAATAACGCAGATACTAATTATATCGCCAGGCTCTGGACTGGATATTCGACATGCAGAGTCAGGAGATCATGTCCACACCTTCAAGACAGCTGGTCCTTGCCCGGTTGTAGCCTGGGCGCCGACGAAATATTGTCTTGCATATAGCGATCTTGGCGTTCTTCGCATCGTCGGAGTGGATGCAGAGAAGAAGTGATCAGACAAAATTTCACCAACCCGAAGAGGTGGGACCGTCTACTACGGCGCAGAAACATAGCTTGTACAGCCCTGAGTAGGTGGCTCCCTCAGTCGCATAGATGGGAATGCCTAAAAGCTCGAAAATTGCTTCTCCAAAAGGAAAATATAGGTTCCAGCGTAATGCCTACTGATTTTGGAAACTGAGCTGTTGTGTGTTGACTTTACAGTAACCCCACCATGCATGGGGGTTTAAGGAGGGCAGCTTGAGCTACAAGATAAGAAGACTGAGAAGCTGAACTGCTTGTCGCCAAAGTCAGATCGGCCCAACTTGACGCCGGTTAGGGAAGAAACGGGAGATGGAGGCAGAGAAACAATTGCGGCCCAATCAAGCGGTGTAAGCTATCTTGACAGCTGACTGCAGTAGAAGTAGGAGAGTCAAGATCAGCAGCACAGCAATAAAAATACCTTTATAGATTTCCACGTCTAACGACGATCTGCTTGAAGATGCGGGCTGATGAGTATTCGTTCTTCTTCGCCCATATAGTTGGCTAGAAAAACGCGCCAAGCACGTTTCCTGACATCGCTCTCGGATGGAATCCAGATCGGAGTAAACACAATACGCGGATGGTAAATTTTGCACGTGGTACTCTACGCGTTTTCTTAGAATACATGCATATATAAATACTAGATGCACGGAAATAAGATAAACAATAGGGAGGTTCCTTCATTAGGACGCCTTGGAGGAAACTGATGAGAAGGTATCGCGACTTGCAGAAAAGTACCCTACGTGCTTACCTGCACCTACACATGCAACGTATGCCACCCTCCCTCACCTTACTTCACCTTGTGTCACCATTCTGAGATGATCACTGGCTTTGGTACAAAGCAGAGGGGTCTGGATGTCATCATTGGCGGACGGCAGATGCTGGGGTCGTGGGCAGCTGTACAGCGTACCGGATTCATGGGCTGCGCAGCCGTTGCCTCCTAGCGCAGTGTGGCTGTGGTGCATGAGATTGTGGTGCAAGTTGCGCGTTCAGACGTTTGCCTAGGACTACGGAGTACTGCTAAGAACTCTCGCCTACCTACCTTACCTTAGTTACCTGACCCAACCCAAGCCTCGGCTAGCTCTGCTCCCGGCTTTTACCCGGACGTTGGTCACTGGTGTAAGTTAACACGTTGACTACCTCTCATGCATGGTGTGACCTAACAAACGGTAAGAATATCGCGGCATCATAGGGCAAGGAGGAAGGGTGGAAGGGGGAGTGAAATGTCAAGTCGGGAATAAAGTTTGTCTTCCAGCTGCCTGAAGAAATTTAGCTCAAGGGTGACTAGTGACCGGAGACATAACAATACTGACCATATATCTGAGGTACCTACACGGTATGGTCGGTACTCGGAGTTATCCATAGAGTAGGTAGCACACGCCTGACGATCCGCACTCCTACTCCGCTCCGCAACTGCGAGCCTGCGAGGGAAAGTGAGTGGGAAATTGGACCTGGAACTCAGTGCCAAATTGCCAATAAGCGTATTCGCGATCTTGTGGTAGTAGTATCCGACCCGACTCGTGTTTCTCGCTTTTCGCTTCCAACGTAGGGTCTTTTTCCGGCACCGCCCACTGCGCATACATATGTGCAGGGTTTCTCGGTGTCTCCCCACTTGATTAGTCGTGGTGAGCATTCATTACTGTACGGATATGCAACTAAGATTTGAGATGCGAATACTTCATCATTCATGCCTCAAGATGAGATGGAACAAAGTGCCCCCCGAATATCTAGTCAAACACCTAGGTAACACGGTTTCTGTGGCGTACACCAACCGCGGGTTGTCCATCGTGCTAGGCATATCATAACCGCGTATGTAGATGGAGTGGACATTTGCGATAGGTACAGAAAGCTAGGGGCCCTTGTCGTTGATGTACTTTGACGTTACTAAAGGTACGGGATACGGAGCGCCTTATTAATCATGAGCTCGGCTGGAAAGGGTATGGCGGCCAGGCCGTGACGCTACCAGGCTCGCAGATTGACTGCCAGACACTTAGGCCTCCCTCACTAATTGGCCCTACCTGCCTACCTACTGATGTGAGATGCTAATGGCCAGCCAGCTCAGTACGGTTCCATAAGGTAGGTAGTAGGCTACGCAGTTGGCAGCTGGTCGCTGGTGCCCGCCATACTACCACCTCACCTCACGCTCAGATGCATTGCTGCACCTAATCCTCCGCTTCTAAGGTAGCCATCCTTGCTCTTCAACCCCAAGTCTTGCGCTCTTGACAGAACCCGACACTGCTTCTCCCGTCTCCTCTACGCCTAGGTACCCTCCACTCTCCTCTCCACCGCCCCAGCGACGACCGATAACCCATTTTCCGCCCGCCCTCTTCGCTCTTTCATCTTTGTCTACACTGCCAGTTACCGACGACCTTTGCCATTTTCCCCTTTCGACTTGGCATCGTCTGCAACACCCTACTCCGTACGAATACTCAGAAACCTTTTCTCGACGTCAATCTCATTTTGAAGCGGCCTACGACGTCTCACCCTTTGTGCGACGAGCCTCGACTAGTACGAAACACGACAGCCAGCAGCCGTATCCGTCGTAATTGTGCGCGCGTGCGCCTATGGATTGAGGGCATCTTTACATTCGGTTCCCCCCTCCGATAGCAAGAGAAATCGCCCTGTTTCGTCCCCAATCAATCTCCGGATTGCCCGACCGTTCGATCGGCGGATATTGAATTAGTAGTTGGATTCCCTGAGACTTTGCCCTCGTCATGTCCTCAAGTACACCCACGCCGCCAGATACAAATGGCGCCAACTCCCACAAACGTCCTCATAGCCCAGACGCCGAGTCCAATGGTCGAGAAGGGGCCGCCGATAACAGCAACGTTCCCAAGCCGAAGCGCCTAGCATGTATGATATGCCGCAAGCGCAAGTTGAAGTGTGACGGAGTGCGGCCCAGTTGCAGCACTTGCGCCAGGCTGGGCCATTCTTGCGCCTACGATGAGGTTCGCAGGAAAAGCGGCCCCAAGCGAGGATATGTCAAGGCTCTAGAGGAACGACTGAGTGAGCATTCCCGTCTTTGCGCCTTGCTCTTTCTTGACATTTGCCTTCTTCGTTCTACGTCTTCTTCTTTTTACCGTGTTGCTGTCCATCGCCTTGACTGACTGAACGTCTTTACACCCTATGTAGAACAAGTCGAAACCCTGCTCAAGACTCAAGACCCTCCCCCCGTGCCATCCAATCCCTCCTCCAACATACCTCACAACTTGGACGCAACCACCGCCAATCGTAGCCGAACTACCGCCGCCCCGACTAGTTACAGTATTCCCAATCCCACCCTTGGTCTCGGCGGCGATCACGACGTCGACCGATGGCGCTTCACCGGCGAGTCTCCCCAGACTCAGAATGCAGCTGCCCCTCCTATGGATGATTTTAACTTCAACTCGAGCATGTCGATGGGTATGAGCAACGCCGGGAGCAACTTCACCTGGGAAATGATTGGATTGGGCCTCGAAGAACCTCTTCCTCCGCAGGAAACCATCGACGAGCTGTCAGTATCATCATGATATCTCCTGAAGGCCATTGTACTGACGGTTGCTTCGCAGCCACCAAATCTTCTTTGAAAAGGTTCATCCATCCGTGCCGATGATCCACAAATATAGATACCTAGCAGCCATGAACTTGTACGAGTCACATACAGTTAGCCATGTTGGAATGTGGCTTTATTCAAGAGCATACTGACATAACTGACAGGGCTCCCAACCAACGTCCGCCTGTTGCACTCCGATATGCCATATGGACCTTGTCGTGCTCAATCACTGAGAAATACCTTGACCTCAAAGACTTGTTCTACCAAAGAGCTCGTAAGTATGTCGAGGCAGATTACATCAAAGGATATGGCGAACACATGATATCTGTGGCTCATGCTCAGACCCATGTGCTACTTGCCTCATACGAATTCAAGATGATGTACTTCCCAAGGGCCTGGATGAGCACGGGGTCTGCTATTCGCCTGTGTCAAATGTGAGCTCAAGGTATCTAACAACCCAGGACTCGGCAGCTAATCTGTGCTTAGGATTGGCCTACATCGCCTCGATGGTGCCGGATTGGACGTGAAGCAGTGTCTTCCGCCGCCAAGAGACTGGACCGAGCGCGAGGAGAGACGACGTACCTTCTGGATGGCATTTTGCGAAGATCGCTACGCAAGTATTGGCACTGGGTGGCCGATGACGGTGGATGAAAAGGACATCATGACAAACTTGCCCTGTACAGAGGAGTCTTTCGACATGAGCCGGCCCGAGCAGACGCAGTCGCTGCAAGACTGCATGAGCCCGTCTGGAGCTGGCAAGCTCTCCTCTTTTGGAGGCATCGTACTGATGGCATGCCTCTTTGGCCGCAACCTGATTCACTTGCACCGGCCTGACCCCGGTGACCGAGACCACGACCTCAACGGCGAGTTCTGGAAGCGGCACCGCAACATGGACAACATCCTTCTCAATACTTCTCTCTGTTTGCCATCGCACCTCAAGCTTCCGATTGGTCTGGGCAACCCCAACATCGTCTTCACCAATATGAGCATTCACACATCGACAATCTGTTTGCACCAAGCCGCCATTTTCAAGGCAGACAAGAACAAACTTCCGGCTTCAGTCAGTGCGGAAAGCAAGGTGCGCTGTATTACAGCGGCAAACGAGATCGCGAGTATCATGAGAATGATCTCACACATGGATCTGTCAGCGGTATGTTCCGAAAGAGCCCCATTAGACTTGAGGTACTAATATGTCTCAGATGAACCCATTTATATCCTTCTGTCTTTACGTCGCAGCAAGGGTATTTGTTCAATACCTCAAGAGTCGTCCGGACGATAGCCAAACAGCCGACTCATTAAGGTTCCTCCTCTCAGCCATGAACGCACTGAAGAGAAGGAACCCTCTCACAGAATCGTTCCTTGTGCAGTTGGACGTTGACTTGGAAGCCCTTGCGATGAGAATACCAAAACTCAAGACGGCATTCCCCCGTAGCGGTGAAAGCGTGAGTGAACAATCTTGTTGGCAGTTATACATGTGCTAATCATTTGACAGCCCGGCTCGGCCAACGGGAACGGCACCGCCAAGAGTGGTGCTGTATGTGACGATCCGGAAGGCGTCCAGGGTATCATGTCCTACCGCAACGAGTGCCACTTTATGAAGACTGTGGATGATGATGGAAACGCTGCCAATGCGCCCAACATCGTCGAACCTGGCCAGAATGATGAAAGCGCTCCAATCTCTGCCTCTGCGACGACTAATCTCGGTGGTCCAGGCGGCTGGCTGTCTGCAGAGGCATCCTTGCTGTATGGCTCAAACAGTACCAACAACCTCCCATTGCACGGAAACTCATTAACACCGAGCTCCGGGTCCATGTACGATAAATCCGGATCAAGCAGTGGGCGTGTCACTGGATTCGGACAGAGCGAAAGCAGTGGCGACAACAACATGTCCGGGTCACCAGACGGTGACCAGTCTAACCGGCCAACACCGAACTCGACTGCTTCAGATCCGCGAGTGAGCATGGCAGGCGGACTTGATGGGTCTGGAAGAAACTCTTTCGATGCCAACGCAGCTACGGCACAATCAAACAACAACGCTCGAGGTAGCGCAGACGCAAATACCAATTACTTCAACGATGCAGGCGGTTTTGGTATCCGCACCGGGCTAACGCCGAACCAAAGGTTTTCTATGCCTGATACATCTGGAGCGGATTTCGGAATGCCAAATGGCTGGGGCGACTTGCAGGGGCAGACGGGCATGACGCCCGTTGCCGAGGGTGTACTTCGATCACTGATGAACATGGGGCCGATGGACGCGATGGACCTTTCCTCGTGGGATGCTACAAACTGAGCGGTTGTTACTTGACTAACCAGGTCACGGAGTAAGGAGTTCACGGCGAAGAAGCCATCCTGGATAACTTCATGTTTCAGAATACGGCAATTGATTGCGGATGATGTCGAGCGGAATTCGACGGTCTTGGATGTGTATAATACGAGACTAACTGACCGGACTGGCAGAGGCAGGCAAACAGTTGAGAGCGTTGATCTGTGATTACTGCAGAGGACTTATGAATGAACCACACGACTCCCACGAACATGACTATGGATACTGTACGTTTGAATGATGTTCTATGGTGCTGTATACGTCTGATGCCACCGCATCTCAGGTAATGAGAAGTGCTCATCAAGAAGAGTGCTATCTGGCCAAAATTGACGGTGCCTATAGGCATGAGATGGCAGTCCTAGATGACAGCAGTTGCCTACTCACGCTACTGTAGGTAGAAAGGTAAGTGTTGGTGGTGATGGCCAACACTCTTCGCCCAGGTCCGTGCACCAGTTGCCGCCTTGCCGCACCCCGGCCGCACGTTGCTGAGGTAAAACTACTGGGCACCCAACGTCGACCAATACTCGTCATCCACTTTTCCCCAACCACTGCAGTGTCGACGAAGGCACGACGCATTAAAGCAGCAACACGCCGCATCTTTTGGAACACCCACCCGCGTGCGGCAAATGCCAGCAGGTCAGTCCTCGCCGTTTGAAGTTTCTCCATCAAGCAGGGGCGAGACCATCCCTCCGCACAGTCTCCACCCTGCTGCCCAGCAGCTACGGATA
This sequence comes from Colletotrichum acutatum, assembly GCF_030867785.1. NCBI lineage: Eukaryota > Fungi > Ascomycota > Sordariomycetes > Glomerellales > Glomerellaceae > Colletotrichum > Colletotrichum acutatum. The sequence goes on along the minus strand of NW_026849032.1, from coordinate 224,925 downwards.
CGGCAGCAGCCATCGCCGCCTCCGCCTTTTGCTACCGGTGCCGATGCCGGTGCCGTAACCCACTTCCGTCCCGGCTCCGGCCCCCCTAACGCCGGGTCTCCCATCGACATGTCTGGGTTGGATGCCCACCAATCGGTGTTTCATGCCGAGCTCTCGCGGGATCAGGATGTACATATGCCTTCTGTCGCAGACGGGCAAACTGAGCAGCAGCAGCAGCATACTGTAGTAATTCCTGGTGTTGGTGGTAGTGGTTTTGAACCAACGGGTCCGTCACCGTCAAATCTTTCACACAGGCCAGTCCATGGCCCCGTGATGGAGCCATCGCCAGTTCAGCATGGCCAGTTTGGCATTTTGACGCCGGGTCTTGCAATGCCAGAAGCTATTACCATTGAGACGGGCGAGTCTCTCGTCGGGCCCGCTGGATTCATCCCTATCGATGGTACAACCACCCCCGGATGGAGGCCGCACGGCAGTCTTTTGAGCACAAAATGGGTCCTCGACCCCCCGAACCTCGATGAGTGGCGGCAGAAGCTGTTTGACGCAGACGGTCTCATCATTCTCACTCATGAGCAGTCAGTTCTACCCATCTTCAAGCCGCAGCAGCAGCACTGTCCAATAAACGCAAGGTAAGGTACATTCTTCTAATCATGTCAAAAGATTCGAAACCTACTTTCCACACGTAGACAACGTCTACTCCCACCGCTCGACTCAAAACTACAAGAAGAAGCCATTCATCTCACACTATTGGGACTGCCGCCTCAAGGGCCGCCCGCCCGGCACCAAGAAGTCCGACGACCCGACCAAGAAGCGTCGCAACCGCGTCTCGCGCAAGCTCAACCTGTGCGACGTCAAGGTCAAAATCACAGAGTACTTCCCGGGCGCCACTCTCCACGACGTCGACGACGGCACCTACGTGCCCCTGAACGGCGGCCAGGCTCTCAACGGGGCGCACACCGTGCTCGCGCCGCCCGGGGAGAGAGAGCTGAGGGTCGCGCCCGCTACGCCGAACAACTTGCCCGCGCCCGGGCAGAAGTTTTGGACGATTCAGCGGGTGAATGGCCACATTAGCGTCAGCGGCATCCCCGGACCGCATCAGCATACCCTGGCCAAGAGCGACGAGGTGAAGAAGAATAGTATACAGCGGTATCTTGCCAAGCACAAGACTGATGCAGCCAAGGTGAGAGTTTACATCACGCTGCTAGTTGAAAATGCGCCCCCAGAAGCTGATGCCATATGGCCGAATAGAATGATGGGCCTAGAAAAGCAACGGGCCGAGCTCACTGGACCATCAAGAAGCATGAAAAAGAAAGCGATTTGAAGCTTTATTCAGCATGTTACTGGTTCGTCCCTTTTCTCTCTCTCCCTCTCTCTCTCTCTATCATATATTGACCTGAAATTCTCCCTCCGTTCAGCCCCTTTTCTCAAAGCGTCTGGATCGCCCTCGAAGCAAAGGGCCTGGCGTACCAGTACTGTGAAGAAGACCCGTACAAGGTGGCCGCCTCGCAACCACTGCTGGAAGCAAATCCCAGGGGAACCGTCCCCGCGATACGGCAGGGTGACTGGGCTTGTGCCGACAGCGGCGTGATATTGGAATATGTCAGTATAAACTCCTTCGCAGATGTGCATACCTCTTGTTGATCATTCGCAATGTTCCCGGTCATACAGCTCGAAGACATGGACAGTACCATTCCACTCTTCCCATCCGACGTAAAGCTCCGCGCAAATTGTCGACAATGGATAGGCCACGTTCGTCACACTCCTGCCCCCCCCCCCCTTCCCTTTTTAAAAGGCAAAGTCATTAGCATCATAGTCCTAACACAGAGTATCTAACTTTAGATAAACACCCGCCTCGCCCCAGCATTCTACCGCCTCCTCCGGAGCCCCGACCCGACCCTACGACCGCAGCACATTGAGCGCCTCCAAAACGCAATCAAAGACCTCGTCCTCGCCGCCGACGAGCAGGGGCCGTTCTTTCTGGGTAACACAATGTCCCTCGTGGACGTCCACTTTGCGCCCTTTGCCGTCCGTCTCTCGCGCGTGCTGCAGCCGCTGTGCGGGTGGCCGGCACCCGCGCCGGGTTTGCGCTGGGCGAAATGGCTCGACGCGCTCGAGAGTAATGTGCACGTCCAGGCTACGACGAGCGGGAAGGCTGTGTATGCCGAGACTGTGGAGTTTTTGCAGGTGGCTCTTGATCCGGATGGGCAGCTGAGCATTTGAGAACCGGTTTGTGAGAGAATGTTTTTGCTTTGCTGGGTGTGTGATGAGCGTGAACATAACTATTGAGAGGATGAGAAAGATGGCGCAGAGTGAAACAAATCACAGTGGTTATATATCTGTATTGACCGAAGAAATAGGGAGGTCAAGATTCATAATGCCCTCGAACCAAAATTATTCATCCTAGGTACTACTTGTCCTGAAATGCGACTTTCACCCCAACTGTTCGAAACATTCTTTCTCATGGATTCGTTGCCTGCGAAGGCGACGGCGACACCCTCCGCCTCTTCAAATCATGCCACTTCTCCTTGACGGTGATCACCTCGCCCAGCTGTCTCGCCCTCTCGCGCCCCTCCCCCAGCTCCTCGAGTGTCTTCTGCTCCAGCACGCGCCGCCCAGTGTCCTCGTCAATGACCCACCGCTGCGAGTCGGGCAGGTAGGCCCAGGAGAAGACGGCGCCGACGGCGACAAAGGAGCCAAAGAGCAAAAAGATGAGCCCCTGCCGGTTGACGGCGGTGTAGGACGAGTTGATGCCGTACACGACGAGGAGGGCCACGATGCTACCCAGCTTTCCGGCGGCGGCGGAGATGCCGTGGCAGGTGCAGCGGTAACAGGTTGGGAAGATTTCCGCTGGGATGATGAAGGTTAAGGTGTTTGCCCCTGGAAGAGTAACGATTGTTAGTTTGCTGTTGTCGGGGCTTTATTCGGACATGTGAGCATACGAGAAGACACGTACCAAAGTTGAACATGAAGTGGCATAGCGCCACAAACACGACAGTCGCCGGCGCTCCGGAGGTTTTGTTGACACCATAGTATACACAACCCGTAATGACGAATAGTATAGCCAGAACGAAAAAGGAAACTGTGAGCCATAGTCTTCTCGGGATCCTATTGGCAGCGACGACAAAACAGGCACTGCCGGCGATCGAGGCAATGGATACAGTCAACAAGTACTGCTTAGCCTGTTCGAGAAGCACATCATAAATTGTATTGCAAGGTAGAGTTGCGTCCGTCTGCCATACCGGAAGGCCGGTCTGGCTCCATAGTCGTGCGGTTGCGTTCCCGTCAGGAAACTTGGAGTTCCAGCACGGAAGCCGGTCGTCGATGGGCGTCGGTCCCGTGGTCGCCCACATGTCTGAGAGAGTCCCTCTATTATCAAGACTGAGACCATAGAAGCTTACATCAAGAAAAAACCATGTTGCAGCGGTGCCTACATCATGGTTAGTGTATGTGTTGTATCAAACACAAGAGGTCACTACTGTGAACTCTCAAGACCCAAGACGATGTCTCGTAATCCAAACCATAGAGCATTGGGCGAAGAGCTCACCTAGTAGATAGTACCAATTTCCGTCTTCGATAAAGTACTTGTAAAGATCCTGCTTCGAAAATTGGATGGGCATAGGCTGTTGTGAGTTGGTTGGTTGCATCCCATCTTGAGGGGTCATGGGGTAGCCGGCTGTCGCGCCAGCAGGAGCGCCGTATACTCTCTGCGTGTTTCTCAAGGCAATACCGGGCTTGTTCCTGACCTCGAGACTGTATAATCCGCAGTCGAACAAAAAGAACCGAAAAATGATGGCTAACAGGGCGGGGACGGCACCAGAGCCGATAACGATGCGCCAAATGCCATCAACGGCGCGGCGACATTCCTTATCATATTTCGTGTCGAGGCCACACTGCATGGCTTGTAGGCCCTCGCTTTTGTCACGACCGACGAGAACCCAGAGGCCGACAAGTTGGGCAAGAGCTTGGCCTATGGGCTGCATCATGAACGTCTAACACTTGTGGTTAGTAGTGAGGTTCTAAGACTTAAAAGTTACTCGCTGACTGACAGAAGAGATCATAGTTCCCCGGGATTGAGTACTCGACCATTCTGAGGTTATGACTGCGCTAAGGGGATACTCGGCACCGATACCTTTTGTTCATGAGTTAGTCGTGGTTGTTCGAGCGGAATTGACGGAACGGCCGAACTTGGTTACTCACCGATACCCATCACGAAGCGCCACTATGAGAGTTCTAGATGTCAGCTGAGAAGGCCCTCAACGGAGAGGGAGAAGAGAAGTAAAACCGGCAATAGTAACTCACCCAAATGAACAGAGCCAAGAAGCTCATGTCATCGAAGCCATAGCTACTAGTGGCAACACCAATTGTCGACACAATGACAAGTACGAGCTCAATGCCATAAAGGCGTGTTCGTCCATAAAAGTCGGCCAGAAAGCCAAAGAGCAATTGACCAATCACGGAGCCCAAAAGAGTGAAGAAGTTGATGAGCAGCCCTTGCCATCTCTCGCCGGGTGAAGGCCAGTATACAAATGCTATGGAGGCAAGAATAACATTTGTGGAAAAGAGGTTGTAGCTACGCAACACAATTAATGTACTGCCGTTGGATAATCACATTCTGAGTGAGAGCATTGGGAGGATGGCTCACGAATCTGTTAGAAAACCCGATGCGGCTACGCCCCAAATACGCAGGTTCCACGAGTTGAGGTCAAGCTCATAACGCAACTGACTGCGGTCCTGGAAGAATGATGAGCTAACGTCCGATATAAGATGCGATGAAGGGCCGAAGCAGCTGTCAAGGTGCAGGATGAGGCTAAGTAAGAGCTAAAGGCGCACAGAGGCGAGCGACGGCGTGGGAACAGGAAATCAGAGACGGGACGAAATCGGTAAATGAACGTACCTGGATATCGCGGGCGGACAAGGCGGAACTGTCACTGCCTAAGTAGCCCCGGTTCCTTCTCACGAGAGGGTCGGGCAAAGCCGACATGGCTGCCGCTCGACTCTCTCGAGCCGATTCACTATCTACGATCGGTGGATGAGAATAGGGAGACACGGCTTTGTTGGGCGAAGTGAGACTTGTGATACGGAGAAGTAGGTATGGGATGTAACCCACATACACAGTCAACCCTTGAGTTGAAAAGTGCTGCGCTACCAAAGTATGAGCCGAGACTGGCTCACGCAGCAACGCGTGTTATGCTTAGATGCAGGAGAGGTCGGATAGTCGGATTGGGGAGGTGGAAGAATGGGTCGCAGTAAGCGGGACCCATCTACAAGCAAGGGTATCTTAGTCGCGGGCGTAGTTGACACAAGGCCATTGAGCTGGTTGAGTGTAAAGAGATGATTTTGTCGAGTAGAAGTCATAAATAAAGGTGCGGAAACAACGGGAAGAGGGCCTGGAGGAACACTCGGGAGCAACGCAGTCCCCAAGTGATGAAATGAAGAAAGAGTGAAGCCGAGCAAGGAACGTTGAGTAAGAAGGTAAGGTTGACAGGACAGGACAGGACAAGACGCTAACCGCAGAGCAGGCTGGCCGAGGGCTGCCAAGCGCTGGAAAGACTAAGTGAGTACCTAAGGTAAGGTAAGGTAAGGTTAGGTAGGAAACCGCAGACTCGGATTCTGGTTTTCGGCGAGGAAAGGAAAAGGTTGCGGCAAATCTTGTCAAAATCCCCTGGTCTCAATTAAGGAAAGGTAAGCAACTTTCCATTGACAATGACCCCCACCTAGTAGCTAGCAACCAACCAATGTGACCGTATTCGTCCAGAGGCTGTCAATAGTCGATATTGCGTCTCTCAGCCGAGCCCAGTGCTTTGTCTTACTGACCAGGACTGGCCAAATCCTCGGGATGAGGTAGTTGGACGTCGATAGTGAGTGAACATGCATGCTCTGGCGTCAAGGAAAGCTACCTTAGGCTCAGGTTAACGCGAGACAGGGAGATGTCGCAACCTAGAGCTATCTAAGCACGCACCACTTGCATTGCCTCGCTGAACATCGTGATCCCAACACTTGGCCTAACAGACACTACGTTCTCAGGCTCCTGACAATGTGACCATGAACTGCAAGAACTCGATCCGTTACGCCCGTAGATGGGGGTTTCCATTGAGCGTAGAGCAGGTGCGCAGCCTACTGGCAGCGGACATGGTGGCAGCAGGAACAGACTGGACTGGACCAGAATAGTTCAGTACCTTAGGGACATGGGCCATGCAGGTGGACACTGAGCTGAGAGCACGACGGGAAGTCCCAGTACCAGTCGCTTGAGCATGCCGTCGCTTCAGGCGTTGTCATTGGCCGACCCAATCTAACGGCGGCGGGCACCTCGAACTGGATTTGGTATGCCCAACCCCACCTATGCAGTACTTCAATCCTCGATCCATCTCGCGGTATCCCCATCCGTAACTTCCATTGTCGAGGGAAGGTATCTACTGTAGGTAGGTAAGGTAGGTACTCTGTACCGATACCGAAGATAGGGTTCCTTCCCGTGGTATAACGTAGCACTCATTTACATTGGCTACGGTGCACCGCAAAGGCTAGACTGAAGCATGCTTTATGTTGCTCTGAGACTGAGTACCTGGCCGTGGGTGCAGAGACTAGGCAGGGCAGATGGGTGAAGGAGAGAATTACGCTTAGAACCTACACTACACAATTGGTTGAGGTAAGCGAGACAGTTTACCGGCGGACCGTTGACAATTTTAGTCCCCGGTACGGCGGTACCCGACCAATTCTTCGGATCCTCGTCCGCACCCGGGACCCTGTGGTATTCCCGTTGCCCACCACTACCTTATTGCGTATCCAGTCGCTGCATCAATCATTTCCTACCGTACTGCATGCTAGGCGTCCCGTCACAGTAAGGTAAGGTACTGTTCCGAACGTCCTTCTGCCTTATTTGCCTGTTCATCTACCAAAGTCCATCCGCCAACAGACGGAACCCCCTCGTCTGCCATCTGACTCCGCACCCGGCCCTTCACCACCAACATACAGCGTACTGTGACCCCGCTCCGTCCGTCAAATCGTCCCCCATCCTCGCTTGACTTTCGGAAGCCGCGTCTTTGTCTGCTTCAACCATACCAACCCAATTACCCAAGGTAGTTAACTCTTCTCCATTACCAAGCCTCGCTTTACCACGGCGCCGTGCTAGTCTTGTGCCAGGTCACAACCTCCACCGGCCCTGGCCCCGGCACTGGCATTGGCACCTCCTTTGCTGATGGCTTGGCTGTTTGGTTTCTCTAACGGTACCCGACCTGACCTGACCTTAGGCGCCACTATTCGTACTATCTCAAAAATATCAAGCTTGCACCCTGCCGGCCGTCACTTGCCTCGGCGCCCCTCGTTCCTCCTCCGTCTGCGACACAGCCATCCGCCTTATCGTCCTTTCGCAACATTGGGTTGATGCTAGTTGCAGCACCTGTCGCCCCGTGCAAAGCTCCAGGACCATCGCTACCTCGAGCGAGGAATCGGCGCCCGTATACCTTCTCGCCGTCGCATCATCCCGTCGTTTGAATGCATCCGTCCCGAGATCTAAGCGCGCTTACCCTCCCGACGACCACACGATTTCGAACCACCAGACGAATCGGCCATATACCCAAATCTCCAACGCCATGCCATGATTGCCATCTCAACTCCCCGCAGGCTTTCATTGATTTGTTGACAAGCCTCCGAGACAAGGAGTAGGCCAAGGCCTTTCAAGCATGGCCGCCTCGTCTTCTTCCGGCTCGTCTTTTACCTCCTCCTCCCTCGGCCGGCCCCCTTCCTATGGCCAGCCATACGCGAGCCCCATTGACTCGACCTGGACACCAACATCAGGTGCCTCGACGATATCGGCTCTCACCTCCGAGGCCTCAGCACCACATGCCTCTCTTCATCCTCTGGACCTTGGACCTCCAGGCTATCAAGCAACAATGTACCATTCTTCCACTACTCCATTCGAAGCCCCTCTTTCCAAAATTCCTATAACCACACGTTTTGAACCTAGTCTTTGCCCCTTTCTGACCCTTGTTGATATCCAGAACCCTGTTTGAGAACACCCCCAACGAGCGCACCGTTTATCTTGGCCCTTGGGAGGTTGTCGGCTCCGAGCAGCGCCGCGTACTATGGCAGTGCAGCTACCAGAGCGAGCTTCTTGAGCACTTCCGTACCTCAGCCCCCACATCTATCATTCGAGCCGGGGGCATCATACTGACCATGGTATAGTTCCGTCCGACGTACCCGCCGACATCTTTCCTCATACCTTACACGCCCGTCATCGTCCGTACACGGATCCTTGCGAACTCGAGCTTTTTGTCAGCTTTCGCGAGCCACACAGAGTCAGATACACTACCGGCGAAGGTGTGGTAGTTCATGACCACCTTACCGAGGTCAAGTACGAGTTCACCACCGTGGAGAGCTCCATACGCTTCCAGGGAGATATTCGTCGGAAAGACTTGGTTGACTACTACGATGTTGATGTCGTCTGGTCCGACCAGCATGGAAGAACGGACGGCTTTGGGAACATCCGGGGCATGGGATTGGTACAGAGGCTAAAGCTTTGGAGGGACCGATACTCGACTTACCACTCACTGACCGTTCTTGCAAATCGTGCGAGTGGCCGTCAATATCGAGAATACGAAATCCACAATTTTGAGGGCGAACTGCGTAACCGCGACGATCGACACCGCCAAGTCCGTTTGGCAGTTCGCGGAAGTCGACGTAGCAGCGCTCCTGATAACAGCAGTTCCCGCTCGCGCTTCAATTTGGCACAACGAATGCGCCCTCGCGTGCGTTCTGGTTCTCAAGGGGGCCCATCGACTTCTGACGGAGCACCATCGGGCACACTAAACATTCGCTATATAGGCGTACAGTTCAGTAAGCGTGAAGGTATGGCACATTACTTCTTAGCAAGCAAGCATCGAGCGTCTCGGTGCCAAGTCATCATACCCTTGCTACTTCGCTTTGAATAAGGGGAAAGTATGTTTGACTGACACGCGACAGATTACCTTCGGTTCCTGGAGAGTTGGGTTGTAGCGCACAGCTCCGACAGCGAGTTTCACGGCATACCTTTTCCTGCCCACCACGTTGAGCTGCCATCGCCGGAAATGCTGCCTGGAGAAATGTCCGAACTGCCATCCCCCGATATCTCTCGAGGCTTAGAGCCCGTGATGGAGCCCCCGGATTCTTATGAGTCTGACTCGGCTGCTTGAACAGCTCCCCGATCAACGACAAATTTCAACAGCACCCATTTCAGGCCAAAAAAACAAGCGTCAGACAAGAGGAGTTGGGCTGTCATCAACCGACTGGTCTCTCGGAATTCGACCTGGCTTGTTCTGCAACTTCCGCCACCCATAAGAATGGAAAATGCCTATGTGGTGTAACGCTGGACAGAATCCTGCTGTAATGAATCCTGATCTACACCCAGCTCGCGGAACATCGACATCACAACGGAGTGCGCGATGGTGGGTTATGGTTCCACGCAATAGCTCGCAACTGGGCTTGATGTATTGCATCAGGCAACTCGAAAAAGTGGTGTGTTATTTGCATGGCTAGAAGCCGCCGCTTTGGGTTTCCGGGTCCGGGCGTTGACAGGTTTGACAGGCCCCACAGAGCCTCCACTTCTGCACTATCTGGTGGGGTGACAAGGCACGGCGCGGGGTTCCGTAGCTGCCAGCTCCCAGCAACCCCCCGCCCCCAGAAGACCAATTGCACCATGGAACGTCACCACACCCGGCCAAGACGGACATTTGCAGCGAGAGGAACCTCAGATCATGGTGCCCAGGGCAACACCACCCACTTCGGGCCTTTGACCATTCCACCGCCGACGTCTGCTGATGATGCTCTTCTTAAAAGCTTACAATCGCGCCCATTTCAGCTCGTCATATCTTGACCTGTCTCGTCCAACCGCATCGTAGATTCAACACATCGATACCCAATTGTCGAACAAAAGACACCACCATCAGGTGGTCGATTCAATTTCACCAACCAAATCAAAAGACCCAACTGCGGGTTGCATATCACGTCGACCAACCACATCTGGCTGCCGATTCTCGGTTCTAAGAGGCATTCGAGACGACCTCTCCGTCCTTACTGCAGACCACCACCGCACATTCAGAACCTATCCACGATGAAGGTTATCCTTGCTATCAACGCGGGGTCAAGCTCTGTCAAAATCTCGGTCTACTCGGCCGAGCCTAAGCAGTCACCCCACCAGATTGCAGAGACATCTATCAGTGGTCTGACGGCTCCACCAGCTCAGGTCTCTTACATCCGCGGCGGCGTTGAAGTCAAGAAGAACGAGGATCTGGAGGACAAGGTGTCTACACAAGATGACGCCTTCAAGGTGCTTCTCAAGACCCTGATTGATGACGCAGAATTGCCCGAGATCAAGCAAAAGGCCGATATTGCCTTGACATGTCACCGCATCGTACATGGAGGCGACTATCCGTGCTCCCAAGTTATCACCCAGGACACATATCACCACCTAGAGGAGCTCAGCGACCTTGCCCCGCTGCATAACGGCCCGGCCCTTGATATAGTAAACTCTTGCGTGGAGCAGCTGCCCGACGCTGTCAATGTTGCATGCTTTGACACACAGTTCCACTCCACCATCCCCGAGCACGTCCGCACATACCCCATCAACCAAGAAATAGCCAAAAAGAACCACCTCAGAAAGTTCGGATTTCATGGCGTCAGCTACTCCTTTATCACTCGATCCGTCGCCGAGTTCCTCGGCAAAGAGACCAAAGACTTGAACATCATCGCTCTTCATCTGGGAAGTGGTGCGAGCGCTTGCGCCATCCGAAACGGCCAGAGTTGGGATACAAGCATGGGATTGACGCCCGTTGCCGGCTTGCCTGGGGCCACGAGAAGCGGGAATGTAGATCCGAGGTAAATCGCAGCCAACGTCCGTTGTGCGTGTTTAGCAGCTGGCTAATTTGTGTGCGCACAGTCTCGTCTTCCATTACGCGAGTGACGTCGGAAAGCTCTCCCCTAATTCAACGTCAAAGTTGCATCTTACCGAGGCTGAAGAAATTCTCAACAAACAAAGCGGATGGAAGGCCCTGACAGGGACGACCAACTTCGGTGTCATTGCTTCTTCGGACGAACCTACGCACAGACTCGCGTTCGACATTTTTGTTGATAGGATATGCGCCTTCATCGGCTCCTACTTTGTCACTCTCCATGGCGATGTAGATGCATTGGTCTTTGCCGGTGGCATCGGCGAGAAGAGCGATAAGCTACGGAAACGCGTCGTAGAACAGTGTACTTGCCTTGGCTTCACCATCGAAGACGAGCTCAACAGCAAGAAGATTGTCGATACGGTGCAGGAAGTCGGTAAGAACAGAGCCAAGTGCCGTACACTGGTCTGTCAAACGGATGAGCAGTATGAGATGGCAAGACTCTGCACTGAGAAGGAGGAGCTGTGGAAACAGCAGTAGTCTTCAGCTTGTGTCAAGGGGCAACCATCTGTTTCTCAACGATCGCGATGAGTTGTTGATGTTGCACAGGTCTGCTCCGATGATGAAAGCCACTGGCGTATGGGGCTGGCGCAACAGTCCTGGATTGAGACAGACGAATAGTTAGAGGTACCGACACCGAAGGCGGCGGCCAAAAAGCTACAAGATAGACAAAATAGAAGGACGAAACCATCCACCTACGGTAATTGAGCCGCCCTCGAGACCACTTAAACCGTTCACTAGCCAGAGCAAAAGACGCCCATGTGCCCATACGCCCTAGCCTTACTGCACGCCCCCGCAGACCTCGTGGGAAGGAAACCGTTTGCGCTGCGATCTAGCGTATACCGACCAACGAGTGTGGGATGTTCCAACTTACATTCCAGCGGCGAGCGGGTAAATGGTCTGCGTCGTTGCGTTTGACAGCGTCCACAATGTCCCAGTCAACAACAGGTTGACCGATCCGGGTCTGCCATTCACGCCTCGTTCCATTCCAACGGGAGAGGCAGTCCTGAAGACGGGGACTTGTCTCCGGGGGTGTGTAGAAGATGGAAAGCGGAGGGGAAACTAAGGAGGAGGAGGAGGAGGAGGAGGAAAATAGAGACATATCCGTACGCATTGGATGCCATGTTCGGGCCGAGGAGGTAAGGTAGAGTTAGTTGCTGGGGTGGTTCTTACCCATGCATGTTTCAAGGACCAAAAATCGCGAGGAGAAACAGGGACAGAAATGAAAGAAAGAACTTGAAAATAGAAGAGATCGAGATCTTCAGATCGTTGCTGGTGCTGCTGCTTGGATCCGACGGGATGGGCAATGCGGCATGGCATGGCATGGCAGCCCCGAACACCTAGCTAGGAACGGTTCAAAACACATGCAATGCTGGAGAATTTCTCCCCAACCACCACCCCTCCTCCCCCCTTCTTCCCAGACAACTATCCCTGTATCTCTTCGCGCGCGCTCCTCTCTTCCTCTCTCTCCCCCCCTCCTATGCCGGACTTGGGATTGAGAACGAGAGACACGGGAAGACAAGACTTGACACCTCTGGAATTTGTCTTCAACCGTCTGATCGGGATCACAAAGGCTGATCAGCGTCTTCGGGGAATTTCGCTTGGGGAGGGGCCGCGCGGATACTGGGATATCTTGCCCCATGCCGTGTGGGCTCAAACAGCTAGGCAAGTTGGTGGTATGTGGGAATTTTGATGTACGCTTTTTTCTTTCCTTTTTTTTTTCTCTTCTCGTTCACCAGCTGCATGGCACAGAGACATTTGTGGTGAGACAAGAATGCCTTTTTGGGAACTTCTCTCATGATGTTTCGAATACCATCGTGATGGGGTGGGCTAGCCAGCCACTTTGGCGGCTTTACTCACGTCGTAAAATAGCGAATGCGGAAGCCAGAGAAGCAAGGTACGCTTGTTCAACGTGTGTTTGTATTTTTGACCTTACCGCTGGCTATGAACCGAGGCGGCAGGTAGTGGGAGTGATATCGACATTGGGACGGACTCCCTAACTTCCCATCCACTCACGTGTAAGTGTTCTATGAGGAAGATCGTCCACCCCGTCCTGGGCGCATAACCATCTGAGATCCGCGCGCCCATCCATGAAGATTCACTCTCCTTCAACTTTCCATCATCCCCGTCATCCCCGTTTTTCTTCCAAAAGAGAGCTGTCTGGGAAACCTCGTGTATGTGTATCCCATTCCTAACCAGGAATAACCTTTTTCCTCATCTTAAAAACAAACAATCGCAGTGATGCGTCTGCCCCTCGGTACTGATTGAATCGAGGATTCGGGTATGTGTACGAAACCGTGAAGAAACCAACGCCGTGTAGAGAAGAAATCCGCCCCCCTGGTTGTAAACCTTCACGGTTCAAAACAAAACGTGATATACAACGCCGCGCCCATTTTTGTTGCCTTATTTCCCTTCCGTGTATGTGCAGGTACGCCAATTGTATACTTTGCGACCCTCTATTGCCCCAAAAGATAACAGACGATAGAAAATTAAAATAAAAAACAGAAAGGAAGGTAACGTGGGAGAGGAGAGACTGATATGTAGGTTGAAAACCTATCGCAATCGAGTGCAATCCTGAGAAGTTCTCCGCACCGTTGGCCGTGTAGGAGCAGCCGAAAAGAAATAGAGAATGATGGGGTATTATTTAGGACACGCTGCAAGAGTCCGCCGGGTATAGGTGTTGAAACTGCCCAAGAGGGAGAGAGAAAGAAGGGACATGCAATCGTTCTGATCCCACCGAAGCTCTATGCGCCCTCTTGGCACGCAACAGCCATAGCCAACGCGTCCAGGCCACTGCTGGGGGTTCTCGCAGCACTTGGACGGCTTACAAGAGGCATGTGCAGGCCGCGAAGATCCCATGCACCGCTAGCAGCGGGGGATGGGAGAGGAGCTTGGCCAGGAGGGTATCCGTAAGGAGACTCGCCCTCCCACATGGGCTGGTCGCGGGAAGCACGGTTGCTGGCGGCAGCAGCCCTGACGGAAGATGATGAGGACCTACGGCCAGATGCTGACAGACCGCCCATTGAGGGACGAGAAGCCTTCGCGGAGGTGGAGGAGCGAGACTTGTCCTTGTAATGAGTCTCGAGGTGCTGCTTCATGTTGTCGGCTCTGGTGAACTTCTTTTGGCAGCCGTGGAATGTGCATTGCACAGCCTTCTCGGCAGTGTGAATCTTGGAGTGACGAGAAGCATGGCCTGAAGTAGTGAAGGTCTTCTCACAACCGTGGCTATCGCGGTAGCGGCAAGGATATCTCTTGCCCGGACGTTCCGGCAAGGGTGATGTTGCCGAACTGTCCTCCTCATACGAAGCTGCGCGGCTGTTGTTGGCATACACAGGGCGCTTTGCGGGCATGTCGTAGTCGTCGTACATGGGTTGGCCAGGGAATGCGCCGACCCTCGAAGGATCATACGAGGTGGGAGTCATGGGCGAAAGAGGATCGTTGCTCGCGTTGGAGTCGTAAGAGTCGGAGCGGAGGAGCTCGGGAGTGTGAGGTGAGGAAGAGTTGCTTCGCGGTGCCGGGTGGAAGGGTTGTGAGATGACCTGGTTGACTGTGCGGTAATCCATTCTTTGGTGGACGGGTTGGGCGATAGGCTCGTCGTTCAGGAGAGAGACCTGACGGCCGGTAGCATCTCGCGCATGCATTTTGGAGAAATGGGACATGTATCCGTGGTAAAAGGCTGTGTTTGAGTCGAGGTGGAATATGTTCCTTTGTGTAGTCTTTGATCCAGTAGAAGTAGTATCAAGTCCGTGTTGTGTTTGGCGACGACGTCCTACTGTTTCCCACTAGTGATTAATGTAGAGAGGTTGTTGACGATGTAGTCGTGCCTGAGATGGTAGGCCTGTACGAAGTAGTTTTTGGAAAGGATCCGGAAAGCTGATGTGTGAGGTGAGGCTGGACAATTTGGTGAAGGGAAGGTAGGAGGTAGTGGTGTAGTTAAACAAGCCGCAGGAGGGTGAGGCGCAAGTGAAGTATTATACCAGCCAGGAGAGAGATGCGGATCGAGGCAGAGAGGAGGTAGAAAGCTCGGGAGGTCAGCGGGCAGAGGGGGGTGGGCCGAAGCAAAGTATCTCAACGAGGGGACCTGGGCCGGTCGGCATGGATGGAGGGAAAGGGAAGGAGTGTGCAGAAAGCTGAATGGGGTGGAGGAGTGTATGGGAGTGTTTGGAGAGGGGGAAAAGAATTGGGTATAGGGTAGAGGAGCATGGGGCATGGGAAAGAGAATTGCGCACCTTTGGCACCTTGTGGTCGCTGTCCGGGATGCCACAAAAGGTACGTGGGTTGAGGTACCGGACCTCTCTGCAGTGAGGTGAGGTACCTCTAGGTCTTGGGTGAGCTGTCCAAGGTTTACCTCAATGTGCCTGGAGACTGGGAGTCATGGTTTCGGTACGTGTCTCTCTTCCCCCCCAGCGGCGACAACGACAGCGGGCAGGAGTGGCGCACCAGTACGTACCTGACAGCCTACCTGATTCGGGCAGGGGTCGAGAATTAGTGCGAACAGAAAGTACATAGTGTACGTACCCTGACAAGGAAAGGCCGGAGCCACAGCGTGGAAGGTCCGGTCGTAAGGTAGCCACCGTGTGCGACACCTCGTTAAGACCCACCCCCTTGGCAACCCCCAAGTCCCCTCATCAGGGCCACATCTCTCTCTACAGTACGATACTTACCTCTCATTCTTTCGTTATTGGCACCCCTTTCTCAGCGGTTCCACCTCCAATTCTCTCTGCAGGGTAGCTCCCCGAGTCTTCGCGGCGGGCGGCTACGCACCCCGGGGTGGGGGAGGTGTGGACTCTCCTCCTCCTCATCCCCCTCTCTTTCTCTCTTTCTCGCTCTCACACTCTGGGGCCTCTTCCGGGGCTTATTTTCTAGGTAGGTATTTCTCAGAAAGCTCCCGCGGAAGAGGGAGACGGAGAAGGGACTCGACGCACGACTGTCATCTTTAAACTCTCAGTTTTACGTACCTCTCTGTATCGGTCGGGGCTGTCGTGATAATAGCATTGTGGGATGCTCATGTCATTTTGCCTTCAAAGACGTTCGAGCCGAACTACCTTGCAGTTCTCGGCTTCCTTGACTTAACCCCAAGAGTTTTTTCTGCTTCCGTGACCGACAACTTGCGAACGAGTGACAAGGTCTGAGTGGGTGATACGCAACCAAGTTTTCCGCCTTTTGCACATATTTTTTTTTCTTCGCACTCCA
Source organism: Colletotrichum acutatum (assembly GCF_030867785.1). Lineage (NCBI taxonomy): Eukaryota > Fungi > Ascomycota > Sordariomycetes > Glomerellales > Glomerellaceae > Colletotrichum > Colletotrichum acutatum. The sequence continues at coordinate 208,819 of NW_026849032.1, read as the reverse complement.
AGGGCCCTCCTCTTATTTGCTATGTATCGTATACCCTGGTCGCTTATCCCCATTCTTATATCCATTTAATCACTTGAAGCAGTCTTGTATTGTTATTTTTTTCAACACCAGCCCCGATCCCAATCGATCGGTCTCTCCCCCTCCTACCTCTAGCCGCACATGCGACGCAGACCGACAACAGAAGACGGTTCCTGGGCCGGCCATATGCCTGCTGGTGACCCTGTGTGCCTGGCTTGCTGGCTTTTCCCTGGTCGTTCCATCCTGTTCTGGGCCCATTGTGCTGTCGATTTCGATCTGGATTGCGCATGCCATTTGCCCTACCGTGCCAACTTCCTTGCTTTCGGGCCTCGCTTGGTGACAAGGGACCAGGACTTGCATTCAGTCATTTCCTCCTTTTGGCAACATCTCCACCTGTCTGAGCCGGCAAGAAACCCTATATCGTCTTTTGAACAACGATCGATCAACTTGCGAGCTGAGCTTGACCAGACTCTCAGGAGCTGGAGTTCCGGCGCGAGCAACCACCATCGGAAGGTCTCGTGTGCTTCTCTTTCCGCCTATGCTCTTCGTTTGAGACTGCACGCAACTTTACAAACTGAGCCGTCTTGACATAGATATTGTTCACATGGCCACGGAACGAGCGTAAAATGTCCAGGTGGTCGAGACGGCTGCCCTCTTGTGGAGCTTCTCACATTGGAGTTGAAGACGAAGTATCCTTTTCCGGCACATTTTTAGACAAGCTCTCCTTAAATCAGCACTATATTCAGGGTCTTTTCCAATGTTTGCTCTTTTGGCGACAACATGTCTGTCAACCCAGCTGACCACTGGGTGAACATGAGTCGTTGTGTGCTCCCGAATCCGTCCAGCTCATGATTCCTCAGAGCCAAATGGGGCCTTGTCGCACAGGAATCTTGAGGAAGATCGCGATCTCGAAGGAAAAGTGGACGCACCTGACTCGGCCGTATTTCTCGGACCAGGAGGAGAGTAAGAAAAAGAGAGAGGAATTTGAGACCCTGCGCGAACCGAGGGTCCGCGAGAGTGACGTCAGTGGCCCGTTGAGGCGGCTAGACGATGCCTCATCTTTTCAAGCCCCGACTAGAGCTTAACTAACCGCACTCCGTACCCTGACTCCCTAGGGCTTGGGCCTGGGGCGGCGCCGAAGCAAGGCTCTTGATGGTCGAGGTCGTCCACAAACAGGAGACTGCCCACTCGCTGCGGATCCGTGTTATGGAGGGACTCCTGTTCGACCCAACGAGGCGGGTAGGCTGGTACGAGCATGAAGACCTGCTCAAGGATTCTGAAGAAAAGGGTCGTCTGCGCTGCTCTTGTGAGGTGTCATTTGGGAAGTCGCGGCCTATGGTCGGTCATGCGGGCCTCGTTATCGTCGAATATCCAGCTATGGCGGTTTATCTACATGCTTCTGTAAATGAAGAGCAACAGCTTGGGACGGCAATGCTCCAAAACCTACCTGGGGGTGAGAGGGTACCTGACTTCGCGCGACTTCAGCAGTAAGATGCTTCCCTAACTTGGCTGGCGTGAGGTACGAGCAAGGGCAGAAAAGAAGGGGCGGTTAACATACACGCCCCTTTACCCCCCTCCCCCCCTCGTCCGACGTAGTCCCCATGTAGGTACCTTTACGCTCTGCAGGGCCCCCTCGGTACGTTCTTTGGGGGAGGGAAATTTCCTCCTTCCCATGTCGTCATAGCTATGTCAAGCTCATTACGGTACTTGTACTGTGTAGGCGCGCATTCCGACCAAAGGTACCAAAAGAGTGCGACAGGGCAACATTGTACATACTTGCAGCTCTAGGCTGAACCCCCTCGACCGAGCGTCAAGTCAATTCCACGCGACACACGAATTTTTTGTTTCGCAACGTTCGTCCTCAGGTTGCGAGAGAAAATTTGAGTCTCGTTTCAACAGAGAACAGAGATTGACCGTGATACCTACTGCTGCCGACAGCAGATGAAGCGCTTTGAAGTGTCCTGAAGTCAACTCAGTTGCTTCCCGAGCCTTCCGCAACCCGACTTGTTGACCGTGAAGAGAAGTCTAAAGCCGTTTTATCAATGCTTTAACAACCATCGTCTATGCGATTAACTTGGCGAGAGGACGACACCTACCATGGGCACTGTTGTGCATAGCAACGGTGGTCATCTGGGAGAGGCACGTAGCGCAAAGTAGGTACTTGACTTCCGGACGAATCGCTGAATCTGAACCCAATACAAATGTCAAGGCTCGCGTGCTTGAAAGGGAAACTGGACGAGTTGTCACGCTGGGGCTGTGGGCAAGGATGCTGTAACGGCTGCCGCATCTTTGGATAATTGAACCGTCATCAAATCGCAGCCGGAGTGCCCTTCCAGAAGTCCCTTTGCAATCTCCAGTTTACATACGAGCCCGGGTCATAGGCTAGTTGCCAACTAGAGCTTGGGGTTTTGCCCGGCGGCCTGGTCTCATGCTGTGAGCATTAAGTCCGAGTCCAACTTGCGGGATGTGTGGCTCAACTGACGATATCAGCAAGAAGCTCAACTGAGTTCCGGGAGCGAATTTCCGAAGAACAAGCAAATTAAGTGGCAGCAATATCTTTGAATGATAGCGCCACATACATACAGCAAGCCCTCGTGGTTCCCAGTGTGAGAGAGACGACAAGACTCAAGAGGAGTTGACAATGTGGTTCGAGGGTTCTGGTAATTCAGGGATTGATCTCGGTTTTGGGAGGGGAAGGGTGCTGTGCCAGAAACGGTACATGCTATGGAGAAAGGAAGCCGGAAAAGAAAAGCAAGAAGGGGCAAGAAGGGTCAGAAACGGCCTATCAGCGAGTGCCAATGGAACGGATGAGCCTCCCGATCAAGTGGGAAACGGGTAGTGATGTGGCGTCGAAGGGTCTTCTAGCTTGCTTATGCTTGTCCACTTGCCAGGCTGAGAAGGGCAACAATCGTCCACGATCGAGATCTCCCTCTGTGGCTCGTGACAGCTTGAAAAGCACAGCATCCGTACCGGAAGACTGAATTCGGTTGGCAAACGTTCTGGAGTGTTGGGGTCGGGGCGCTAATGGGGAACCAAGCTATACGGTTTTGGGGGGGTAAGCGGAACTCGGAGTGTCCCCGTCTATCGATAATGATTGGCGCGCACCTCTGAGGTAGTGAACAGCTCAATCTTTACGGATTAGCAGCGGCGAGCGCATTTGCTTGCAATTGCTTCCCCAGCCTGCCCAGCAAGGTTTAGGCAGACGGGTGAGGATCACTAAGTGTTAGACCAGGGTGACATGAAGCGCCTTACTGTTTTGGTAGTACATGAATGATTCCCGTCCACCTGGTTGTTTTGGGCAGTACCGTCTTAATGCCGTCGAGGCCCCCCCTTAGGTTCTCCCGCTGCTTGTCATGCATCGTCGCGCCGTCTGGAAACTCCAAAGCCAAGCACACGAGGTATGGATAGATGACGGTCTTCATGATCACCCGAGTGGCGGAAACAAGACACATCACTCACCAGATAACCTACGAAGATCTCGAATCAGAGACTTTTAACCTTGCAAAGTTACTCGTATGCCTAGGTTTGTCTCCGCATAGCAGGGGGCTGATCTTCTATTTTGACTTGCTGAAAACCTGAATCCGAGGACAGCGGGATAGCATTCCTTCACAAATGCATGCTTTCGCAATCGTCCATGTCCGAGATTTGTTGCGAAATCTTTTCGAGTCTCCAACGTTTTCCATCGCCACCATCTGCTCGCTTAGAGGTGTTCGTTGATCATTGTTCGTGATGTCAGAAGACGCGAAAAGGGGGCAATCTTTGTTTCAATGAAGCTCGACACTGCTTCCTCAGTCCGTCTCCTCTCTGCTGTGACGTGACAGCACTGTCCCCGTGGGCCCAGGCCCAGGCCTGGTGGTCTGGTCGTTTTCGCGACTGTGTGATAGTGGCTCGCTGCAGACGGGGCCCATGTTTATCTGTAAGTCCACGAGTAAGTGACCCTGCCGTAATGTAACAGGTGAGAGGTGGAACGATCGCTGCGATAATCACCATCAATTGAATGGAAAGAGGTATGCTGATACATCGGCCAGCCTTTGAGTGATGATTTGTATTTGGCGGTTTGTCAGAACCAGATGGTGCGCAATGCCAGAAGCGCTGTCGGCCTCTGGCTGTCCTGATTTTAGCAGTTTAGCATGGTAGCGGAGTTTTCTCCGGTCGACATCTGTATGGCTGGACACTCGGCAGACGGAGCCCTCGCAGGCGGTGTGGTGCACGTCCAGAGACTGGGAACGGTGGCTTCCCGTACGGATAGGTAGTCGCAGCCAGGTACCGTGCTGTGGGCAGAGGTGTAATGCCCCGAATGGCACCACCGGTGGACGAACTCATGGAACGTGGACCGTACACACCTGCCGTTCAGGACTAAGGTATGCCGTAGGATTGGGCAGACCTGGGAGCCAGCACCAAAGAAGACAAGATCGCTTACCTAAGATGGGTGGGACGGATGCTGTCAGATACGTACCGCCCAGAGTTGCTTTTAAGGTAGCTCAAGACCGGTGAGGCATCTTCGAGCCGCGGCTACAAAGGTACTCTAGTCCAACTTATGTGCATACCTCAACACTGAGAGACAAGACACCTACACAATAGACATGACAAGTTTGGGGGCCCCGGAGGGGAAGCTCCAGAGCATCGGGGCTACGCGAGGCGAAGGCACACGACGCAGGGCGAGAAATCAGGGACGAGGAGGACCCTAGGGGCGTTCTGGTGCTGGGAGATGAAGTGGCCAGTCTCATCGGTCCAGCAGAGTCTGCAACTGCAAGTGCAATGCCATGGTAATCGCCATATAACAAACAGATCGCGATTGCCATGGGAGGAGATGGGGTTTCGGGGACGTGTGGCCCCAAAGGCGGCGGCGCTAGTGCTTCGCCATTCCAAGGAACGAGTCGGCGGGTTGGGCAAAGCAAGTTTTTTTTTTCTTGTCCCTCTCCTTTGCGGCGTCACAGAGTTTGAAGGGTCCTACGGCTGACTGCTCTCACCAGTGAACCTCGAGATCTCAAGAATGGCAGTGAATCGGGGTTTAAAAAAGCGTCTAGGCCCCATTGTGCTCAAAACGGGCTGGGCGGGCTGGCGGGCTGGTGCGGCCCCGCCAACATGGAAGGTTCCTAGCACCTGATTGATGTTGGTGTATTGTAACTTGTGTCGCCTGCTGGACCCCTCGACTCTGTGCTTCTGAACTGCCATTGCTAAATGACCCCTGCTCCCGACCTCCCGTCTTCACGCCCTTCAAAACCGATACTTGGGAATCATAGCAAGATAGGTTGATCAGGAAGTACCCAGTGGGAAGAGAAGGGGGTGGCTGTAGAAGTCATCCTGCATCACCCCTCTTCCCTGCTTTGCGACATCCGGAATGGTGCCCCAGAGTTCCTGCCCTTGAGGTTCCTTACCCCATTTTGGCTCTGATCCTAATATCCGCTTGGAAGGTCCTCCGTACCTTATCATGTATCTGTCTTCCACGTTCTGTGCCCCTCTAGATTCCTTTCTGTAGACTGTCTAAGTACATATATACAACTATCCAGTCAAATACGCTCCTCCTCTTCTCCTCACATCCTTTTTCGTGTGCCTCGCTTCCCCCGTCCCGTCACTTCTCCAATGCTCCACGTCTCTGTGGCGCAATCACCGGAGAACGAACAAGGGTGCCACACATGTACAATTCCATGTGGTGGTGACTTGTCCCTCATTGACGATGACTGAAGTAGGCGTGGTGGCATGGTGCATCATTTGGTATTTTCCGATCTCCAGGGTCTTAGCTGATCCGTCGGACAGCGCCGTTCAACCAATGCAGACACGGAACCCATACCAGTCCGTTTGCCGTCAATCATGCGCCTGCCCTGCTTATTTGCCCACCGGCGTGAACATCCCCTCTATCCCTCACCTCCATTGCCTCAGTCTCCTGCGAATGCGATGGAGTGGTTATGTTAATGTTGAAGAAGGGTTTGTTCCCGCCGCTTTGTGCGCTTCCACGAGCCTACTGGGATCCCACTTTCACTTCAAGTCTCCTTCCCCGTAAGTGATGATTTCTTTGCCTCGCAATTGAACCCGGTGCGGATGATATCTTACGGCGATCCAGATAAGGTACCGTTCGGACTGGATTCTGTCGCGTCCTTCGAGCGCGTTCCTACTGTAAGGTAAGGTACCTTCGTTCCTATGTCATGTAAGCAAAATCAAGCGGTACCTCTTTGGCTAGTACGGATACGGATACCGCGACCCTTTCTGCGTGGCCGGATACTTCGTAGTTCGCACATTGCGCTTTTAAGGGTGCAAGTCCAACCCGACAGCCCCGCAAACCTGCGCCCCGTTTTACTTTCCCGTCCAATTCCCTTGGAGAACGTTTGTGGACGCTACCTACTGCGTAGGCGTGCGGTGTGCGGTGTGTGCGCGCGCACTCTTGACCGTCCTCTTCCTCCTCTCCCCACCTCCATCCTCAGCTCTATGTATACACACCAGATCGACGATCGCGACCCCTAGAGTACCGAACCAAGGTCCCTCGCTGTTAGTCTTACTCTTAACGGAGCCCAACCCAACTAATGCACCATTCAGACCCTGAAGATAACGTCGCACCAGCCGCAGAATATTCCGCCTGATCACAACTGATCACCGATCACCGATCCCGATTGACAGGCACACACGTTCCGGAGTGCCTGCTCCGGTACGGTATGCCTCTGCATTTGCACCATTTAATGCATGCGAATGAAAACATAGCACATACTCTCAGGTCGGTCATTCTACGAACACAGACACGAGTTTGCGCCTATTTGCTGCAGACAGTCATCTCGAGAGCTGGAGCGCTGAGGCGTACACAGGGCAACGGTTCTTTCGACACCAATCGAATATGAGGCGCAAAGAAAGGACGGCTGATACAGGCATTCCGCCTCAATGCATTGCTTCATTCATTCCTCGAGCCAGCACGATCGCCAACATTACCGCCCATTTCTGAAGATCAAAATATGGTTACTGAGCAGCTCTCAGGTCCACGGTCCATGCTCCATGCTCCATGCTCCATGTCCATCACTCTCGGCGGGTCCTTTGCAGTCCTTCAACCGCCAGAGTGACGTAGGTCCGGATATATGGGTCTCTCGCAACACATCTGATCCCCGAGGACGAAAACTCTCTTGCCGCCCCTCACTCTCTCTCTCTTTCGTGCAGTCGCGGCAGCTCCACTCGTGCCAGAAATACCACAGGGACATGGTAGACCACAGCCTTCCAACGCATCTGGCGCAGCTACCCTACCCTGGTTTCAACCACGCCGTGGTGCCGGGCGGATACATTGGGTGCCCCTTGGCAAGGCCTAGACGAGTCCACAATCCTATTCCACTCCACCGGCAAACTGCGAAAGCGGCACCTCTGCCCACCGTGGGATGGAGCTTCATTACCTAAGGTAAGGTAGCTCCATGTATTTTATGCATCTAAACAGCTTTGCGCACCTTGCTGTGTGCCTTGCTGACAGACCAACCAGACAGACAGAGAGTGGCAGAAGAACCGTATCAGGCTTGCCCTGCGCGCTCATGCCTGCACCCTGACAGTTGACTGTCCTTTGGGTTAAGCATATACAGACAGACGTACGAATTACAACTCAGATACAGCACAGGCGCAGAAAAAAACAGGTTCGTTGCCTCCTTACGCGCAACCCCTACGATCACGGTTGCGCGGTGTCCTTGTGTAACTCGCATTGGGTATTGACTGATTGCAAATGCCAGCTGACACGTTGTACTGGGCAATGATTGTCTCAATTTCCTCTTCGCCTTCGTTGTTGCTTCAGTGGCCGAGTATGCCATCAGTTTCTTCCTTCAACTGGATCGCGGTCAACGATTCAGCGTCCTGTTTCGACTTGTCCTGAAAACGCTGTGTGGGCTGCTCTCCTTCGGGACCTCTAACAAAGCGTGCTCTCAGTCTCCGGGCCGGCTTCAATTCGGCAAATGCACGTTTCTCTCCGTTTTCTGCCTTCGTTTCGAGTCTACTTGTTTCTCCACCTTGTCTTCAACCCGTCCAACCAGATGGCGTTGTAGCGTCGTCCCTTAACGCTGTAGCCGGGTCCAGTTGGTCGGGGAAGAAGGGTGCCTCCCCGCAATCCGGCTTGGGACCAATATAACCCAACATCACCCTCACGTCATTGAGTTTTCATCCCTACGTCTTCCCCGAAGACGGGGGCATTGGCAAGTGGGCCCTTGCGAGTGGCCTTGTCTTTCGGTTTCTTACTTCTTTTTTCCTTTTTTATTTTTTTTTTTCACACTCGGAGGCTCGATTCGCAGTCAAGTGTCGTCGCCCCACTTGAACGACGAAATCCTGAGCTCGGAACATTGGCTCGCCGCCCAGTCTTCAGCCCTCCACCAAACTGTCAAGGAAAAACCCGTGGACCCAAAGGTCACTTAGGGAACTCTCCGAGCGGTCGATAAGACACGAGATCAAAGATAACGGACCCTTGGACGATTAGGTTTGATTCCATTCAGTCAGTCAACGGAACGCTGTCTGGCAATTTTCTTTTCTTTTATCGGGGGAATGAAATTGCTGACCCTGGTCAGTGGCTACCTAAGGTAGGTACTTATCCGCATTGCGTAAGATCATGTATCTTCGGTACGTACTGCCAGGCCTGCCTCCTCGGGCACTTGGTCCCTTGTTGCCTGAGGTCTGCTGGGGGAAAAGCTGTCTGCTACTGGGGGCTTCCCTGTGTTTATCAGGATGATCCTCTGGTCCCTGAAGTTCTGGACCGTCCTACTAACATGGGGTCCAGCTGCAGCCACAAAGTCAAATTTCGGAGGTGCCATCAAAGCGAACTGCCAGACCATGGGATTTCGGGTCCATGCTGATGTGCTGATGCAAGAGAAGACGTCCATGTTGCCAGAGAAGGTGATGAGACAAGCCACAGTCGGCAAGAGATTACCAACAGGGTGCCTGTCTGCTGCTTTTCAGATGGGTGCTTCCAAACATACGAGGGTGAAGGGCTTTGGTCCCTTTTCCCCCTCTTCTTCTCTTGTCCGGTCCAACCCCTCCCCTTCCCTCAGACCCTTGCGAACGATGCGGGTACGGATACAGATACAGAAAACTCCAGGACCTCGCAAAGCTCACCGGGGCGGGGACTCTGTCCATGTGGGAGCGCCCCCTCCCTCTGGGCCTCTATCGATCATGGTTTGCTGTGCGGACTAGAGAGTGCAGGCTGCAGCTTGCATTCTGACTCCCCACTTATACTAAGGGTAACAAGCCATAGATTTTTTTCAGGGACCTAACTCCGGCTTTGGCAATCCTCGTGTCATGGTAAGCGGTACGTCATTGTGGCAGAGGGCATACGTTACCGGCCCCGCTTGTCTTCCGGCCGCGGACGATATTCCCGACGGACCCTACGGTGTACTCCGTACAGATACGGTAAGGTGCAACTTTTATTACTTTGCTGGGCCAACGGGGGCCACAGCGAACCGAAACATGTGCCCATTATTCCAGGCACGAAAGGCGCATTGCTCAGCCCATTGCAAGTTTGCAACACCCCCCAATTGAGATCTGCACTCGTTGCGCCAATGAGCTCAGAACAATGACAACTTCCTACGGACTTGGTAGAAGAATGGAGTCGACTTCCCGAGAAGAGGACAACAATTGGCATGCCGAAAAAAATGCGTGATTTGCGGGAATGTACGGTTACAAACCCACAGAGCTTCCGTCAAGCAATGCTCATGTCAACGTTGCTTCGAACTCTATCGTCAACCGTCGATCTGTGCCTGGCGTGATCACTGTTCGCCCGTCGGAATCGACTCCGGGATCCTCGGGGTCCAGTATAGAACCTTTGACGAGAGAAAGCCAAAGAGTTACAGAGAAAACTTACACATACAACAAACTCACGCCACAATTGGGGGACGTGAGGGCAGGGAAAGCGTAGGCTCGAGGTTCCCAATCCCGGCGTTTCATAGCGGGATACCCCGGAAATTCCTGGTCCAGTCGAAGTCTGGAAAGCCTCGCAACGACGACAGGTTCGGGCGTTCAATATTTGCGCGGCGTGGTCGCGTGAGCTGGTGGCCCTACCTCTCGTCAGTGTAGGTAGGTATGGCACGGATGATGGGCGGGCTTCATCCTGTGTATGGTAGTCCCCAAAGAGCTTTTCCTCATTCCCTTGACGATGCATCCCGTCTGTTCGCAATTTCATGGGCATCGTCGCCTCGTGGCCCCGTTCGAGCCTGTCGCGGCCCTACTCCAAATTGAAGCTTTCGCGAAAACGGTGGGGTGTGTGAGGGGAAAGGGGAACACTCGGGGAGCTTGGAGCCAAAGAAAGAGGGTAAGCGAGGTCTTCAATGCAGAACCTACCCAACAATAGCTAAACCTTGGGCAAAAGTCTTGTTTCTCAGAGATTTCGCGCGGCAGAAAGCGGCATGCTCTTGATAGGTGGGTGACGGGGATGAGCCCAACATCAAGACGTGTGGAAAGAGGACGATGTGTGTGTGCAAAGAGGAAACGTTCTTCCCTTGGGTGAGCCCAGACCCCATCAGGCATGGCCAAAAGGGCAAAAGAAGGCCATCACGGCCCTCTTCTTGTCTAATTAGACTCTCGACCTGCCGACGGCTTTTCCCTCGTGTTCTTTTTTCCATTGTTTTTTTTTTTTTCGTACCTAATTGTTTCCATCCCTCCAATATCAGTCTGTACTTCTGCGAGGTTCTCGAAGAAAGGGACGAGCGTTTCTACCCAAGTCGCAAGTCGTTGTGTTGCGATGCGGCGTTGCTCGCCCAACAAACGCTGCCACGCTGCCACGCTGCCCAAGCACGTTCGTTACCTTTCAAAGGCACGGATGACGATCGACGGTTCGTTCCCCCTTTGACCCAGAGGGTCGTGAAGATTGGGCGGGTGAGGCCCCCAGAGTAAACGTGTTTCAAGAGAATTTCTTTTGGCATGAACCGCAAAGACGTTTCTACGAAATCATGCTTTTTTTGCGACGGGAAGGTAAAATAGAAGAATTACAGGTACAAAAAACGAACAAAACGTTGGCGTTTTGGTAAAGGGGATATAGCACACGGGGAGACGACGGGGAGTTTACACGGATCCCTTACTGAAGAGAGAATTGGGACCAAAAAAAGACGTTTGATCGACACAGCCGTTGGGCTATTACATACATGACATGCGAATTCCAATCTACATCTTGTTCTCATCGTCTCAAGTCTTCTTTTTCTTCACATACCACACGCGAGCGCACATGCGCACACACACACACAGAGGAGCCGAGATGAAGAACTGCCGACGAAATGTAGAAACGGCAATGCGCCGGCAATCGTGGGCTTTGCTTCGTGGTGAGGAACGGACAAACATACACCTGGACCGTCTTTGGCCCCTCCTTTCCCCCTTTTGTACATGTACAGAAGAACGGCATCCCAAAGTTGAGCAATGGTAAACATTTCGTCTCGTTTCCCATGTCCCGCCCTGGAATGTCTAAATGGTATGCTGCTACTGATACTGATTCGATGACTCGAATAATGGAAAACCTCCCCAAAACGCCGCACGCCGTTTCCCGCCGGCCGAGTGATCACCTACTTCGTCTTTGCTCAGCCGCGGAACCCGTTTGACAACCTGGAAACAACCACCCCTCCCCCCCTCATTTTTCCCTTCCGTCTGCCGGGGCTAGCTTTTCGGGTAAGAGATATGCTTTGTAGACTTTCTTCTCCCAAACTCTTGAATCCCTGCTTGACACCGTGAACATCCTTCTCTCTCTCGCCACGATCACGTCGGCTAGGCGGGCTCACTCAGCCGCTCCTCGGAGGTGGAGGTCCCATCTTGCCGGCGCCGGTATCAACCCTCTTACTGGGAGGCAAGTCTGGCTTCTTGAAGCCATCATTGGACGAGCCCGCAACCTGAGTGAAAGTGCCACCCTTGAACCACCGGTCCTCTTCAGCCTTTCGCTTGCGACTGAGTTCAGCCTGGACCTTGGGGTCGACAAGCTCCAGACCCTGTACAGGCGTGAAGGCCAGCGAGGATGCCGTGCCCGCTCCCGCGCCCAGCGATGTGCCAACACCTGACGTCCTCAGGCCCTTGCCGCGTAGGTCAATGTTGGAGTTTGCTGATTGTCCAAAACCCTTGAGCGAGGATGCCGCTCCGCCCATGGGCGTTGCGCCGCCCCAGCCCTTGTTCTTCTGGCCGAGCTTGGCCCTCGTGCGTTGATCGACTTGGAGGTTGCGAATTCTGCCGTCGTTACCCTGCCCGATCATACCCATGCCAACTGTGGTCTCCCCTGTGCCGTATCCGACCTCGCGCTCCTCCTTGCCAAAGGCCATTCTGTTCTGAGCTTTGCGCAATTCCGTCATGGCCGTCGCCTCCTTGGCCTTCCTTGCCCTTCTACCACCACGCTTGCGGGAAGGCTTGTCGTCTGGTACCGGCAAAGCTCTGGGGCCCTTGTTTGGAGGCGGCTCCGTGAGCTTCTCGAGTCTCGTGAGGCACTGCTCCTTTAGATCCTCGCCCGTCGAGCCGTCGGCGCTGGAGTGGATTCTGTCGACGCGAGCAGCGAGCAGCAGCTTGGCCGACACGATGCGCATTGCCTGTCTCTTGAGATCGTTGGGAATGCCTTGGATGATGGGTGAGTGGTAAAGGAAACCCTGCTGCCTGACGCCGATATTCGTAGCCAAGCCCGCGGCCCCAGCACCTTTCTTCGAACCCCACGCTGCAATGTTACACGCGGGTGTCTTCGATAGACCAGTAAGGCCACCGGCGGCGTTCAACAATTGAGCAGCCGTCAGAGAACCGATCATAGCAGTCAAATTAGGCGCGAACAGGTTCATGCGCGACTGGACATAGCCTGTCAGGGTCTTCTTCGCCTTATCGAGGGAGATGACCATTTCACAGGCTCTATATACGCGTTCCAGTTCTTCTTGCGACATGTCTCTGCCCTTCGTCGTCGTAGCCTCCACTGTTACGATCATGAGGGATGGACCGTCGAGGACGGATTTCAAGGACGCTTGAAGGACATTGTCCGTTGAATGCTGAAGCTTCTTGATATTCTCCGAATCAAGCGGTCCATTGCCCAAGATCGCGACGACCTTCGCATACTCCAGCGGGTTGGTGATGAGCGTCTCCAATTCTGGGAACCGTATTGAGTAGTGGTCTCTGATATACTTGTGCACCAAGACGATCTCGCTGTCTATAAGAGTCGACAGGCTGTTCGATTGTGTCAGGAGGTGGTATTCGGGATGGTCTTCGATGTTGCCGAGCAGTTCTGTAGGGGTCGGTTGCGACTGGTAGTGTGCGATTTTCTGTAGCGTTCGAGTGACGACGTTAGGGCTAGTTCTCCCAAGAGATGATGTAAACACAGCTTCCATCAAGCTATTCGTGTCTTCGGGTGCGTCACTTACCTCTAGTACTGGCTCCAAACTTGACATGAGACTGGCGACGCTGCGAACATCGTTGACGCCACCCAGCTGCATCTTCTCGACCTTTGCCTTTGTATCCTCTGCATCTTCGACAGGGTCGACAGCACCCTTGGGTGTCCCACCCATTTCCTCATCTTGGTCCTCGGGCTCGCTCTGGTCATCGTCCAGATCCATGCCGCCCGATGCTTTGCGACCGCTCGCCTCGGGCGCATGATCAAGTCCTAGGGGATCATTGTCTTGCTGAGTCTCCTCTGCTTCTGAGCCAGAGTCCTCGAAATCGTTCAGCAATTCATCTGCTAGGGTCGCCATATTGCCAGTCACAGCTACCAAAGTGGCTTTTGGATGGTAAAATCGCCCAGGAAAGAAACGCGGCGTGACGAAGTTGTAAAGTTAGGAGGATATAAAGTTATGGAAGCCTCGCGAGGCTACGGAAGTTTTGGCGCGATGGGTGGGTCTAAGCCACAGAAGCTCGTTATCGGAGTGGCTGGTGCCGATAAGAGCTGCGTTTTTCCAACGCTTCAGCCTTGGGCCTGCCGCCTGAGAGTCCCGTCTTCGGTGTTTGCGACCGATGCAGAATATTATCAATTGGGCAACAAGGTGACGCGATTCAACGTGCCGTACCCATACAAAGCCGAGTTTCTCTACCATAAGGTCTAGCGACGCTAATAATACGCGACTTCGCGCGTTTCTCCGACTTTAATCGACTTCGACTTTGCTTGACAGACACCATGGAGGCATCACGAGGACCCCCGAAGGTTAAGAACAAGGCCGCTGCGCCTGTTCAGATTTCTGCCGAGCAACTCCTACGAGAGGCTGTTGACCGGCAGGAGGTCGCGCTACAGGCGCCTACCCAACGGTTCGCCGATTTAGAGGAGCTTCACGAATTCCAGGGCCGGAAACGACGAGAGTTCGAAGACTATGTTCGACGCAATAGAGTCAACCTCAATAATTGGATGCGATATGCCGACTGGGAGCTTGAGCAGAAGGAATTTGCGCGCGCAAGATCAATCTTCGAGCGCGCGCTCGATGTGCACCCCAACGAGATCAAGTTGTGGATCAGATATATCGAGTCGGAGAGTATGGAATCCCTCCGCAACACCCTATGACGAGACAGACGGCTGACTTTCTCACAGTGAAATGCCGAAACATCAACCATGCGCGAAATCTCCTCGACAGGGCCGTCACACGACTACCTCGTGTCGATAAACTTTGGTACAAGTATGTGTACATGGAGGAGATGCTGGGCAACGTTCCAGGAACCCGCCAAGTCTTTGACCGTTGGATGCAATGGCAACCTGATGAAGCTGCTTGGAGCGCATACATCAAGCTGGAAAAGAGATACAATGAGTTCGACCGAGCAAGAGATATCTTCAGAGCATTCACACTCGTCCATCCGGAACCTCGGAACTGGATCAAGTGGGCAAAATTTGAGGAGGAATTCGGCACGAGCGACATGGTGCGCGATGTATTTGGGACTGCGATCGAAGAGCTCGGCGACGAATTTGTGGACGAGAAGCTCTTTATTGCTTATGCGCGATACGAGGCGAAGTTGAAGGAGTACGAAAGAGCGAGGGCGATCTTCAAGTACGCACTGGATCGCCTTCCTCGCTCTAAATCAATGATCCTTCACAAGGCTTACACGACCTTTGAGAAGCAGTTCGGAGACAAGGATGGCGTCGAGGATGTCGTACTTTCAAAACGCCGTGTTTTCTACGAAGCACAAGTCAAGGAGAACCCGAAGAACTACGATACATGGTTCGACTACACACGTTTGGAAGAGACGGCTGGCGATCTCGACAGGGTCCGCGACATCTACGAGAGGGCAGTATCGCAAGTACCACCAGCGCAAGAGAAGAGGTTCTGGAGACGGTACATTTACCTCTGGATCAACTACGCCATCTTTGAGGAGTTGCAGGCAAAGGACATGGAGCGCGCAAGGCAAATCTACAAGGTTTGCCTGGAAATGATACCCCACAAGAAATTCACCTTTGCCAAGGTCTGGCTGCTAAAGGCGCAATTCGAGATTCGGCAGGGTGAGCTGACGGCGGCTCGTAAGACCCTGGGCCAGGCGATCGGCATGTGCCCGAAGGACAAGCTGTTCAGGGGCTACATTGAGCTGGAACTGAAGCTCTTTGAATTTCTGCGATGCCGGACACTCTACGAGAAGCACATTGAGTGGAACGCCTCCAACTGCCAGACTTGGATCAAGTTCGCCGAGCTCGAGCGTGGCCTTGACGACTTGGAGCGGACCCGGGCCATCTTCGAGCTGGCCGTAAGCCAGCCGGTTCTCGATATGCCTGAGTTGCTATGGAAGGCCTACATCGATTTCGAGGAAGAGGAGGAAGAGTACGAGCGTACGAGAGAACTCTACGAGCGCCTTCTTGAGAAGACGGATCACGTCAAGGTGTGGATCAGCTACGCCCACTTTGAGCTCAACATACCCGAGGACGAGGAAGAAGCAGAAGAGGAGGCGCCGATCAGCAAGGAAGCCAAGACGAGGGCACGCAAGGTCTTTGAGCGCGCGCACAAGAGCATGCGCGACAAGGAGCTCAAGGAGGAGACGGTCACGCTGCTCAACGCGTGGTTGTCGTTTGAGAGGATACACGGTGGGGATGACGAGATTGAGAATGTGCAGAAGCTGATGCCGCGCAAGACGAAGCGCAGAAGGCGCTTGGAGGACGACAGCTTCGAGGAGTACATCGACTACGTCTTCCCCGCCGACGACAAGCAGACGCAGAACCTGTCGAATCTGTTGGCCATGGCGCAGGCCTGGAAGCAGCAGGGAGGAGATGCTGCGGCATAAGAATCGTCCGCCAGAAGAGAGGACGTTGTTTGTTATTTTTTGTAACTCTATGCTCTTTAGCAACCTCCATTGCACCCAAAAACAAGACTTCAATCAAATTTGAGTTGCCCTACCCAGCATCAAAAAAGAGAGTTCGGACCAAATTGCGTGTGTCTCATCTCATCCAGATTACTCTTGTCTCGCCATGGGCATCCCCGGTAACCAGTCATCTGGAGCTCCCGCCGGATGGGTGGGCCGGCGAACCTTATTCCACGCGAGAGTCGAGACTCTCTTTCTCTCTTCTCCTCCTTCAGACTTCAGGTCTACCTACCTATTCCTGGCCCAGACACGCAACGTACAAGTTTCGCACACAACCCAACGAGCCCCCGACCAATAAGCACAGATGACCTAGTAGTTGGTGCAAAATCAGTGGTCTAGACTACGGGCACCTTAGGACTTGCCCATCATCGCGATGGCGGGCGGATAGAACATGTCAGACCAGTCATATGACTGACGATGTCTTCACCAATAGCGACTGCAGGCACGAGGCCGTGAGGGAGGGAGGGGGCAGATGGGAGGGGGGGGGGGGATCTAGGAAAGAAAAATGCGGCGGATGTACAATGATGTCATTTTCCCTCTTGATTGCTCAGCCGCCTGTCACCCCGCCGCCATCCTTTTCCACGACACCACACGACATCTTCCGATGCCGTCAAGCAACCAACGCACGCTATCCGTGCTAATGGGAGTGTAGGGTAAGGTAGTGTAGGCACGAGTCACTATTATTGCCCACGGCAGTTTGACACTGATTGACGGGGGCAGGAAAGCTAACCGTTGGTACACTGACTGGGCTGGATCGGATCGAATCGAATTTCCCATTACCTTGCCTTTCTTTCCCCTTCCAAGAAGTTAGAACAGGCTGAACTGAACGACAGAACAGCAGAACATCAGCCGACAGACGGTGCCGATATCTGCCCATGTGTCCCCCCACACCCCATCTCTTGTCCGCATGATGCATTCCTCCCACAAACTTGACCGAGACCGAAGCAGAGAAATGGCAGATCAGAACAGTCCAAAAGAGCATAAAAAAAGTTGGCAGAGCTGCTGTCAGAATATCAGCAGACATGACAATGATAGGACGGTAGAGTGGGGAGGGGAACAGTCTAGAACATCTTCCCTCCCACTTGTTTTGCTGTTCCGATAGATATGCTAGAGGAAAGCGAAGAGGAAGCAGCAGCCCAAAAGATGTAGGTACTCACCCAGTACGGAATAGAGAGCAGGGTATTACTCGCGGGGTGGCTGCAGCTCTTGGCTCTGGGCACTGCCGGAGACATGGTAAGAGGGGGAAGAGGCATGGGTTGTTTCGGACCCGACCGCTTCTGCCGGGGGATCTTCTGTTGTGTATCACATATTCACACAAAGCGTCAGTTTTCAGTCACCAAAGGGTGCCCAGCCATAGTCAAGAAAAGACGAGTTGGGTGAAAACGTCAGGTCGCAGAGGTCATCATGTCTCATACTCATAAAATCGGAAACTACATATCCAGTCAAGTATCATAAAAACAAAATGCCCATCCTCCCATCTAAGTAGGAAACTGTGAAACCAAGAGACCAGAAGATATCGTGTGACAGTGGTTGCTGGGAGGAAGGGGAGGGGCAGCGAGTGCATCGCGGTGTCTCGACGATGATGATCTTGTGCTCTGGCCCGAGTACTAAAACCCATGTAGCCGTCTTTTCCGTCGCATATCATCATCCCGCATATGCCACCCCTCCCTTCCCGTCTATTCCCCAATCTTTCCAAATGGTAGCCGCCTTCTCTCACCGCCGCTTGTCCATTCGCGCGCTAGCGAAAAATGTCCGGTCTGTCTCAGGAACAGGGGTCCCTTCTCATCGGGGTCCGCTTGGCTGCTTCAACCACTACGAGCCCGGGGCCATGTGGTGGCCAGACCTCTCTCCTTCTCTCCCTCCATTGCTTGAATCGAACAAAATCAGTTGGTTCCAATCAGACCCTGCCGATCAGCCTCGATCTCGGCTCCATCCATCGTTTGCTCATTTTTTGTCTGAGCTGCATGCTGCGATGCCCTCCATTTTGGGACTACTGTCATCCGCAGGGGCCGAAGACAACAGCTCGACCAGTAACGATGCGTCTGGTTCTTCTTGATGGCGGCGCAGGCCGATTAGTAACGGCGGCGTTGGTCTGTCACAATCCAATTAGAATCAGTTATGGTTCGTGTACAAGAGAAGATTGTGTGTAGATTGGCAACAAAAGGGGAAAAGGGAATCCATCTATCTGAGTAAACGCAATGCAAGGTGGCGCCCGTCGAGTGCCGATGTGAAACGTGTGGAACGCCACTCCCACAT
Source organism: Colletotrichum acutatum (assembly GCF_030867785.1). Classification (NCBI taxonomy): domain Eukaryota; kingdom Fungi; phylum Ascomycota; class Sordariomycetes; order Glomerellales; family Glomerellaceae; genus Colletotrichum; species Colletotrichum acutatum. The sequence continues at coordinate 190,348 of NW_026849032.1, read as the reverse complement.
CCCCTTAGTCTTCCAACATCTTTCCCGGTTTTGTTTGACAATAGATATGATTGCGGCTGAAAGATGACTTGTAGAAAATTGTCGTAACGTCGTAGTGTCTTATACAGGCATTATAGGTCGTAAAAGAAACTGAGGGGTCGAGAGCAGAGTGAGACAAGCAGCCCGTGCGAGCAAGGACGTTGTCTTGAGGAATCTGAAGAGTACCAACAAGGACCAAACACCCCACTGTCCAAGACTGAAGTGCTCTCGGCCTGACTTCTCAGTCTCTGTATCTCCTGTCGTCATAACCAACAGGAGGTGCAGGCAGGTGCCCGGCAGAGTACGGGTTATCGTCGTAGTAAGTTGAACCGTAGTCATACCGTTCTCCTCGCGGAGAGCCAGCGTGAGACCAATCGTCAGCCCTACTCCGTCGACCACCATGTCCGTCGGTGAGCCTCTTCTGTCGCTCAAGTCGTTTCTGATGTCGGATTTCCTTCTCGTGTTGGAATTCCTTGCATTCGTGTGTCATCTCTTTGGCTTCCTTGAGCTCAGACCAGGCACCCTTGATACCGAGGGCAGCGATTCCAACAGAGGCGGCGTCTTGCACGAGAGCCTTGGTTTTGAGCTTTTTCGCCTCTTCTGGGCTGAGTCGCCCTTCCCTCACGGCCTTCTGCCTTGAATTGCGTTTCTCCATACTTTGATAGACCCCATGTGCCGCGTGAATGGTGGCAACGGCCGCTAGGCCGGTTGTGATGACTTGCTTACCTCTCATTTTCCTCGCGCGCTTCGCATCATCGTCCGAGTCTCCAAGATCCGACTCGGAACTAGTGTCCGACTTTCCTCCCCTGCGACGAGAGCGGTCTCGGCGCCGGCTCGTGTATGACGATCTGTCATCATCGTATGCGTCGCGTCCACCACGTGCGGATCCCCTGTCGTAGTCGTCGTATTCATCAGAGTATCTCCGGGTCATACCGCCGCGTCGAGAGCTACGGTCGTCGTCGTAGTAATCATCTCGGCCGTACTTCTCTCTCTCCTTTTCCTCCGGGTTGCTTCCGATGCCAATCTTGGCGAGTCTCTTTCGTGCAGAGTCGACAACACTGCGGCTTCTGCTTCGTGCGCGGGGTTTATCGCGACCATCGCGGCTAGAGGCCCGGCTGTCATAAGAGTCGGCACTACGGCCACGGCTCCGGGACCGGACGTTCTCGATGGCCTTCTTTGCGCCAAAGGCACCTAGACCGGCAGTTGCCAGAGCAGCCAAACCCGGACCGCCGCCGCCACCGTCAGAGCGAGCGCGCGACCTCGATCGGCTTCGTCCGGTTCGGCGGTCCTCCTCGATGTTGCGCTTGGATCCGTTGATGACCCGGTTGCCGACCAGACCACCAATGACGGATTCGGCCAGGCCCAACTTGCTCTGTTTCTCGCCGCCTTGTGCAGCGTCGATGGTAGCCGCACCGGCAGCGGCAGTGATGATGCGCTTTGTCTTCTCGCCCTTCCAGCCGCCGGGTTCCTTGGCAACACGGAAAGCTTCAGTGGCTCCGGCAATGAGGGAAGCCATGGCAGCCTTCTGCATTTTGCTGGCGGCTTCGTTTCCGGGTCCTCGAGATTTGGACCTTGAGGATCTCGAGTCGGGACTGCCTCGTCGGCTTCTAGTGTCGCTGCGCCGGTCATCGCCACCACTGGCGCCTGTGAGAGCTTTGACGGCAACTCCCAGACCAGAGGCTGCGAGAGCGTTCTCCAAGAAGGACTTGTGACCCTTTTTCTCCCTGTCTCCCTCCTCGTCGGAGTAGTACTCGGTGACTCGACCGTCACGGCCGCGATGCATGACATAGGTGGACTTGTCCTCTTCCTTTTCCTTGCGCTTGCCGTAGTACTCTGCGCCCTGGTAGCCGGCAAGAGCTCCAGCTGCACCCAACGCCGCAGAAGTCAGGTAGTTTCTCTCAACTTCGCCGCGGTGTTCTTTGGCTTCCTTCCTGTCGTAAAGCTCCTTGCCGCCAAAGGCCAGAGCCGCACCGGCAACAGCGGCGAGGATCTTCTCTTGTTGATTGATGACGCGCTTACGAGACCTCTCCTCTTCGGCGTAGACGAGGCTGCCGGCTTTTCGGCTCCGACGATCATATTCGCGATCGTAGTATCGGTCCCGGTCATCATAGCGGGGGTCGTCGTAGTAGCCGGGTTCTGCTGAGCGAGTTCTTCGGGAATCTCTATAGCCAGGAGGGGGGAAGTCACGGCGCACTTCTTCGATAGAGAGCTCGCTGTTCTCTCGGGCCCGAGGAATAATTTCGCGAGTTTGGTGAACCTTGAGGTAGCCTTCGTCGGCATAACGGGGATCGATTCTCTCCTCACGACGCTCCTCGCGCACATAGCGACGAGTGCGCTGGGGCTCTTCGTAGTAACTCATGTCGGCTGACGAGAGTGGGCGTAAGAGCCAAGCAGGCTCGGTGGGTAATTTTCGATTTGAAGCGGGGTGATGTAAGTCGTATGAGTGAAGTGACACAGTTGTAGGGTTTAATTCGAGTGTGCCGCCAGAGAAGATGGTCCAACTGGCGAGATTTGAAAAACTTTCGATGAAGACGCTGAAATGTCTATGAGTTGTTAAAGGTGAAAAGATGAAGGATAACAAGCCCCGGGAAGAAATGAAGGAGGGGAAGAGATGATGAGCGAAGACAGGGGGGGGGGGGGCAGGGCTAGCTAGAAGAAAGTGGATGGGCAAGGGTCCAGCAAGACGGGAGGGCAGAGGCAGTCAGGCATGGAAGGAAAGAGACGGCAGGGACGGGGAGGTCACTTCAGGCAGAGAAGCCAGTCAGATACAGCCACCTTAGGCCTGGAGTGGGCAGGGCAGAACAGGGTTGGGCTGTCCGAAGACATGGATGCGACATGTCGACGACTCAGCGTTGCTTCCAAAGATGCAGCATTTGGAGCGGCAGCGGCAGGAGAAACGGAGGGTGCGGGAACCAGGGAAGGGAATGCTCAGGCAAGGCATGTTCAATACAGGCCTGCGAAAGTACCTCGCCCGCAGAATTACCGTGAACAAATACTTTTGAAACTTGTTTTTGAACAAAACGGGACCCTTTTGTTCTCGTCCGAAAGATGGCCCATCTACACAACACAAGCCGCTGGCAAAAGAGTCATTTGGACATGCCGTAAAGCCCCCCTCCCTTCTCAACGTCTGACCGAAAATAGGGTGCCCTTTTTTGGGTCGTCCAATTTTCCAGTTGCTCATTCTCACATTGGCTGGGCACCGAGAAAAAAGTAAGACGAGTGGCCAGGCAGGCTGTCTAGTGCGCCTGGAGACTTGTGCTAGCGTTGTCGTAAGTGGCATGAGAGGACGGGTGCTCCCTGCGACAAACCCGATGCCGCTGCGCACCAAAAACTTAAGTCCAAGGCAAGTGATGGATGCGTGGTGGTAGTGGTGGTGGTGGCTTTGGGGGACTTTGGGAGTCTTCTCTGATGATTATGCCAGTATGCAACAGCTACTTGGGTTTCAAGCAGTGCAGCGCCTGCTACTTGCTCGAAAGATGGCAAAGACGTCTGCGCCTCCATGTTCGCGAGAAGAATGAACATGGTTTGTGCGCGGCCTCCGATGCAGTTGGCATTGCCTACCTGCATGCAACGCCTGCAACCTGTGCCTGTGACCTTGGGCCCGGGGATCTCGTAGTGGCATACGGGTTCACTGGAGTATTCTACATACTGCGGTAGGTAAGGTAGCTGGAGCGAGGAGGGCGGGACGAGTTGACAACGAAGCAGTGGGAGGGAGTATGACCTCATGCCGACAGGCATCTTGGCCAATGAGACATCAAGAATCGCTCATGCCTTACCTCTCATAGTGTGCCCTCCACTTGGCCGAGCGCCGATAGGAGGTAGGAGGGGCCCAAGACCCGGTACCTTTGAGGGGGGGCTCTGCCACCGAGTGCTCGGTCAGTCCGCAAAAAACCACCCATTTCTGCTTTCCCACTGAGCCAGGTGATGCCCAACAACGTATGGGGTTTGTCTGTCACAACCAAAATTGAGGACCCTTGTTGGTTTGGTTCTTTTTTTTCTTTCCTCTTAATGCCTCAAGATCAACGAGGTTTGTTTCTCTCGGTAACAGATTGATCACGTCGAAGTTAGGTTGCGTAGTTGCGAGTATTCTGGGAGTTCGCCGTAATTGCGGCATGATATCATTCGTTTCCAAACAGCAAGAGGTTACCGAAAATGCAATAAACCTCATTCGGTATCTTTCCAAATACAGCACCTACTGGCCAGACAGAATTGATGGGAACGCGCTAAGGTATGTAGTCGCGGATGACAAGCAGAAAGGTAGAATCATGGAAGGGAAGTGATCGAATACCTAGAACATTTAAAGTGGGTGTCATGATTGGGCTGACAATTTGAGGTTGACTGTGGAGCGAATGGAGTGCCCCCCGGTGACAAACTTGAGGAGGGGAACCTGGAAACTTGCACCGAAAGGGCAAGGGTGGTCTTGAGCCCGTGACGTAGTGTTGCACTCTTGCTGCTTCTCAACGGAGTCCTTACTGAGGCTGATTGCGTGGCGCAGCCACACTATGCATCGGAAGGTGCCACACATGGACGGTGGATGCGTGGCGGTCGTGGCCCGGTCACTGGAGTCTGGACCTCAGCTCTGGTCACGTGCTTCGTCTGGTCCGAGAGTTACCTCATCCTCGCACGTGCCTGGATCAACGGCGGAAAACGGGAGCACCGGCCGTGAGTGGGGATCCCTTGTTCCTGCCTCCCCAGTTCAAACAATTGCTTTGTGTGATTCGCCCAGTGAAAACGGCGTCGGCCAATGATGCGGCCCAGTCAGATAGTGTGGATCCACGGCAACTACCCGCCAACCACATCCCTCCACCTCCACTACCTCGCTTTGCATCTCTTCACCGTAACCTGATCCTCGAATGCTTTCGCGCGGGGGAGAAACGCATCCTCATCATCAGAGTCCGCTCAAATGCCAGTTCTGCTCTCATCGCAGACTTGTCTGAAGGTCTCTGCGCCGATGCCCCCAAATCCAAGCAAGGCGGAGGGATGACTGTGAAGATTTCAACGGGGCGAGCATGGCACCAAACAAATCATACAGCCAAGACAATTGACAGAATACCCAAGATACCTGCAGGTGGGGTTTTTCTCGGCCTCGTAATTGAATCCTCAGATTGCTCGACTTTTCCCCAGCCTCCCAAGTTCTCAACAACCCCATTCCACGATCAAGGCCGGCAAACACGCAACCTGGTGCCAATCAAATGCCCTGTTTGCTCGAGTGAGCCAACACCGCTATGCCATCACTCGTGTATCCCTACCCATTTCGATGCAATCATTCACGTCGTGCAAGGCAAATCCTCCGCGACCTGATTCGACCGCACAATGACACACGCAAGCAACCGGGTCAACCGTCAACGTCACGCCAGCTCGATCCCGCCTGGGGCCTCACCTTCACTTCAGCCTGTCACGCCTGAATGGCTCTACCCTGCCCTGCCCTGCTTTTCCTTGCTTCTCGTCAGGTCTGCCTCCGTTTACAGCTTCGTCTGTTTGTTCCCTGTTCGCGCCTTGCCCGCTTTGTCGGTTGCCCAGCTCAGAGCTGCTTCTGGCCTGCTACTACTGCGGTTGCAAGGGCCTCGAAGCATCGAGTATCTCTACCCAACCTCCGCTTTCCAAGGAATACAGACCAGGGTATGCGAAAAAAAAACGACCAACACCAAGATTTTTGGCCCGCCTGTTTCTCGCCCCTCACAATGGGCAACAAACGCGCAATTCCCAGCTTTCGCTTCCACCATCGCTGTCGCCATGGGTTCCCCATTCGTTCTCGCCTGCTCCGTGGTCGTACCCGCGCCAGCTTCACCGCGTACGGCGTCATTTGTTTCTTGACTGCATCACCACGATTTCTCGTCTGTTATTTAAATCATTCCTCCACCCTCCGAAGCTGTGTCCCGTAGTTCACTCTCTTTCCCTCCCATCCGCCTTTGTTTGCTTCAGCCAGCCAGTGATACCCCCTAAACCCAACCCCCCCCCCATCGCCAGAACTTCTGCCGCCTCGTCCTCAACAGACCTGTGATACCCGCCCCTCGGATTTGAGCAAAGATAACCCCCTCAACAAACAAACAATATGAAGTCTGCCATCATTCCTCTGGCCATTGCCGCCAAATTCGCCGTTGCCAACCCCATCGACGCGCGCCAAGTGTAAGACACACAGCGTCATCCGCTCGGGATCTAAAAGATAGCTCAAGGGGAGCTTCGGAGCTAGCCACACACATACTAACACAACCCTCACAGCTCTGACGCCCCGGCTTTCACTGCTGCCGCCGATGCTCTCATCTCGGCCTACATTCCCACCGACCAGTGGGACTCCTTGACCTCGGCCTTCGGCTCCGCCGCTAGCGCCGCCAGCGTCACCGGGGATCTCAAGTCCTACATCTACTCCGTCCTCAAGGCCACCAGCACCCCGGACTGGTTCTCCGCGGCCATCCCGACGCAGTACACCAGCCAGTATGGCGCTCTCGAGTCCGCCATTGAGAGCCTCCGCCCCACCGCTGCTCCGGCCGGCACCCCCGTGCCCACCGTCATCGCCGTCACCACCACCAACTCGGACGGCAGCACCATCACCACCGAGATCTCCACCACCATCACGCCCATCCCCACTACAATCACCACCGATGTCGTGCCCACGCTCTCCCCCAGCGTCGTCACCGGCACCGACTCTGCCGGCAGTGCCTTCACCTCCACTGTCCTGAACACCGCGTCTGAGTCCGCCACTGGAACTGCTGCGTAAGTTTTCCCATATTCCTTCCATCACTCACATGTATCCTAACAGTGTTCGACAGTACCACCGGTGCCTCCGAGTCCGCCTCCGCAACTGAGAGCGGTGCCTCCGAGTCCAGCGGCGCTTCCGCCACTGACGCCTCCGGCTCTGCTACCGGTTCTGCTGCCCCCTCTTCCACCGAGGCCCCCAACGCTGCCCCGACCGCCATGGTCCACGGCCTCGTTGCTGTTGCCGCTGGTGTTGTCGGTCTCGTTATGGCCTTCTAAGCGGGGACGAGGTGATGATGAGTGACGCATGTTGAGTGAAACGCAATAAACGGTCGAAATAATGAGGCAAACGGCACGAAGACTTGTAGATAATGACTTTTCTCGGTTTAATTACCTTCTGTTCTTGGTCCCTACTTCTGTCGGAATGGCAGAGAGTGAGACTTGAGACTAGAACGGTTATGTAATAATGAGTAATATGGCATGATTTTCCCATCATATTCCACATGAGTCTCTTGTTGGCGTTTTGTGAGACAGTATACTGTGGATAACAAATAAAAGTCCATCTTCTTGTGAATCACGTCACCCAAGGCACTTCCTACATGAATTGATGTGAACTCGTTGATGCAGGCCGTACTGTTTCTATGCGGCCGGGTCATTTACCAGCTCACGGCTTCACGATTTATAGAAGCAGAGAATGAAGCAAACTTGAGCGTGATGATGTCTCACAGGACTAGGTAGCATGGTTCCGCCGGAGGTACTATAAACTTGTTTCCACTTCTCTCCACTGGGCGCTTTGAGATTATCCCATTTCCTAGTGGGAGTTTTGTAAACATAATTGATTTGCTAGAATATAAGCCTTAGCAGCACTGTCTGCCCTATTGTAAAGGATGAAAGAATTGCGAGCACGCTGGTTGAGCCACTCGCATGCCACGTACTATTCAGAGGTTTCCTTCAAAGGAATGGCAAGCACCGTCTTGACAGAGCTTGTTCGCTGAGATTTCTACGCACACGTTGTAGCCAGCTAAGAGGAAGAGATCCTGGCGCTTGACCAGATACTTAAGCACCAATATCAGCAGCAGCGTCGCAGGACGAGAGCATGGTTCTTGCATTCAGCTCTCACCGTGGAGATGTCCCAGGCACGAATGTGTTCTTGACAGATGAAGAGGACTACTTCGCTATACACCACCCAAAGTATTCTTTCACCATTTTTTAAACAGCTTGTCAAATATGCCGACATGCAGAGTGTTCTTTCCAGAGTCATGTCACAACCAGGAGTGTATGTTTCGAAGTGGACGGACGCCTCGCCTTTACCGTTTGGGAAAATTGGGTTACTCATAGCTACCTGAAGGGACCCAACATGGGCTCTTCAATGATAAGAATCTGAGAATATGGTTAAAAATCGCCCAACCCATATGCTGGCTGTAGAGGGAGCTCATCTCGTTATCGTCTTTCTCTCTTCTCCGTGACAATCTCCCTGGGCCAAGCGCCAAACCAGGACTGAGAACTAACATAACTCCCACGACTGTCTTCAGATTTGTTTGTAGGTATACTTCAGCATATCAGAAGAAGTTACCAGATAACCAACGGGTAGAAGCAATTCGTTGTCGATACCTAAATCTTGTGGTGCGGGTCCTGTTAATGAGTTACGCAACAGCATTTTCGAGCCTTTACAGAGGCTGCCCCAGCAAGATCAAGAACAATAATTACGGAAAGAAAAAATGAACAAATATCTTGAGCCTTTGAGAAGGAACTTTGCTACCCCGCACGAAATCTCACCGTCGGAACTTTATGGCATTCCGACCGATTCACCGTCCCCAACCATGCCTGCAAGATCGTGATATGCCTCCCCACGGCCTTTTCACCACCACGCCAAAAATCTACGAAACCTCAAAAACATACAACACCAGGTATTCGCTGGTCGTCACCGACCCAACTACTAATCCGGCCCTCATTGGCTTATCTATGGGAGAGCGGACGGGATCCCGAGTTTTCCAATGGGTATGGTCGTATGTGGAAGTCTCAGGCTTTGAGGTTGATTATATTGTCACAGACCAGGCAGGAGGAGCAACATGCCGCTCATCCTTCAACCCCCCGTTCACTCAAATTATCGAGAGTTGACTTGCAGCGAGTGTGTAGTCATATTCCGAGTGCATACATGAACTGCCAGCGTGTAGCTCTAGGTGAAGCTCAGCCCCCTGCCCTACAGCCCCCTTAGAGAGGAACAAGACCGTTTCTCTTCCGTGATGATCTCACCCACAACGATGCAGCTTGAAGTTGACGCAATATGAACGCCATATACTCCGATTTATTCATTTTCAAGAGGTCCTATTCATACAACACAGCATCGGCTCGACTGAAATGCGTGATGATGCCGTCTCTTTCTTTTCCTTTCCCCCCAATCCCCGTGTGTGTGCTGATGAGCGAAGGAAGGAAGGGAAAAGAAGAAAGAGAAAAAAGTCTAGTAGAACCATGGACCATTGCCTCCAATTTCTTGTGACCGCTCGAATGCATTTCATGCCCATAACCCTTCCCCTGTTTGTTTCCCTGTTTGTGTTTTCCCAGAATAAAGCATGCAGGAACTATGTGCAGTTAAAAAAAAAAAAAAAAGGAAGAAAACTTTTTTCTTCGTCTAGCAATGAGGCGAGGGGAGAGAAATGAGGAAGCTCAAAATCCATCCATGATGAGGAGAAACCGCCAAATGAAAGTAAGACCGATCCATGAATTGTCATCTCGGACCTGTATGCCGAGTTACGCCGGAGAAGAGACTTTCATCAAACCGTGTTCGAAGCTGCCTTTTTAGACGAAGCTTCCACATTCCAACGCGAGAGGGGCGAAGCCTTCCACTTTGCCTCAATTTTTAGCCTCTGATTATTCTCCCCGTCCCAATTAATTCCGAATCAAACCTCCCATGGGTATGTCGCTAGCCACCTGGTAGCGTATCTCTCTGCTGTAGCCCATCCCCTTTTGCGAGAAAGAAGCAGATAACTTTTCCAACCATTCGAGGACGACCATAGCTGCAACCTCGTCCCGACTGACCCCCAAGAAACGTCGCAGATTCAACGATACTGGGAAAATGCGCCCAGGGGCATTGAACCCAACGGAGAATCGAGCGACCGTAACCTAGGTGGGTCTATCACAGCTTGTTGTTGAAGAAATTCCAACAAGAGTTGCTCAATTCGTAAAACATCCTCGTCATTGTAATCGACCCAGATGCTACCTCTCAAGGGATCTCGGCTGTCGCGGCTAGCCTTTTCGCTTCTCCATAGAGAGACTCCAAATTGTCCAGAGGGTATTCTTTGTCCTCTTGTAAGACCGCTTCATAGTATGCAATCAGGTGCTTGAGGCCAGTTGTGTTGATGATCCCCCCCGTGGCGTCCGCCACTGCATATGCCCGAAACTCCTCAAACATCTCCAAATCAAAATGCCGGGCCAAGAAATGAGACCAGAACCGATAAAGGGATTTCATGTCGCCGGGAATTTCCCCGGCCAAAGTATCTTGCCGTTGGGAGAGCGCGCGCAGACGGAACTCAGGGTACGGGATGTCGTCGATGGGAGACTCTGCAACCGAGTTCTCACCTCGGAAACGCATCAGCAAGTGTGCGCGTTGAGAAGGACTCGACAAGTTGCTACTATCGTCACCGCATCCTGATGTTGCCGCCTCGCTGCCACAGCCCACGACGATGCCTTCGTCCAACTAGGACTGGAGGGCTTCAGCAGGCTGAGCGTGGTTTCCGTTTGTCAAGGGTGCACTCTCTGTGTGGGCAGAGCCATTGACGAGGGGCTGAGCCTTCTCCGTCTCCGACGAGACCTCGGCCGTTTGCTCGGATGCAGGGCCGGGCTGGAACTCGGGGACTTGAGCAGAAAGCTGTGTCTCGGCAGCGTTGCCGTTCACAGTGCCGTTCGGCTGTCCACCCTGAGCCTCAGTAGGGTAGGCGACGTAGCTGTTATCGGCACCATTGGGGTAGGCAGCAGTCGGCGAGATGACAGGGTAGTCACCGAGCATGCCGTGGTCGTAATGAGCGATGGCGTGAAGGGAACGGGGGTAGAAGTACTGAGGTCCCTCGTTGCGGGCAGCATCGAAGCGCAGCTCCATGTTAGGGTAGACAAACTTTTGCCAGTGGGTACGGGATCTCAATCTCTCAATGCCATCGTCGCCGACAACGTAATCCAGCTGGGGGCACTCGGCAATAATTGCGCGCAGAGTTTGGGCATCGGCGACCGAACGAACCCTTTGGAAGCCGAGGACAAGCTCCAAGGGCACGAAACCCTGGCTGTCCATGTTCTTGCGCAAGTAGGTATCCTTCAGGAGGTTCTCGACAGAGAAGTAGTACTCCATCTGAGGGATCATGATATGTCTCGTTTGCTCGTAGAATGCGGCATAAGAACCCGGGGTCATGGGGACTCCGTAATCCCAGGATACCTGGTTCATGTTGGTCTGAACTTGACGCATACGGCCAGAGTTCGAAGGGCCACCAGCACCGCGGAACGCGCCAGAGCCGTTTGACTGACCGCGGCCGCCACGACCACCGCGGGACTGAGAACCTCCGTATGAGGATTGGAAGCTGCCGCCCTGATGGAGGGGAGGGCTGGCGTACTGTCTGGGGCCTTGGGAGCCGAAGGAGTTGCCGTTAGACATGTAAGAAGACTGCTGCGCGTGCATGGGCACGTTTCCAGGGTGACCTCCGCGGCCTCGGTATCCACCACGACCCCTATCGCCGCGGCCTTCGCCTCTCTCTCTAACAGGACCGGCCTGCTCCTTTCAATGTGTTAGCATACATGTTGCAGACGGTATCGCAGAACCACCCAGGCAGAAATCAACTTACATTGGTGGCATTTGACTGCGACTCCTTGTTGCGGTCGCCGGAGTTGGGCGCCGTGGGCTTGCGCTGCTCCTTGCCGTTGGAGACTTCCATCGAGGCCCGCTTGTTCGCAACAGGGGGTTGAGAGTTGGCTCTGGCCGGAGCGTTACCATCGCGAGCACGGTCACGAGCTTCGTTTCCAGCCTTGGTAGGGGTAGCAGTACCGGCCGGCTTGTCAGCAGAGGCAGCAGCAGCAGCACCGTGGCCGCCACGAGAAGTAACGTCGCGTCCACCACGAGCACCACCTCGTCCTCCTCGAGAGCCTCTGACTGAGGGGATAGGGGTGGAGAACTGGACAGTAGGGACAAAGTCCATACGCTCCCACTTGTCCTTTGAACGTCCCTTGGCGCCAGTATCGTCTTGGACCTCGACCTCTACCCGCTCGACCTTCTCAGAAGGCTTGCGCTTCTCCTCCTTGACAATCTCCTTGACTGCCGTCTCAGGCGTAGGCCATGAGTGAACGTCGCCAACAGGAGGAGGGACCTCGGTCAATCGGCTATCTCTCTCGATGACTCTTGAGCCGCGAGCACCGTTTCTTCTGGCGGCGGCATCACCATCGCCGGCCTTGCGTTGAGACTTGCCGGCAGCAGTGCCGTTGGTGGCTTCAGCGCCGTCAGCAGCCTTGTTCTTCTTCTTTGACTCCTGGCTGTTGGGCCAGGTGTCAACTGGGGTAGATGCACTGGTAGCACCATTGGCGGCGGGCAAGGTGACAGAGGTCTTGTGAGCCGCTGTCTCCTTGCGCTGGGTCCAGATGTTGACCGAAGGAAGCGGCGCTTCAACGAGCTCAATCTTGGGCTCCTCCTTCTCCTGCTCTGCGGCCTTCTCCTTCTTCGCATCCTCGCTTGACTCCTTTCCGGCCTTGCCCTTTCTAGGCTTCCTAGAGCCCTTCTTCGGCTCGGCCTCGTCGGTCACGCGAGTAGATGCGCTTGCCGACCTCACGCTCTTCTCACTTCGGCGGGCAGAGGCTTCGGCAACGGCCTCCTCGTCATCGCGTCGCGAGTCGGTGACGGAAGCGGCGGCAGATGGTGTGTTCGTGCTGTTGGCCTCTGCTTGGCCAGAGGAAACGTCCTGCTTGGCATCCAGTTGGGCCTTGAGAGGGGTATTTCTCGAGGACTCGTCGTCAGCGGAGTCGGTGCCCTTGACAGCGGTGGGCTCGGCACCCGGTTGTTCGCCGTTTACTGAGCTCGCGGAGTCCTTGCCGTTCTCGGTGGTCTGAGCCGCGGGTGTTGTGGCCGCCTGACCCTTGGCGGCTTGAGCGTAAGAAAATGCAGTAGCCATCGTGTCTGATGCTAGGTCTGATGCAGAAATAGGCATGCCTCGAAAGACTATTGGGGTATAAGGGACCAGGGAAGATGATCAACCGATCTAATCCTGCCAGGCCCTGAGGTAGTAGCCGCGAACGGGCTGTTGTGTATCCTGCTGTTGGGTAAACCGAGGTTTACCAGCAACTCCCGAGACGGAGACAGACCGGAGAGGACGAACCAAACCTCTCCGCGTGGTCCGGAAGAATGAGTTGGTCGGTGGCCTGAGGTGCCGTGAAAGGAATCAGGTGCCGGTTGACGTCGTCGGGCGCCTTCAAAGATTGAGGCAAACGCAAGAATGTCGGGACTAGCAGGTCCTGCTGGTCCAGTGAAGCCGGAAGGTGGCTAGAGTTTTGTGTCGGGCGGGTGCGGAAACGATCTCAGGACGGGGGCACGCGAGGACTGATGAATCAGTAGGATCGAGTGCGCGAGCGAGATTGTATGAGGTGCGGTGGAAGCTGTGTTCCTCGTAAACGAAGAGGGGGGAGGTGGGTTGAGGGCACGTCAACGAAGTGTGTTTTTTTTTGGGTTGCGAGAAACAAGCGAGGCGAGACGTTCCGGAGATGCTCGGGCTGCGGCGATCCAAAGAAAACGTGGAAGACGGTAAACGCAAGGCTTCGATTGGAGGAGGGCTTGGTTGTTGGCCTGAGGGGTCTCGCTGGTCGTGTACGAAATGTCCGCTATTGTAAAATTGGCGAACAAAAGGGTATCGGCCGAGCAGGACGAGTGAACAGAGGAAGAATGACCACAAGGATACCGGTAGGGCAAGGTTTGTGGAGGAGAGGGATAAAGAGAGAGAGAGAGAGATGTGTGGTTGTGGGAGAGGAGGAGAAAAAGACCCAGGAATAAAATCTGAGGCCCGAGTTTTTTTTTTGTGAATGAATTTTTTTCTTCTCGGGAAAGCCACTACCAGGTTGGCACTTGAGGTAAAAGGTGGAGGCAGCTTGGTTGACCTGACTTTTTAGCGGGGAGGGGGGAAAGGACCGCTGGCACAGCGGGTGATTGGAATTCTTTGGTGACTGACTGGGACCTGGAGGTTTGGGGTTGAGGGAAGGGACCCCAAGGCACTGACAATTCACTGAGATGCGGGAGGTGCTTCATCCGCGGGTTTCCATGTACTGAGTAAAGGTACCTTGGTGATTCATCTCAGGGCATTCACCTTACAGGCTTAGGTTAGGCTTACCTTGCCTTACACACTGGTGTCAGGCAGGTTGGATGCAGGACACTGTCGGTGAAGCAGGGCATGCACCACCTCATCTAATAGAAGACATGCCCAACCATCCATCAAACTTTACAAGACACCTAGCGTATAGCGAGGCGAGGCGAAGAGGTAGGTGGTAGAGTGAGGTAGGTAGGTGATTCGAAAGTCTCATTCATCCAGAGCATCCAATAGGTCCATGTCTCAGGCGATGTGCTGTGCAGCAATGGGAGTGAAAGGACGGGACGGGAGCAAGCCGACCTAAGATACCTACCTAAAGTGAGGTGCTTTACGGTAGAAGTGGGAGAGCGCGCAGGAGGCCGAGGATGGAGGGGTCACCACCGACTGACGTGGGTTGGGGCGTTCAATGACTCCAGTCTTGTCTTTGACGGGGCGGGCGGTGGCCGAAATATTTCCTACCTGAGGCCATGAGGCCGCTGGAAGGGACTAAGGCATGGTACCTCACGAGGGCTGGACCAGTCAGGAAACGCGGATACTCAAGGCTTCCGACGACATGGGTAGGCTTAAAGTGGCCGGCAACGGCAGAAATTGCCCATCGCTCCGACCCGGCAGGGCAGGGTAGACAAGCAAGGCACTGATTATTACATACCTTACCTTACGGAGTACCTACTGATACCTTACACTAAGGCAAGGTAGCAACAGCAGGGCACAGGGCATGACAGGCAGAAAGCAGGAAGCAAGACGCACCGACGGGACCGGCATGACATAAAGATTGGTGGTATAGGCAGCCCATCATTGGATCATGACCTCGGTGTAAGTCAGGAAAGGTTGAGTTGTGTAAGGAAAACACAGGTCAAAGGACAGTACGTAGACGAAATGGGGCAAAAAAAAAAACTACTAAAAAAACATATACCGATTACCCCTCCCTCCGCTCCTCCTATGGTCAATGGCCTCCACCATGGTAACACGGGTAGCCTGTAAGTGTTAGTCTTTGCGTAGTCACTACCTCGCTTTGCATCAAACCGAATCCTGGGATCTCTCTACCTTTTTGTGGTCATTGGTTTTTTCTCGCCTACCAACTCCTTTATCCGTATCTGACCCCGGAATGGTCTGCCCGCTTCTGCTTCTTCTTCTTCCCGCTGGCTGCGACCTTCTGCATGCGTGCCCATCCCATCCATCCCCCTCCGGTTCCTTGTCGGCTTTGGTGGGGTTGCGCGAATATAAGTCGGTTGTTCACCAGGCCAAGGCAATTTCTATTATTTTTATCATGTGCCTTTTTGTGTGATGACCCTTCAGCTAAAGTCTTATTCGCCCGTGTCGCATGTATCATATGTCATGAAGTGCTGTTTGTCGATGTACAGACGCACTTCGCTGCGCCGAAATGCACCGCACCGCACCTTCCGCTCGAGCGGGCAGATGGACGGTTTCGATTCTTCTGCAAGTCAGACCTTGGGGACTTGTGAGGGGGGCGATTCCACCTATTGCCATTACTACCTTGCTTTGGCACATCGGCATTCTCGTAGAAGTTGCAATTTACCCAAAAGAGACTCTTTGCGAATTCCAGTTGATATGTCCAAAGTAAGGCAGGTGCGTCGAGGCGGTATGCACTTTCCAGCTACCTTCCGAATGGCAGGCGCCATTGGCTATATCGGTACGTACCTTGACACGGAGAAAACGAAGACTGAGAAGCCCGCTTGACTACCTAATTGGAAAACGGAATCCTCTCCATTTGCATATTCACGGCCCACGCACAATTCCTCTCTTTTGCAACGAATGCCGGTTGGTCCGCCTCTCCTCTGCACTCTGCGTTGCATCCAATCCTCTAATTCCCCATGGCCAGGACGGAGGAGGGAAACGGTAAGCGCGGCTACATTCTTCCAGTTTGAGCTCGAGAATGTGGATTACATAACCGCGCCCTGTGTCTGACCTTCTCTGAAGCCCTCGTCTCACGAGCGTCAACTGCTTCTACCTTACTGTCTGCAAGTACGAATACGCCGCATCACTGTGCCACACACACACACACACACACACACACACACACCCACCCCGCCACAGGGCGTATCCTTCATCGACCTTCGGCCGACCTTCTTTGTACACTTTGTTTTCAAAACGACTTCCGGGCCCTATTATGCACGGGATGAAGGCGTAAGGCAATATGCCACGGCTCAATCTGTTGAATCCTCAGCCATTTCAGTTGCGATGACCACTTCTTTCACTCTTATTGCATTGCCTGCCTTAGTCATCATCGACACCCTGAGGACGACATGGGCAATATCAAAGACGACGATTTCCCATGACCGGTCCGTCTACGGATATGTGGTGTGGGCAATTCCCGACCCTGGTCCCGATTCTTTTCTTCGTCTTCTTCCTATCAGTGTTATGCGTCCATTATTCTTCTCTCTCACGAACAATAACCCGACAGACTAGCCCTCTCCTTTGATACAAAGATGCGCGTTCGTGGTTTACCCCGAAAGAGCACAACCTGGTAATCCAATGCATTGTGTCTTCGTCTGTCTAGAGCCGAAAAGGCTTAGCAAGCCCTGCGTAGGCAGTCAGAAAAGATTCAGGCCAGCCACAGTGGCTGCGGATAGACACCTTTGCTTATCCTGTCTCAACCTCCAGCCACCGCTCGAATGGCGCAAAGGGCATAGTTTGATGCAGAAACCTGGATGATTTTACCTGGCATCTTTCGGAAGGAGCCCGTTCGGAACAACTTTCTGCAGGGAAAGCCAAGTGGGTCTCGCGTTGACGACGGCGAGGCTCTTCGTCTAGAATATTGATTATTCGAGGTTAAGAGACAGGGTATGGGAGCTGTCGTAACTCGTAAACCAAGTTACATCGAAAAAGCTCATCTAAGAGGGTTTGCGCACACGCCTGAACACGGGAATTTCGGCCAACAACCTGCTATTTCCCCCTTTCATCTTCGGCGAAGCTTCCCAGCCTCCCAGGATCCCATTTCACAATCAGTGCTTTCTCCACCGGGGCCCTTGGACATTTATCGTTTTCCCTCGAATGAAGTGGACTGGCTCGCCTTCCGAGCCTTCCTGGCCGTGCCGGGATCCACCGTCCGAGGTGGACACTGCTTCGGTGACTTTCCCATCCCCCGTGAGATCTTCCCTCTCGGCCTCTGATTACTATTTTCCTCAGCCTTGCAACAAACCAACAGCAGGGTTTATGAGGTCTAACGCAGGTTACCCTTGAGCACTGAAAGTGTCAATTGAGAGGTGAAAGGGTTACGGAAATCACCAAAACATTCCCTTTTCTCAGGGTTCTCGGCAGAGGCTAATCCGTCGATCATTGTGGGGCCGGGCTGTCTAGAGACCCTTGATGAAGGAAAAAAAAAAAAGAAACAGGAAAAAACCAACGGAAAGGGCATCCAGGCACACGACGCCTAAAGACCTCCCACCAGTAGCACGGGATACATCCGATGGAGAGCATATATTGTTTACGTCCCGCTTTGGATATGTCACTCTACGCTACGTAATTCCCGGTCTTTCAAGCTGGCAGTGAAGATGTGCAAGTGAAACTCACTCCTGACTGATCCCACGACTTTCCACGGAGACAGCTGCTGTGCGAGGTGGGTGTGTATAGCCAGCAAATGATCAATCCATACTTTCAGAAATGACGATCAACTCGAGCCAAACACAGAAACATACGCCATTTCTATCCACGGAGGTAGTTACTTCGACAAGTTGTCATGCATGAAGCTCCTAGGCCTTTCTTGAGACCGTCGAAGCCCGCAGAATAGGTGCAGCTGGTTCAGGTGCAGCGACTGATTGAGCTGGTTCACAACCTCAAAGTCTCTCCCTTGGCAGAGTCAGGAAGCCATCGGGTGGAAAAGAAGATACAAGTTAAAGATGAAACCTGGCCCATGAAGTAACATAATGCCACTAGCTAAACTCACGTGTGTGATGAACGATGCTGGGATTTTCCGAGAGCGTCTTCATTGTGAAGACTCTTCGCTGGATCGTTTGATCCCCCGTTACTTGTAGGGGAGTTGCCGATAAGCCGGCGGGATGTAGTAGATGGAACTCGGATCCCAGACGAACAAAACGAAATGATCGTGACCGAAAGGTGGAAGGAACATCGTACCTGATCGGGGAAATCGGTTCAAGTCAAGGTCATAGCCTCTCCTATGAGTGGCGAATTGAAGCGGCCAAGAGGGCAGCCGAACGCCTCAGCTACCTTGATACATTTTACTGAACTACATTTCGAAATCGGACTTCTTTCGACACTCTTTTGCCCACTCTGTATGCAAACATGAAGAGCAATGCCGACTAGCTACCGTGGTACGATCATCCATAATCATTTTTCGTCTTCATCTTACAAAGTATACATGATAGCTTAAAGCTCATCCCGTCATCCAGGCAGCAGCTCTTCTGGCGCCAAATGTGGTGGCCAGACGCAGTCCGCTCGAGCCCATGGGGAAGTAGCTGACCAGGTACCAAACGAGGCAAGCCAGTTGAATGACAGCCGAGATCAAGGTCAAAATAGTACTGTGAAGCTATGTCGGAGTCAGCCGGCGTGCTTTCGCCTCGTGTTGAGAACAACGTCATATAACTTACACCGAGAGAGAAGTACATGGAAAGCCCAAGCGATCCAAAGTAGGCAGCAGTGAAAGGCAAACGCGGGCCGGAGACGAGGTGTTTCACGTACGCCATCGGGCCCATGACGGCCGCGAAGGACGCCAGGAACAGGAGGGAGCCAAGTGTCCATCTAGGTAACGATAATGTTAGCAACAGGTACGCAACTCGAAGATGGCGAACGCGAACGCCGTATCAACGCTAAGCTCCTCGAGAGTCCTCGTCACGCCGTTCGATCACCGGATGAGGTGTTCATAACTAGCTCGCCATGCAAGATCATCTGGCATGAAAGGCGGGTAGATACAGAGGGGCAAGGCTACATTCGGGTACGGCACAATAGGTACCGATCCAAACACACCTTTGTCGATCTGCCGCGCCGGCAACTAGCCGGGTTGATAGGCACCCGTGGGATGACCTTCCATAGAGGAGAGCGGAACCGCTTACGACGAGGCAAGGACCAGAGGGTAGAGAGAAGGGAACGGTGGAAACTCACAGAATCACAAACTTGCGCGGCCGCACAGCTACTACCGGGAACAAGGCGAAGCAGATGACGAAGCAGGCGAGGGCGCCCAGGTTGCAAGCACCAAAAATGAGCAAACGGTCCCATCGACTCACTGAAGTGGAATTTACTACGTTAGCATGGCTGTTCCGGAGAAGATGAAGCGGACACGACAACACCACCTCGTAAGCCCGCCTGCTCACATGGCAATCCGAGACATGGGAAATCCACAACTAGAGGCCATGCCAGTTGCAGGGGAGCTGGGAGCTCTAGGATGAAGCTGCCAGAGGTGGTGGGACGGTAAAAGCACACAGACAGAATGACTCACGCGTTGCGAAGCCCTCCTCCTCTTCTCTCCTGTTGGCAGCAGGCAGAGGCGCGCCGGCGCCCTCGGTTGTTGGGAGCTGGATATAGCTGTTGTTTCCAAAAGGATTGAGGGACTTGATCGAAGACATGAGACCGGACTGTTGCGCCGTGTTGACGGGCACGTCCTGGTCCCGTCTTGACCAGCCCAGGGAGTTCATCGAGTCTCTGAAAGAAGCGGACGCCATCGTAGCGGTGGGATACGGGAGTCGAGAGATGCAACTATGACGTGCTAGACGCAGGTGTCGTTACTCCCGCGGAAACGAGATAAATAGCAACAGATGCACGCAAGAGCGGGAGCGTCCTCTCTATGCGTGGAGCAGTATGTGGTCAAGTGACAGGCGACCCTTGACAGTATCGGGGGCAGTCCGCTTGGAGTCGGTTTGCGAAAGGGCTGCTATTGGGTGGAGGGCGACTTCGGGGTGGCCTCCGTCGAGGGTGCTGGGAGAACACGGGAGTAGATGACTGGTATAGCGCGGCAGATGAGCGTCAGGAAGACGGGTGTCGAGCTGCTTCTCCACAGCCAAGATGGTCAGCTTGGTTGATATACAGGGTCATGGTCCATGAAGGAGGGGGGAGGGTCGGAAGGCGCATACGATTAAATGTGCACAAGAGGGTGGGCTATTGGGAGACCACCTGTTCGTTTTGTGATGCGACGTAGGCTGGTCTTGATCTCTTGGTGGTGGCCTAGTGTCCGCGCGTACCGCACCGTGTCGTAATAACGTAAGTCGCAGAGGCAGACGCGAAGACGAAGGCGAAGGCGAACGGCGAACGGCCTGAGGATGGAGGGGGGCTAAGGCGGCTGGTACACGAGGTTGATAGCTTGATGAAGGGGGTGGGGAGGTGATGGAACGGGACGGAGGTTGACTTGAGAGAGAGGCAGAGAGGAGGCAAGGCAGGGTGAGCTTGAGAATGTCTCAGAGCGAAGCAGCGCAGGTGCACCAGGTGCGGTTGAAATCGGCCAATCAGTGGCTGCATTCTTCCCCGGACACACAGACCACCTGTCGGCTGGAAGTACGTACCCATGATCCCCCGAAATCCGGGCTTTCAGCCAACCAACACAGCCACCAGCGTTATCGAATTTCTGGCCCAGCACCTCACCACACTCACCTTGAGACCTCGACACACCCAACACCTCACTTGAGAACATCCAGTTCCATTTCCTCAGAGTCTAGGTGGGTCCACAAGGTCATTCTTATCCTTAATCGGCAGCACATGATTGGAAGCCTTCCCCTAACTCCACACCCGACCCGACCTTCCAGAGGCACTTTGCAACCTTTACATTGGCGCAAGAACCGCGATTCTGACAGGTTCACCATCTTCTACGTTGCTGATACAGTGCGGCTGCAGCTCTGAGACTTGCTGCTGGTAGCCGTGCAGGAGGGGGAAAGTCGAGGCCGCATCGAGCAGGTAAAGGCCACTTGGGGTAGGATTGCCGCCGGCACTCACTGCGGAGCCGGCGATCACATCTTGGCCAGGGGTGGGTTTCCCAGCAGACATTCGTCCTGTTATGCCGCAATGGTGGTGGTGATGGTCTGAAGAGGAGTAAAACCGCTTGGGAAACAATGTTTGAGATATTTGTCAGTGCCGCTGGCGCCGCCCATCTAATCACGATACTCTTCAGATGTTGAGCCAAATCCGCATGTATCCTGCGTCAAGAGCCCAGGTTACACACACAGTATGTGTACGCCACAGGGGACAAGGCTCGGGAGTGCTTGACATCACGGCGGCGGCCTCTCGATTGTCTGAGGTGCTTGCCAGACAGAGGTATGAGTATGTGTGTGTGTGCATGTATGTGTGCTACCCCAAACGGGATATACCCAAGATATCAATATATGCGACAAGACGGCGGTCAAGCTCTTTGTCTTTCTGTTAAGCGAGTCATAGTCGAGGCAGAAGGCGATAAGGCACAGGTTCGAGGCGGTGAAGATGTTTGCCCCCGTTCCAGATGTCGCGAGTCTCCAAGCTTCTGGCACACACAAGTCTTGCATGGACCTGGCCAGATATCTCAGATTCGCGGATAAGGGCTCTCCCTTCCATGCCTGATCTGAATGCCAACAAACCGACATCTTGGGCGTGGACAAGGCTTCTCCTAGTACCTAGGAATGTGTTTGCTGGCGGGGTTTGCGCAGGCCTCTGGAGCCATGTCGTCCAACTAGGAGTCGAGCCGGCCATGGACCATGGGCGCCATGGGTAAGGTGTTCTGCGGGGTGATGAGAAAACTGGTTTCTAAACAAGGCGATGCGAAATGAGACAGAATCCCATATCTAAGCCAAGGGCATTCTGGGGCGTTTCTGGCCTCGGGTTCCTGGCCGGGCAGTCTAGGAGCCATGGAGAAGCCCAGTTTTACATGAGTTCGTGATGTCTTCTTTTGAGGGAAAGCCAGACATTTCAAGTGCATGACCACCTTATTTCTGCCGATCCTTAAGCAGGTCCCGATGAGCGTCGTGAGTCGTCGCGGCCGGCGCGGGTCCAGTAGGTGGGTAAGTTGTCTTAGCCGTCTGACTTGGAGGCATCACGGGGTCCGGGCTGCCCTCCATCTTATCCCGACTCGGACCAAGAGGCTGCCAAAACGTCCCGGTGAGGATAGAATGGGGGTGCCCACCCCGGGATATGGGACGAGTCAGGAGATGCAAGTGAAGTGACAAGCCTCATCCAGATGATATAGTGTCTGTTAATAGAACGCGGCCTTGATATAAATGCTAGCGCGTTTCCCTCTGTGCCGGAGAGAGAGAGAAAGGAAGAGGAAAGAAGAGAAGAGGAAACGATTGAGCAAACACAACCTCAAACAACAGAAGCGACCGATTCTCGACTCTCGAGTTACGCGGAAAACACAAATCAAGAGGAGGTAGGTGGAGATGCCCCGTTCTGGGAGTTGGCAAACGAAACAGAAGAGACAGGACCCAAGAAGGAAACAAGAGTTGACAAGGGAGGACAGAAACAACCAGCCGAGATCCGGACCCAATACCAATGCATCAGAGGCCCCAAAGTTCCTTACCTTTACCTCGACTCACCGACGCACAGACCATCGAAACAAGACACCAGAGGAACGCTCTCATTCGTACCAATACAGGCTTATTACCATCGCAACTCATCAATACCGACCTAGACGCTGGGATAGTAGAGCAAAGAGACCAGCAAGTAGACGATACCTACCTTACACACAGCCGAACAGCACCGCCCGGGTTCTCTGGAAAGTTGGAACATTCAGGTGCAAAGTTGGTCACTGCTTAGTGATCTCGAATACGTCTGCGCGAGTTATCCAAGAAATTCCAAGCCGCCGGGTCCGAAACCCCTGCACAACGGCGTCGACAATTCGGGGAGCTCTCACTCCGGTCTTTTCTCAGAGGAGCACGTTGAGTCCGTCTCGCCGACGACCCTTTTTTCTCTCTTTCCTGTTGGACCGACCGGGAGCTTTGCTCCAGACATCGGCAGGCCGAAACCTAAATTTGCCTACAGCGCACTCGTTCCTAGCAAATAACGGCGACACTTGGAGCGACAGCAACCAACCCACTTAGGTCCTATCTCGAGAGACAAGTACACTGTACTGTCATCTGTAGGTACCTTACCTCACCACCAAAACAAGTTGGAAAGAACCTAAGGCAACGCATTCTGCCTGCCTCTTCTATCTTGCCCGAGACATTATCTTGCTCCCTGCTTTTCCGCGCATGAAAATCACATCTACACTGTCTACGACACTGCTCTGATATAACCCACTACGAGCACCAACCTCACCTCCGCCCTAGCAGTGTGCGAAAAGGCGCTCATCTAGCGATCGACAGGGATCACCGCCCCCTACCACGTCGAGCCGGTTTCCGACTGCGATCTTGGCCCTCGCCTCTTCAGACTTCTCCAACTCTCCAGTCGCACCCGTGGACCTTTACGGTGTACTCCGTACCCGCACACAGGCCGCATTCCCCACGGAGGAATCATTTTGTCCTACCTGGAACAAACGCTCCAAAAACCGCCCCCAACCAACAATACAGGACCACAGAAACCGCTGCACGTCAACCGCACCGCTTTCCCGGAAACTACCTACCCATCCAAGTTGAGTAAACGCCACTTCACTTTCACATCAGACATTGTTCAACTAACCGCCTGTTGTTTTTGCGTTGAAGATCCAGAGGGAAAGACATACTTCGTCACTTCCTCCTCCTCCTCCTTCTCCTCAGCAAGGTTGGTACACTACTTTGCGCATCCTCCAATCCCCGTCCCTTCCTTATAATGTAGCCTTTCTCACCCCCCTCGTGGAGTTGTATTCCACGACTCAGCCTCACAGCCGCCTCTTCCGCCACAGATTTATTATACATGGCATACCCGCCCTCTTCCATTCCCTCTCCTTTGCATCGCATCCATTCACCTGTTCCTCTTACTCTTGTGTCGCGGACATCGTATCTGACTGACCCGAATCCAAGCAGTCAACTCCAACGTGTTTGCTCACCACACTTTGGTATCGGCGAGATACGCAACGAGCGCTACATCCGCCCCAAGCATCTTGCACTCCGCGGCCATTTGAAGTATAAGCAGTCGACTGCCACTGTACCCAGGGTCCGGCAACCATCACAGCAAAGACAACCGCCTGTCTCCGACCCGTCCGAACCGGCGGCAACCCATTTCGTCCGTTGCACTTTCTCACGCACTCTAGAGTGTCACCACCAGTACTTCAATCCTCCATCCCGCCTACCTATACTAGCGGACACTTTACAGCAAGCAAGCAGACCAGGAAATCAAGCATCAGCACCAAGTGTGGTAGCAATACCAAGAAATCAGCACACCATCTTTCCCTGGCATTGGACCCCTCCCATCTCTTCCTGTCGACAAGAGCTCCTTTCCAGCACCACCATCATCCTCACTCTCACCTCTATTTCCTTCTTGTGCAACGTCAAGCGTCAGGCGGCAAGCCGAGCCAAAGCGTTGTTCTCGTCGCCTCTCAAAAGGAACAACATCTGCCGTGTGAGGTTGGGAGACTAGGTGAATATTACCCACCACCCATATTCTTCTGTAAGTCAGCATCCGTGTCCCATCACTTCACATCGTCCGTTCTCCTTCGCGTTGCTCTCATTCCCTTTTTTGCCCCTCGGCCCACGGACCGGACTGCAGACATGTCATGCTCGATGGCACAAGCACACCTCGAGGTCCTGAACCACAAGTTGTCTTGTCCTATCCTGGCAAACCCTGCCTGCTGTGAACCCCTTCACGACCCCTTGTCTCTGGGCCTGGATCACCCAAGCCTCGAGGCGTGCTTCACACCGTCAAAAGTATCCGTATTCATTCCAGTAGAGGTGTTCTAACCTCCCTTGCAGCGGACGCGTCCCATTTTTGTTTCCTGAACAGACGCAAAAGACGCTGCACCTCCGTCACCAACCAAAGGACACTCACCGACAAGAGCTTTACCTTTTCGCTCCCCCACAGCTGTACTAGAGGTAAGGTGAAGCCGAAGAGGGCCCTCCCCAGCCCCAGTCCCAGTCCCCGTCCCCGATTCTTCTTTTCCCCCAAACCTACCTTACCTTACCTTACCTTACTCACCTTTAAGGTACCTCAAGTACAAGGTACTTGGGTACCCCTCGCCTCTTCCCCCGCCCTCGCCCTCGGCGTCTGGCATCGGTCTCCCGCATGGGCTTCCCTCAGCACCCCCCCATGTACGGATAATCGTGCACTTTAACAAGTACTTGACACTACACACGTCCTTCTCCTTCAACACAGTCCTAAACTAATTATTCCCCAGCCCAGTCCAGCGCAGCCGTAGCGCCCAGCCCCGAGGCTCCTACACCAACTTCTTACTCATACCTACTTTCGCTCACCCGCAGCCCGCAACGCACCGCTTGCGCACCACACTACAAACCCCCGACTCCCCGACACCGCATTTCCATCGCAACTTGTCAAGACTCAACTCTCATCTTCTTCTCCTCCTTCACCTCACTCCAAGACTCGACACGCAGTCTGTCCTCTATCGCTTGACTCTGTTCTTGCAACCCAACAGGTAGCGATTTTCTACTCATTATACACTTGTGCGACAGGCGACCTAGATCGCAAACCTTGCCTCGCTTACTCCCACACTCTCGCATTCTCAGTCTCTTTCGCACGCGCACACACACACACACACACACACGCGCCCCCTCTTAACCGCCTTTCGCCTCGCTACCATCTACGACGCAGGCTTTCCTTACTTAGGACGCCATCCCCGCACCTTCCATATCACTGCAGTGAATGGCCGTGTAACAACGGTTTTGTGTGCTGTCGACCAACATTTACATATTCCCGGCATTTCCCCTTTGGCTTGGTGAGTCAGTCCTGCCTTGGTCGCGCCCTCCTTCCCATACTCGCATTCCTCTCCCGCTCGCTCTCCCTGCCTATTTTGCCTAGGTGGCGTTTAAAAACTGCCTGCGCCTGTGTGGAGAACATCCGCATATACAATCTCCAGTTCGTGATTGTCCAACAGGAAGGCAAAAGTGCGCGCAGCGAACCTCGGAGCACCTCTGATTTGTGCAACCTCCCTATCGTTTCGACCGCACCGCTGACGATTCAACGCACTACAGCTATAACCTCTCCGGGTCAAACCCTCTCGAATCATTCCAGCATAACAGCGCAGCCTGTCACTGCACTCCTTGACGAAAGAGGCGGTGTGAGCACTACAAGGTCAGCGAGACCTCGCATCGTCGCCGATCCAGCATATTTCTAGACGCAGATTCAAACCAAAGCCGTTTCAACAGTACATACAATGGCACAACACGGCTTCGGCCAGTTTAACGGTGGCCACGGTGGAGGTGGCGGCGGAAGCATCGATCCCAACGACTTGGCCATGGGAGGAAACTATGGATCATCTTATTCCAACAACTACAACTCCAACTCAGGAAACACAAACGGGTTTTCGAGCGGCTCTGCCCTCTTTGGCGACGATGAGCTACTCGACGGCCTCGGAAGTCCAACCGAACAGCCGCTACATGGCCACGGCCAGGACTTTGGTGGCGGAATGTCAAACATGGATATGGGCTTCAACCAACCCATCTACGGCTCTCATCACGGCCTAGACCAAAACCACATCAACGGCTACTCCAACACCCCCGACGGTGACCCCATTCAAAGCCCCTTCGTGCACAGCTTCAACAACTCGGGATTCGCCCAGATGCACCACCGCCAGGCGCTCGGCACGTCGCTTCAGTCTCCCATTTCCTACTCGGGCTCACCCTTGGCTGGGTCTGACCTGACTGGTGATGCCGCCGAGACCAACTACCTCAACGCTAAGAATAGAGCTAGAATGGCACAGGCCATGCAACGGAAGAGCTCATCTTCCAACACTCGCAGCCCCATGACTCCCAAGTCAGCAATGCACTCGGTCCCCATGGCGACCCAGGAGTCTACTGGCTTTGGTCCTCAATCCATCCGGGCTCAAGGCATGCATGAGAAATCACCATCAGGAGGTCAGTGGATGCAGACCCCAACGGGGAGCATGGCGGCGTCATATGGCTCTGGCTTCTCGTCGCCTATTCAACCCGGCCTCGCTCAGCTCAACGAGGTCATGATGAAGGGTGGCACATCGATGCCCGCAAAGCTGGGGGCTCAGCCCGGTGGTGCGGTTTCCTCTCAAGAGATGAAGCGCAAGCGGCGTCGGGAGTCTCACAACCTCGTCGAGCGACGCCGCCGAGACAACATCAACGAGAGAATTCAAGATCTCAGCAGGCTAGTTCCCGCCCATCGCTTGGAAGATGAGAAGATTCGCAAGATGATCCAGAACGGTACCCCGCTCTCGCCTACATTGTCCGGCATTTCGAACCCCTCTCAGGCCACCTCGGGCCTTGCTGGGCCCGGCGCACGCCGCGCAGCTGGCGCAACAGGCAATATCACGACCGGCCTCCCCCTCGAGGACAAGGATAAGGGTCCCAACAAGGGAGATATTCTGAACGGCGCAGTCAGCTGGACGAGAGATCTGATGTGGATGCTGCATCTGAAGTTGCAGCAGCAGGAGGAGTTGATGAACGCCATTGCGGAACTCGGCGGCCATTTCCCGTTCGAGCTCACAGAGGATGAGAAGCGTATGCAAACAGAGTTGATGGAAGCCATCTCCAAGAACGAAGTCCCAGGATACTCTCGCACGACCGGATCTGGTCTTCGGGTACCCCACCACACCGACTTCCGCGGCGAGCCCATGAATGGCTTAGGCAATGCTGGTGACGGCACTTCTGTCAGCCCTGGCGCTACCAACGGCGCCGGTCTCGCAAACGATCTCAACGCCGGCAGCGAATTTTGGAATGATCCGGATGATGACGACAGTGGTCCGACCTCGCTGAACTTCAAGGAGGAAGACGAGTTCGGCATGGATCTGACACAGTAGGACGGACTGTCAGAACCCATGACGATTTCCCCGCCGTCTTCATTCTGATCCTACTGTGGTTATTTTCTCCTTCCAAGTTCCTGCTCTGTTTATGCATTCACGCAGCCATGGTATCTTTGTTGCATCCAAGCGCGTTGGGGCGGTTAAGGATTTCGGTGGGCGACGGCGTTGAGATGTTTTTTTTTTCGGTTACATGGGCGGTTAGAGCCTTACCAACAGCCCGTGAAGCACAACGTGGAGGAATGAGACGTGTTTTGGTCGAGCCGGCTCGGGGTTTCTTTTGGGTTTCCATTTTCGTTTCTGTTTTCTGGGTTAATCAAGCATCATCATCTACTGGGAGACGTGATACCTCTGGGTTCGGATGGGCATTGCACAAGGTCTTTTTCTTTTTTTTTTATAGTTCATCTCTAATTCACAGGGCGGACATGGGGCGGGTTCAATATCTTTCAGGCAATCTTTTTCTCCACAATTGGCCTTACTCCCTGTCCTGGAATCATTTCTACAAATCTCTTCTCTCTCAATGCTTACACGCAGTCTCAGGTTCAACACATCTGCTTGGGATCACTCGGTTTTGTTGGTTGGTTGTACCCTGGCGTGATTCGTCTTCCAGATTTCGCGTGTCCAATTGGCGTTTGGCATGTCAGGGGAAAGTAGCTTCCACCTGCTTGCTGCCTCATTTTCCCGCACACATACAATGATACCCTCCCTTTCTTTCCATGACGTATGAACGGCTGGTCTGCCGTATATTCCTTTACATGATCACACTAGAACAGTGCCATGATTCCTCTCTCGCGCCTTGTCTGATACCTGACTCTCAGTTTGCCGCATCCCGTGAAGTGCCTCTCGGAAAACCGTCTTTACATGCGATGACATGCAAGTGACCAAAACGCCTACCAGTGCCTCACACACAGCAAATGCTCGCTCATCGCCGTCAGCAGGTTCCATGCCTCCTTACGCTTCATGTCTTCCTGCAACGCGATCCTCTCTAGAGCCGTCTGCCCGTTGAAATACTTCCACATGGCCTGCCACGCCTTGGCAACCTTGGGATCCTTGAACCGCTTGCCGATGGCTGCGAGGTAGAGCGACTCCTTGCCCGTCGCCTTCTTGGCGTCCACGATGATGTAGGGGGGCATTCGCGCCAGATGAGGCGCCTCATTAGTCGAAGGGTGATCCGTTGCCATGGGCGGTAATTTGCGCGCGTGCGCCGTGGCCTTTTCGGCCGCCTCACGCTGCGTCTTCTCTGCGATGCGTTCTAGGCGTGCCTTTTCTGCCGTCTGCTCAATGTGCGACGGGATGTACGCTGCGATGCCGCTGCCGAAACCGCCACTTCCACTGCCACCACTGCTGCTCCCTGCCTCAGACTTCCCGTCCGCCGCGTCCAGTGCCGAGCTACTCAGTGGATCACTGGTACTGAGGGAGGAAGGATCCTCGGCCTTGCGCAGTTCATCGCTTTCGAGCTTGTGCTCAACTTCGTAGATGATCTCGGGCCAGACAACAACGTAGGCAAATGTGCACAGTTGGGTTACCCATGCACCACGCATGAGCCACGCGAGCATAGCGAGGTACGTGGGCCGATGAGCTTTACTCGGACAGTAGTGTTTATATGACCTCGGCGCGTACGATAGTTCGGCGAGAAAATTAGTGAGCGGCGGTGCGAGGGGGAACGTTTTTTGCCACTCGAGGCTTGCCCTGGAGAGGTTGCGAGTGTCGCAGTTCGGTGACATGATGTATGTGTCACGGGCATGGAGGGGTGGGATTGCTATAGCACGCCGCCAGAATATGAAGTGTTGCGCGTACTTGCGCACCTGGCTCAAAGTCAAGACGTTGCTCTGGCCTACTTGATAGAAGCTGAACGAACGTTAGCAAGAGTATGTGGTGGGTCTTGAAGGGTTTTCACCACGTACGATTGCGTTGGTTTCGACAGTCGCGCGAACTCGACCATTGCTACAGTACTTGGATCCAAATCTGCCTGTAATTCGGCAATGATCTTCTTCTCATCTCCCATCAGCAAGAGGGCAAAGTTGCGGTCTAAGAAACCAGGCTCGTCTAGGGTATCTTCGCCGATGAATGAGTTGGCAGTCGTCAGCCAGAGGCCTCTCTGTTCTGTCTGTCCATAGTTGTGCAAGTCCGTGACGTAAAACGGCACGGGAATCTGCACAGATGGCGTAACTGGGCCCAATGCTGTGTCGAGCTGAAGGGCTGCAATCTTATTCTGGGATACGGCCTCGTAAATGTCTTGGACAGCAGCTGCGAGAGACGATGTCTGTAGAATCTCGTCCCATAGCAGACTCATTTTACGCCCTGTATGAATGTCAGCACTTTTTGTCCGATGGTGCTCCGTAATCTGGCTCACTATCTTCTCGCCCCTTGTCCTTCAGGGCTGAGATACGCTTCGACTCTTTCCACACGAATTCACTTCGCTGCTGGCAGTACTTGAATGCCTTGTTGATCTTCTTAATGATGTTGAGATAGAGTGTCTCGATGAGTTCTTTGGCCTCGTGTTTCTTCGGATTCAGAAAGAACACCAGGTTGAACATAGTCATGGACGCCCGCTTGTCGTCAGGCTCGTCTTGCTGGGGCTGTTCTTCCTCCTTGGAATCGTTTTGCGACGCCTCGGCGCCATTGGGGGCATCTTCATTATCCTCATTTGGGTCGAAGTCGACAAATACCGCCGACTCTTCCGTACGCACCGACTTTGATCTCTCTGACTTGGCCTTCTTGTTCTTCTTCTTTTTCTTCCACGTCCCACTCTCGGGTACGTGGATGGGATAAGAAACACAGAATAAAGGGTCCAGAGAGAGTTGGAAGAGCTTTTTGTGGTACGCTCTCCCTGGGGTCAGAATGCTGGCAAGATCTTTGGTAGGAAAACCAGCCACATGCTCCCATGGGACGATTTGCGTACCATCTTCGGTGATTAGGTGGTCATCCCCGGCAGTCCATTGTTGAAGCTCGTCCGCGTTAGCATCGGAGTCGAGGGATGCTGAGCCGGGCGCATTGAGACGCTCCAGTAAGATATCGTCATACTCGGCCGAGCCATCGGCTGGCTCGTGACTTTTGGACTGCGCGTTGGGCGGCAAGACACTGGGTGGATAATGGAAGACGAAGTTGGGACCATCACGAGACCTGTTGATAACCAGCGCTACGGCCAAGAAGTTGGACGGATTCGGGAGCACGGGCGGCGCCATTCCGGCAGCGATAAGAGGTCCAATGGCGGTTGTGAAAGCTTATGACAGGGCGGTCAAGGGCTCCGAGATGTCAACAGTGCCGTGACCGGCGATCATCGCTCAGAAGTCCTCACCGTGGCGGCTATGTTGCAAGGAGAGTAGGCAAAACCTAGGTGTGGATTGATGCGCCAGAGGAACTGGCAGTTCACATTCCATGGGACTCAGACCAGCAGGGCAAGACTCGTACATGCGGCTATTTGTGGTGGCTGGACCGTAGATGGGATGAGGTAGGTCGCGGGTTCGATCCGATCTGCTGTAGTAAGCCCGAG
Organism: Colletotrichum acutatum; assembly: GCF_030867785.1. NCBI lineage: Eukaryota > Fungi > Ascomycota > Sordariomycetes > Glomerellales > Glomerellaceae > Colletotrichum > Colletotrichum acutatum. Next base: position 159,051 of record NW_026849032.1, on the reverse strand, counting down.
GTTGGATGAGAGTGGCTGGATCGTGGGAAGTCGATGAGCACGGCCAACAGACGTCAAAGTCCGCGGTACGTATCCGTACAAACGGCCCAGCAGCCAACGGAAGGTGCAAGGTGGTCCGAGCACCGCCGGTCTGGCCCCATCACCTTGCTAGGTAGGCGGCATTTCAAGGTGGGGTTGAGGCTCTCAAGGTTTCGGTTGAAGGCAGGAGTGATGAGTGGACAACCGGCAAGCCCCGTCAGACATCAGTCCATCAACGGTTCAGAGGGCTTCTCCCAAGGCAATGCCAGAATGCGAGCGTGAGCCTTTCGCTATCGCATGCCTTTGGTTGGAGTGATGAGTTTTAAGCCGAAGGTGTGACCCGTTTAGGGATGCCTACTAGGTGGCCGGTTTGAAGCAAAAGATGAGACACACATGGCATCCGACTGCAGTCCACGATTAGGATGCTCAGGCCGGGCTGGACTTGATTAGACTGCAGGAGACGAGAGACACAGAGTCGGTGAGCCCTCTTCCAAGGTAGCCTAAGGTACTGTGGCTTGAGCAAACATAAAGGTGCATCAAGGAAATACGCCACTGCGACGGTCGGGTGCTAAAAGAACGATCGTCGCACAGCGATGTTGGTTCCCGACCCCGGTTCATTGGTAAGGGCAAGACCGTCGTCATTCGAAATAGCATTGTAGAGCTGGTGAGTCGACACGGATTTCCGCGCTGATCATGACTGGGGAAAGGGACGAGTACCTAGGTAGAAGCCTCAGAGAAGGTGGTGGTGCTCTACGGATACACTACAGTACCTAGGCTCAGCTCCAACGATGACGAAATTCTGGCATGGCTCCTGGGAATCGGAAACAACTATTGGATGGACTGAATGAGGGGAAGCTATTTAGATGGTCCATCAGCTAGGTCCTACAGTCCAATCCAGGCTCGTCAGGCCGTTGTGGCTGTCGCACTGCATTGCCGAGCAGCTGCAAGACCCTTAGATGTCACTGCTATGGACTCTTGAAAGAAGCCAGTGCTTGTGGTATGGATGGTACGGGTTTAGTGTAGGCCACCCAGTAGCCCGAGGTGTGGAGGGGGAGGGGAACAGGACTTGGGGAAAGAGAGGCAACAATGACGGTAAGGGCGCCTCTCAGTCGTTGTGGTTTCGGACCCCCATCCATTTCCTCGTGCCTACGGAGTACCTTACCACGCCTACCTTACCTTACACAGTAGGTAGACTACCTTAGGTACGGATACCTACACATAAGCCACTGAGACGGACGGCAGCGTGCCTTGGTCCCTTGTCGTCGGTGCTCATGCCGTGACGCTCGTGCCACGCGTCCTGCGTCTTGTGCAGAGCAGAAACAGAGACACTCAAAACACTGCCAACAAACAAGGGCAAAGCCATTCCAGGTTGCGCTTTTGCTTAAGGTCTGTCCTTGCTAGCGGAGGCGTTGTTGGGAAAAGGCGCCTGCGGGAGCGCCCCGGCCCCCCAATCACAACGGGTTTCCACTGCGGCACTGCCCCCGCTCAGAGAGACCCTGAACATGAAGATTGAAAATCTGCTCCAGCAAAAGCTTTTTGCCTGTGTCCGTACCTTACGGAGTACGCGCATACCCCCGGGAAACTCATGGTGAAATCGGGGGCCTGGAAGAAAGGGACGGTACACAGTAAAGACAGGCCCACTCATGTGGCGGTCGTAAGTCGAGCAAGGCACGAGGTAATTGGCTTGTTCTATGAGTGCGGTATCCATAAGGTCCCTGAAGGTGGAAAGTGGAAAGTGGGAAGTTGTTCTGTTCTGCACCTTCTTCACATGCTCTCTCTTTCGCTCAGTCTCTGTGTCTCTGTTCAGTGTCCACAATCTCCCTTCTTCCTTCTGATTTCCTACCTCGATTCGTTGACCGACGACAAAAGAAGATTAGCCACACGCACATACCGTAATTTCCCCAACGCGAATCTCACTTTACACTACCAAACGCACCACATCATTCCAAGAGCCACTGCCACTTAGCACCTGGGTACTCCCTAAGCATACCGAGTACTGCCTTTTTCTTTCATACCTTGGGGGATCCGCACGAGGAAGGAAAAAGGTCTCGTGCTCGGCCACCATTATCTCGACGGCGCCAATCCCCTACCCAAGGTACCCAGTGCCCCCTCGTCCCTCATCTTTTTCCCAATATCAATCCGACAATACCCACCCTCCTCTCCTCCCATTCATACTTCTTCTTCCTACACACCTGAACCACCAACACATTGCCCTACTTCTATCCGCATTCAGCTTTGTCCCATCGCCTTTTGCTCGAATAGCCTCGCTATCTTTAGTACCCCTTAACTCCTGCAGACCACCGTGAAACCCTTTCCGCGATCATCCAGAGTGCCAAGGTCGCACAACACCAGAGTCTGAATAAACCGCCGAATTCTTCAGGGGCATCCTCATCCAGCGATTGACCTCTTCGGTATTGTCCCTGCCCTTTCGACATACCCATCCCTTCCTCCGCCCATATACTTCCCCTCGGTCATCCCTTCGGTCAAATCATGACCCAAGGTGCAAGCAACGGCCACCCTAACGGGTCGGCGCTGCCTCATGTCCGAACACTTCCCCTTTTCTACGACAGCGAAGACTCCCAGCAATCTGCGACTAGTCTAATCCTGACTGTTCGACCAGACTGGGCCTCCGACAACTCCAACATCGAATTCGTTCGCTTCACCGACGGCATCACCAATACCCTACTCAAAGCCATCAACAAGCGAAAGGGCTGGTCCAAGGAGGATATAGACAGGGAAGCCATCTTGTTGCGCGCCTATGGAAATGGAACCGCTGTCCTCATTGATCGCGAGCGCGAAGCTCAGAATCATGAACTTCTCATGAAGCATGGCCTTGCTCCCGAATTGCTCGCCCGATTCCAGAATGGCATGCTCTACCGCTTTATCAAGGGCAGCGTCACAGCCCCGGAGGACCTGAGAAAGCCACACATCTATCGAGCCGTCGCCAGCAGGTTAGCGCAGTGGCATGCGACTGTGCCCTGTATTACACACCAGACGTCGACTAATGGCAATGCTAAGGGCCATAATCAGGACCTGAACGCTATCATCGAGAACGCCGCACCTGGAAAGCCTGTGCCGAACCTATGGTCTGTGATACAAAAATGGATTCTGGCCCTACCCAGCGATACACAGGTCCAGAGGGAGAGACAAGACAAGCTTCAGAAGGAGTTCGAATACATTGTGGAGGAGTTCAGCCAACGCCCTGGGCTTGGTGTTGATGGCGTAAGTTACATAGAGCCGCCAAAGCCCGCTATGGTTGCTAACGGTTCTCTCGTGACAGCTAGTTTTTGCCCATTGCGACTTGTTGAGCGGCAACGTGATCGTGTTACCGAGTACCCAGCCCGCTAAGGGCCCCAAGAAGGAAGCCACAGTGACATTCATCGACTACGAGTATGCCACGCCGTCCCCAGCCGCTTTCGATATTGCAAACCACTTGGCCGAGTGGGGTGGATTCGACTGCGACTACAACTTTATGCCCACCCAGTCCCAGCGTCGAGAGTTCATCGAGGAGTACATTCGCTCATTCTACAAATTTTCCGAGAGCAACACAAATGTTGATGTCGAGGCGGAGGTCAGAAAGCTCACACACGAGGTGGACCTCTTCCGTGGCGTGCCAGGATTCTACTGGGGCATCTGGGCTTTGATCCAAGCCGTCATCTCGGAGATCGACTTTGACTACGCCTCGTATGCGGAAACGCGCCTCGCCGAGTATTGGGCGTGGAAGGAAGAGAAAGAGGGCAGCAGAGCTGCGGCCGGCAAAGAGAAGCCCCTGCGTGAGAGACGCTGGGAGCAGCTGGAGTGAAGTGAAGGCTTTGATACCAACGGGTTTGACTCGGCAGGCTATGGAGATTTGAAGACAACTAGCCCTAGAGGGACGAAACAGGGGGTGAAAACAAGCTTGTCAGGGAGTTTTGGCGAGGAAGGGTTTCTGGACGTCACTCTCAACTGCGAAACAGAAATGGATTGAAGCAAGCGAAGCATAATATCAGTACGGGCCGGCGTCATTCAACATGAGCTCGACGAAGGCCGGGACAGAGCTCCGGGGCGTTTGGGGGAGGGGTTAGACTGTGGTTTTCTTCACATATAATCCATCAAATACCACACGCAAAGAACGAGAATTGGGAAAGGAAACTTGACTTTCTCGACAAAAGAAAAAAGAACAATTTCGAAAGGGAAAATGGGATTTGGGCTACATGGTGTGAGATACCTCAAATAATACACACATGGACAAACGTACCTGGTAATTAAGTAGTGTACTTGGAACAACACAATCCGACGGAGCTGCCGAGGAGATCATACTTTCAGTCTCCTACGCTAGGCGACCCCAAGAAAGCCTCCAAGAACAACTCCAAGACGAGACTGACTCCAAGTCTCCAACCCAAGTTGGACCCGATTAAGACTCAAGTCCGAGAAACATGTTTGGCGGCAAGGTATCATCAATAGCCACCCCTCCCGCGAACTGGGCCCAAGATACCCGACGGACCCTTTCCGGGCGAGCAGACGACGGCAACCTACCTCTACCCCCCCGGCCCTCCCCATTTGGCGTTTGGCCCCCAAAATCCAAACCGTCTTACCGGCCAGACGGATTGGATTGGGCGCGCTGTGGGCCACAGCCGCTGGGCGTGAGCTGAGAGCTTCACACTAGCTGCGCACCTGGGGACATACGGTCTGTCCGTACCAGCGCAGTATCCAGCCTCTGGTACTTCGTACAGTACCCACCGTCTGTCCATATGCCTGCCGCGAGTCAAGCAAGTGGGTAAAGACTGCTGCAATAGAGTCAATATTGTAAAGTACGAAAAAGAAAGCAACATATATGGCCCGCAGCGTCGTATGTGTGTGTGATATCTGCGAGCTGCAAGCACATGCTAAAATTGAGGAATTTCTGCCCACCTCACCCGTCTTCGTACCTGCCCGTATTGCTTCGTACTCTGTCAGTCTGTATGTCATCCACCCCTCCCCTCCCAAGTTCTCGTTCTCATTCATTCCTACCAGAGCTTGGACAAGCACAGCTGCACACACACCCTGTCCGTCCTTCTCTCCTCAATACTTTCAGCCTCAGCACTGACCACATCTCTGGCGCCTGGGCATTCGATGGGGACCGATCTCAGTGCCCTCCATATTGTCACCAGTGCGTCGTTGCCGATACAGAGACCAAATCTATCGATCGTGGAGGAGACGAACGCTGGCGTTTGGGGGCGGGGTGTCTACAGGCCCTGGCAACCTCACACACTGCCGATTCAACCAGGTTCCCTCACGCCGTCCGTACCTTGCCTGACCTAGACACATAATCAACGATAACAAAAGGTATTTTGCCTAGGGCTGAGTATAAAAGAGGCTCAAAGCCAGCAATAGTGTATGGCCATAAGACTGCATGCCTGCGTATAATAACAACATCGGCAAGCAGCACAGCACTGACAGTGACACAGACGACTCGCTCACGGGTATGCGCTGTCCAATCGAGATCCGTCGAGTCGACCACGAAGATCGAGGGAGGCTCGAGAGGCAGCCGGCTGCCTCGCTCGTGTCTCTATCGCAATGAGACAGGCAGGTAGTCGAGATTGACGAGAAACCTAAAAGACTAGGAAGCCTGGTGACGGGGCAGTAATTCCGCTGTTTTCCGTCCCATCCTGTTGTCCTTTTGCAGAGGTTTCGTTTCGAAGGCTGGAGCCGCTGGGCCAACCGTGCTGCTTCTGACGCGCGTGGAACTAGCAGATCGAAACAACGGGTGAAGGCTTCGCCGATGTGCCTATTCGAAAATCAAATCTAACGGAACGTCTGAATTGCAAGAGGGTTACAAAAGCGTGTCCGCGCCCGAGTTGACCCTAACAGATTGCCAGATTATTATTGATGAGACTTCTCGGCCATCTACTTGGCATCGGGGTACGTTGCTCTCTGTTCACGAGGCTTACTTGACTAATTTGCCGTCCTGTACGATGATGTCTTATTCGGTACCGGATCCAGGGATCAGGATACTAGTTGCCGGGGGGCAGAACTAATTGGCTCGCAAGGAGGATGAACTCCCCCACTGGACCGAACCAGAGCCAGCAGATGGCCCGAGAGTCATCGGGGGGTTATTCATGTCGATACAAAGTCTGCCGTACGGTAGAAAACGTCCGACCAACCAACGTTCTGGAAATGCCAAATAGTAACCTCTGGATACCATTTCAACCGGCCAGGAGGATACCAAGGTTGCCAGGTCCGGTACGGGCAGTGACGGGTAGATAGACTGCGTGCTCCTCATCTCCTGCTTTCATCAACTACAACTCAAAATCTAGCGGTATCCCTACCTTGGAAAACTTTTGACTTCATGGCAAGACACGGCTCATGTACTATGGCGAACGAGCCATGAGCACGTACCAGGGCATCATGGTCTAACCATGCTGCTATTGCAGTTCAAGCCGCGAACATTTGAGTATTGTTGAACTTTACGTGCCCTTCGCCGTGAACAGGGTCTATTCGATGTCCTGCGGACCCTCTCAGTTGGGCTGAACTCTCCTCTTTGTGCAACGGCCAACTTCATATCGCTTAGTAGTGCTGTCCAAGGAGAGTTTTCGGCTCGTTAAGTAAGTTGTCTTGACCGTGTTAGATGATGAACCGACGCGTACGACTGTGAACCGGGGCTTCTGTCACAAAGGAAGGATGTGGTCAAGTTGGTCTCGTGTCCGAGACGTTGTGTACGATTACAGAGTATTCCGACTTGTCCAGTTTTTCTCTTCGCAGACTCTCCATCAAAGTGACTTTTGACTTCGTCCAAGAGGAGAACGGCAGGAAATGGTGGGGGGAACGAGGCATGGGAAGGGTTCCAAGAGAACCGTCCGTCCAGTCGTGGCGCTTCGATCGAGAGACCGCTTGTCAGGCCTGAGGCCTAGAGCCTGGCACGGCCAACCCCATCCGCCGTGTGACGGTCGACGTTGCATGTCTATCGCTGCTTTAAGGGCAGGTTTGCTCTCAGCAAGCTGTGGTTGTGATCCACCCCTTTCGCCGTCACCCGCAGCAGCTATCTGCAGGTTGTAACGGTGACTCGGCACATGCTTGTTTCTGCCGGGACTGCCCCCCAGCATCGTACCACGGACTCCATGGCCCACGTGGAGCCTAGTAAGCTGGCCCGTGTGGCGTGGGCGTGGTCGTATAGACGTGGATTTGGCTCCAGGTACCTTCTAGGTGCGTCTATGACGGGAAACACCCGCGTTGTCGAGAGACAGAGCGAGATGAGATTCGAGGCGAAGACTAATCAGGGCTGTTTTCTTAGAGCTGCGGCGGAGAGCTGTTGCGCAGGCTGGTGGCTACGCAGACTGGCGGGCAAGGCGGAAATGTCGCAATTTCTTGCGCACAGAGGGATCCCCCTGCACTCGCTTGATGCTTCGAGAACCGCCCCCAACCCGAATAGAACCTGACATTGCAAGCTCGCACTAGCGAGCGAAAAGCCTACGTAGTAAGGGAAAGCCAGGCCAGGCCGAGGAGTCCATGGAGTGCATCGTTGGCTGTTGCGTAGTGTACACAATTGCGACGTAGAAGCGAGCTCTCATAGACGGTAGCTGAGCTCTCGCCAGCGTGGAATATGACCCGCTGAAATATTGAGGGAAAGCTTGAACGGTCAGGGCAGCGAGTGGTTCTGTGCTGCCAATGCAGCTGACAGACGTCAAGACTCGTGCGAGGAGCAGACGGACTGGCTCGAGACGACGCCGAAGGGTACACAAACAGGACGGAGGCGACGGACAGACAGTAAGGCTAAACAGACGTTTAGTCTGGTCTCGTCTGATGTTTTTCTCTCCCTGCTACTAGTCGGCTTTTGTTTGACTTGGGGGCAGCGGCTGGCGGTCGGGGAGTCGGAGATGGCGCAAGCGGCCCCACGTCGTCGACGCCCACAGCCAGGCTCATGGGCCCCATGAACCCGTTGGACGGAGCTTTCTGGGCTCTCTACACTAGGTGTATCTTTCTCCGAGGCCCTCACTTGCCCATCTCTCTGGTGACCTTTTTCTCAGTGCCTCCACTCGCAAGGCGGGAAATAAAGCGGTAAAGAACGGAACTTACCAGGAGACCCTACCAGAAGGTAAGGGTAGAACTCATGGGACAGGTCGACGCTCAAGGGTTTGGAAGTAGAAGGCAAACGTGCCAGACGGGTTGTGGTTGACTGAGAGAGTGTGTGCGGCGGCTGACCACCCCCTCAACGACACAACGGCTATGAACTTCTTGTCCCTCTCCTCTCTCTCTCCAGCCCGCAGTAGCTCGAGATTCCGTGATGTAGCAGTCATCATGAGAACAGCCCGAGGTTGCGCTGCGACTGCGACGACGGTATGCGGCGTGAAGGCAGTCGGGACAGAAACGCGCTCTGTTGCGGCGAGCTGCTGGTTCAAAAGAGCTAGGAAGCTAGCCAGTCAAGCAAGTGGCTAATGTAACTTGGTAGGGAAGAAGCTGGGATGAGGCGGGGGTGTGGGATACCAGACAACAGGGACTCGAGGTGTGTGCATTGCTTGTGGCCCATGCCCCGTGCGAATCGGAGGGCGGTACGGTTCCAAGACGGGCGTCATTGAATGGGAGACGGGCGAGGTAAGGCCGAAGGGGGAGCTGATAAGAGGCGTAAGGCGTGCGAGGCCAACATGTGCTCGATACATCCGCTCCCGCCTTACCTGCTAGATCCAGAAATGTCCATGGCGCAGTTATGCGGATTGTGTTGCCACTGGTCGACTGTCGATTCTTCCTGGGGGTGTAAGAGAGGGGGGAAAGAATGGAGTTAGAAGGCCAGTAGGTTCAAGGGCGTTATGAACAGGCTGAGCGTGGAAACGGAAAGACGATAAAGATGGCATTGCCAGGCGAGCCAAGATGAGGCATAGCAAGCACACCGTACTCCGCTCATGGTGTCTGTCCGGCCGTGGATCGGATGCGCAGGTACGGTGAGGGTACATTGAGAGACCCTTGGACAAACATCGGCCGGATGACGGCCGAAGTCTCCCACAGTGCGTTCAGCGCGATGGAGAAGGATGGACAAGGTCTTGGTAGTCGTCTGTACCTTTTACGTAGTGAAGGGCAGACTATCAAAGAGCGGCACCGAAGCTAGAGAAAAGGAGAAATACGACCGTCTATGACACTGTTTGGTGCTATTCATGGGTCCGTCAGTGCAGAACCAGATGATGGAATGATGCCGGTGATGATTGCGCCGGCAGGCATGAGGGACAATGAGGGACAACGTGCCTCGATTAGAAAGTACCTCGCTCGACCTAGGTTGGGACGGAAAGCCCCCCTGATACAGGGTCCAGGAATATCCCGTGGCGAGGCAGCCAAATTCTGAGGAGCAGCTGATGTCTATGGTGTTTCTGTGGTTGGCGAAATAAGCTGAATCGTGGTGGATAAGGTATTGGCCGTGGAGGCAAGCGGTTCAGTACCTAGGTAGGGTGATTCCAAGCGGCGGGCAGTAAGTACACTAATGACTGATGTTAGGGATGAGAAGAAGCGGAGAGGATGGGAGGGGTAAGATGAAAAGAGGCACGTTGCTGAAGGGCTCGACGGAGTCGGGGCCGGCAGGAGGCAAACGTTGACTGGTACAAGTTGGAGATTTGGTCACAATCATTGCGGGTATTAGTGAGATCTTTGGGTCAAAGTTGACACCCACAGCCACACAGCCCCTTACCTTCCGTGACAAGCTGAAATGAGGTATCGCACATTACTCGGCTTGGGGCTTGGAAGTACCTGCCTCGCGAGTGATGTGCATTCCGTCGATGTTTGGGGAAGGGGCGGAAGGGTGGAGGTGAGGAAAGCGCAAGGAGTAAACTACATACCTAAGTAAGCACCTGACGTAGGAAGGAGAAAGACCAGGAGAAGGTGCGAAGTGGGCATGGGAAAGAGCACTATTAGCAATGGGATGGAACATATTCCGTAGATACGAAAGAAGCGAGGTGAGGCAGTTGGCTACCTTACCTTGGTAATAGAAGATATGGCAGTTTGAAGACCTTCCTTATTTCCTAAGGTACCTTGGCTATTCCGCCCCGTCATCATATCCTTAAGGTAATGTATCCATATCCATAATCAGCATCCATAATCCCGCCAGGCCTTGGGATATCTTACCGTGTGCTTGCCTCACTGCCAACCATGTCTGTCAGCTAGGCATGCTTTACCCAAGGTCCAAAGGCAAGGAAGGCAAGGAGGTACTTAGGTAAGTGAGGTGTGTTGTGGATGAAGTACCTTACCTTGCTCTATCCAATTGCTTGCTTGCGCAAGGCGGCAAAGCAAAAGACACCCTGCCAGATCCCGGCTGGACCTGTCGCTGCTCTTCACCCGTCCCGGCCTTTGGTCTTCATCGTCCTGGGCTCGTCCCCATCCTCGTTCCCCAACTACCACGCTGTGTGTAGAGTGGGTGCGTCCAGCCTCTTTCTTTTTTTTCTCTTCTGGTCTTCTTCTCCCTCTTGCTTTCTCACCCTCTTCTATCTCTCTGTCAGCTTCTGTCACGGTGTCCCTGCCATCTACCTGTCAGGCCGGACCATCAACAACAATACATTGTCCGTTGTCCACCGTTCAACCCGTCGTCTCCCCTGTGGCACCGTTTCTCACTTTTGTAATCAAACCACCCCCCCTCTTTCCAGGTCCAGACTGGAACCCAGCTGGGATCCTTTTTATTTATTTTATTTTTTCTGTCTTCCGACGGAACACCAGCGTCACGTCGCCTCTTCTCTCTCTCTCTCTCTCTCTCTCTCTCTCTTTCTCCCTCCACCCCTGCCCTGCTGCTCTCTTGCATTTGCAGCTTGTCTCGCCGTCGCGTTGCTCTGCTCCATATCTTGCTCTAATCTACCTTACAAGACCGTTAGCCACGATAGCCCCACTTCCCCAAATGAACCCTGGCCTGGTACTAAGGCAATAAAAGGTCCTGTCTCCCCAATGAGGGAGGAGCACGCCAGCACCGCGATCGGGTACGGTGCTCTCACTCCCTATCCAGACCATTCCCGCCAAAATCCGACCCTCAAACCCACCATACCGAGATTCCTGCCCTGAAATCTTTCTGGCCCGTCCAATTCTTCACAATCTCTCTGCATCATCCTTCTCCTCCTCTCCCTCTCCCTCGTCCTCTCCTTCGTCTCGCCTGTGCATTGTGTGTTTCTCCTTCCAAGGTCGGCCCAGAAAAGAGACGGAAATCTGAGCGGCAGTGAGGACCAAGCTTGCATCGGAAACAAAACCGGAGACCGCATACCAACAACAGCACTACCACTACCACTACCGCTACCGCTACCGCTACAACCACCACCACCTGTCTCTCGCTCGCTGACATCTCAGCCACTTGTGGATTGGAGCTGGATACTGGAGCTAGATCTGGACCTGGAGCTAGACCTGGAATTGGAATGGAAACTCGATCAAGGGTCCCGCTCATCCAAGCAAGCTGCGAAAGTCTCGCTTGTTGTACCTTACATCACCTCGCTCGATCCTGACGAACCACCCCTGGTGGGAATGAGGCAAAAAAAAAGTTGGAAATAACCCGAATCCGCCAAAGGCAGAGAAAGATCTGCGGACGCCGGGAAGAAAAGCGAGCAACAGCATGCAACATACTAACCGGTACCCATTGATCAATCTCTTAGAAAAAGCATGAACCCGACCATCACATACATGCTCATTCCACTCCAACCTTACAGAATCGCCCGCGGCAAAACCGCCAACAAAAAGCAACGCCAAAGCAACGATAGCATCACCCCTAGACGCCTTTCCAACGACTGATGATATGCACATTGCGTCTACAACTAGAGAGGATTTGAGAAAACGGCGTGAATCCGTTCTTAAAAGCGTGTATCTGATGCACTCGTACCAGTCACATCGACGTGTAAACGAAAGGGCTTTTTGAGAAGCAGAACAAACGACAACTGATGTCTACTTGTGCAATTTCTCTTTGCGCCTTGTCCCCTACAATCCTCGAGTACGCCCATATTGTCGTCGTCGTTGGTGGGAGGAGGACGCCCTTGTGGCCCGGGAGGAATGGCGGCCGACCTCACCGATCCCGGCCTCGATAGCGCCATTCGACAACTTCTCGATCAGCAGGCCGAGATTCAAGCAAGGCTTGCTGCCTTACTGCCCGCAAAGTATGGTCTCAATGCCAAGTTGGAGCTTGACATGCTCCGCCACAAGTTGCGGGTTCTACAGGCCTACTCTGAACATCACCGTAAGATGCCGCGCTCCAATAATGTCTTGCCTGATCCCCCTTTCAATCGTCCGACTAACAATGCTCTTAGATATTTCTGCCAGCATACCAGTCAATTCTGAATTCGAGGAGGCTAGGTCATTGCAGTACCGATGCGAATGTATAGAGACTGCTTGCTTTGAGCAAGGTGAATTGGCCCCGTCCCGCCCAAACATTGGCTCGCAGCCAGTTTCTAACACAGTTTCCAGGGCACGATCTGCTGGACCCAAACATGGTTGATGCCCTCAAACGATCTCTGTACGACGAAGCGCCGACTGGCTATGCGGCTTGGTTAGACCGTAATCTTGAAGGCCACGACCCGGTAGTCCGTGGATGGAAGATGAGAGAAAGCCTGTCACCGTCGTCCCGGTCCACGTCTTCTTTCAAGTGCTGGGACGAACGCTGCATACATTACATCTACGGCTTCCACAACAAGGATGAGCGAGATAATCATGCCCGAGAGCATACCTTACACCCCCATCGCGACTCGGGTCTATCAGTCGGCAACACACCGCCGATTTCTTTTCCTGAATACCAGACATTGCGACCATGGGGCCCCGAGACAGCAAAGCAGCCGCTGGCGCTTCAACTTCCAAAGCCATCGCCCGGCACCCAGCTAGCTCCCTTGACAACAAGCCAGACGAAAGAACGCCGTGATACTCTCCAATCCTACTCGCTAGTCAGCGAATATTCCGCTCCAGGACGCGGTTCTGTTGATTCCGAAGTCGATCCGTTGCTGCCCCCTTTGAAACGTAGCAGGGTTGGACAGTCTCGTCTCCAGTCGATTGGCGAGCTCAGGCTGCTTCAAGACTCTGGACCATGCTTACGCTGTATGGCCACTAAGCAACCGGTAAGAATCATAGTCTACTACAGCTTTCTGGTACAGGTTCATTGACACATAATGATAGTGCGACTCGAACGAGCCCTGTTACTATTGCGCCGACCAGCCACTTAGTCCAGGCAGTGACTTTTGGAAGGCTATCGGCTGTCATCGTGGGCCCCTTGACGCCTTTTCGGACATCATGCTCCCAGGTCAGTACCCGAGTTCTAGAAGAAACAAACCCGGTCTAACAAACAAGCTCCAGTATCTCCAAGACACTCACAGACTCCAATCACATCTCCGCTAGCCCAGCGAAGAAGCATGAACGAGCATCTAGAACACAGCTACCGCATATCACCGGACATACTACACGCGGTCAAAGCAAATCTTGATTTTGATGACGGGTTCTGGTGGACGGAAGAACTTGCAAATCTTCCTTTAGCTAACGCTACGCTCTCAAACTACCCTAGAGAAACGATCGATCGACCACCGCCAATCTTGAATATCCTAACAGCGAGTTGGAATGGCGGAGGAACCTCATACAATTTTCTCCACCTTCTGAAGACGAGCGGTCTAATTGCGGCCACGAGAGAGATGGAGGAAGCAGTATTCCCAGTGTTGTATCGGGCGAAACTCTTGCTGCGAGAGGTCATATTCTGGGACCTTCAGCAACCGGAACCTTCGATTCGCCTCGACGGAGGTCCCCCCCATCGGCCCCTATTTACTGACGAGGTCGATCAAGATGCTCATTATCGTTTACTCTACAATTGCATGGCGCAGTTCCTTCAGGCATTTGAGAGTGCCACGGTCAAGAAGGGGCCACAGGACCCGAAGAACTGGTCCGCAGTGTTTATTGCACTTTGCATCTTCAGTGTTGTACGTACGATCTTGGTGGATATTGCCTCTTACCTGCCGAGACGTCTGTCATCGCACACTCCTCCAGCCTGGAGGGGGACAGGCGGTGTGCATGCCATGAATAGCGTCTACAAACTTTTGGTCACGCTCTTTACAAGTTCCGGACCCATGTTACTCGACGAACAGGCCGTGGATCTCGATGAACGAGACAGCGCCATCACGGACTCCTTGTACATGGTTACGCGCAAGGACGTCTGGGCTCAGCAGGGTTATGCTTCTTCCAAAGATTTCTTGATACATCTCGGAGATGGCAACATGGAAGGCGCAGCCACATTCAACGGGTTTCTCAGGCAAAGAGTTCCAGCACGTACCAGTATGTTCGTTCTTCCGCCCATCGCCAAACCCGGCGAAGAACCTAGACGTCCTATGCACGACCCTCGAGCTTTGGGCGATCCTTGGATCCCGAACCCGGCCCCGCTATCAGACCGAGACCCATTTGCCGCCACGATCGGTCCGGATTACCTTACTTCGCCCCAAGGAATAGATCCTTTGGGCCGCAGGCATACCGTCGGAGAGAGCCCAACATTTCCCCGAGGCCCCTCGAGGCCTTTGGAGTCCCCACTCTCGGGCGGCAGAGGGCGGCCTACGTATCAGCGACCCCCGTTGCGTCGAGTCTATTGCATAAAGTGCAACGAGTACCCTGAAGGGTTTAGAGGCGAACACGAGCTCCGTAGGCATACCGATGCCAAACACGCTTCACTGGTGAGGCGCTGGGTATGCACCGAGCCAGACACTTATAGCCCGACGTTGCCGCAGCCTGTCATACCACTTGCAAAATGTAAAGCGTGTGTGACGCAGAAACGGTACGGGGCCTATTACAATGCGGCGGCGCATCTCCGAAGAGCGCACTTCAACCCGCACAGAGGTGGAAAGGCTAGTGGAGACTGGCCGCCCATGACCATTCTCAAGGACTGGATGAGAGAGGTACGGCAGTCTGTTGATATTCAAGACCAGGACGACTCTAGTGGAGGGGAAGAGGCCGATTACAAACAGCCGCTTGAGTACTTCACCCAGGTGCCACCTCCGCCACCGCCTGCGCGATCTCCCACGTTCGGCCCAACGATGCTAGCGGCAGCACCGCCGGCCGTTGCCTTGATGATAGCTCCCGCTGAATCAATGGTGTCTTCTCAGATGAGCAGCCCATCTAGCAAAACTCTGGATAATCGGACTCGGTGTCCTCACCCAGATTGCGGCCGCGTCTTCAAGGATCTTGCAGCACACATGCTTACGCATCAAGAAGAACGTCCGGAAAAGTGCCCGATAGAGACTTGCGAGTACCACACGAAAGGATTCGCGCGCAAGTATGACAAGAATCGGCATGCGCTGACGCACTACAAAGGGACGATGGTTTGTCCATTCTGTCCAGGGGTGGGAAGTGCATATGAGAAGGCGTTTAATCGTGCGGACGTGTTCAAGCGACATCTCACTTCGGTACATAACGTTGAGCAGACGCCTCCTAATAGCCGGAAGCTCATCATCAGCGGATCCGGCAATGTTCGAGGAGACGGTGCCAAGTGCTCAATCTGCCAGAGTTATTTCGGAACAGCTCAAGAATTTTACGAACATCTTGACGACTGCGTCCTCAACGTTATTGTGCCGACGTCGGCCAAGACGCCTAGGGACTCGTCGGTATTGCCTTCAGCATCAGGCGTGGAAGAGAGGGAACGGCTGGGCGACAATGATACCATCAACGTACAGACCGGGTCGCCCGCAGGCGAAAAGATGGATACCAACCCATAGCGACGATTTGGAGTTGGGTAGATGGGACGTTGCTTTTGTTATGTATCATGTATAGGCTGGAATCATCTTTCCCCAAATACCCCCCAGGTTTGTAATACTTTTCGATACAGCTTAACTTATTAATGAAACGATACCAAAGGTCCCTGGTGGCCTGATTATTTGACGACAAACATTCTGCAAGAAGCATCTCCTCGGTGGTAACCAACCCTCCTAGCCTTAGACGTACTTGTCTTTCATAAAAAACAGGTTGGAGCGAACATCTCATGGAGCACATTGCCTTTGAGGGCAGAAGCCAAGGTTGCTGACCGAAAGGTCAAAGTATTATTAAAATACCAGAACAAGCCTATTCAAAGTGCTCGACATCTAGTCAACCACCGGTATCCTCGTTCCCATGCACAAGCCTCCAGCGCCTGTTGACCGCAGCCCCGCGCGCGCCCGCAAAGTTCATTACAGCCCATATGCACATACGTTTCCATGGCCTTGTACTTGATTTTCCGTCACTTCCTTGCTCGTACCCCTTCCTGCCATCGTTGCGTCTGAACAAAAGAAAGGGGAAACAAAAGGAAATGGGGGTGTAGTATATATATATATATATAAGAGATGGAGAGATAGATCGAGGGGAGATGTATTGGCATCAGCTTGACTCTGTGCGAGCACTTCTCAAATCTCAAAGCCGACAGAGATGAGTCCCGTGCCGGTTTTGGGCTTCCTCGCATAACCATTCAGCATCCTCCACCCGGCGCCGCATCCACGTCCCTCCTCGACAATGGCAGCGACACCCTCCACACTCTTGCCGGCCTCCCTCATCGCCGCGCCGGCCGTCACTGTGTCTGCGAGCCGCAGCTCGCCGCTGACCTTTTCCATCTCGCACCGCAGCAGCCAGCGCTCCCAGCTCCAGCCGCCGACGATGCCCGTGACGTTGGCGACGCCGTCCGTGCTGCCGGTGACCATGGCCTCCATCTGCACCGTCCTGACTTCCTCGCCGTCTGGGCTCTCACGCACGGCGAGCGGCGGCAGCGAGGGCAGAGGTTTCTGCGCTTGCGTTTGTTGTGACTGGGGGCGGGAGCCCATGGGGAGGCACATCCACGCGCGGCGGACCTCGTCGAAGCCCGCGCGCGAGAGGCGGCCGAGGAACATTTTTGTCGGGTTTGGGTCGTAGCCCAGCGTCTTGAGGTCGAAGCCGAACTCGACGCTCTTTGCGAGGCCCATGGGCCCGGCATTCATGATGTCCGAGTCGAGGACCGAGAACTCGAGGTAGCCGCCGGGCTTGAGCACGCGCATGCACTCCTTGAGACACGTCTCCCACTCGTCTTCGCCGTTCTCGCCAACGAACTTGAGGATGCTGTGCAGCTCGCGCGCCGAGATGAGGTCGAACTGGTCGTCCTTGAAGGGCAGGCGGGTCAGGCGTTCGACGGCTACCTGGCGGTGGTTGGGCGGGCCGCGGACGTTGGAGTTGGACAGCTGGCGGATCGTCTTTGTGGTGACGGTGTAAATCTTGGTGTTTGGGTACTGGAGGGCGCAGTGCCAGGCCCAGTCGCACGCGGACTGACCTCCGAGGTCGAGGATGCGGGCCCTGTCGCGGGCGACGCCGTCGCGGCCGGGCGCCATGCGGGAAAGACGCCCGAGGCGCTTGGCGACGGGGGCGGAGATGAGCTTGCCGCCGTTGAGCATCTTCATGGCGGCGACGTGCCAGGTGGGCATGGCCATCTGGGACATGGCCTCGTGTTCCTTTTCGTGGCGCAGCTTCTCCGGGTCGTCGTGGAGGATGTCGTCGCCGCGGGCAACATTTGCGCTGAGGCGCTTCTTGGCGGACTGGGGCACGACGCTGAGCTGGTACTTGCCGAGCAGCTGGTTACGGTGGAATTCGCGAAGGCATACGCGCTGGGCTTGGAGGGCCTCGAAGCGGGGGAGCTGGTGGACGATGACGTCCTGCTTGCTGGAACGGACGACGTAGTCCTGGAAGGCGCGGTAGTAGGCCGATTCCTGTCTGGAGAGCTTGGAAGGCAGACGACGGGGGATATCGGTCTTGGAGACGACTTCGGAGAAGCGGACCATCTTCTTCCTGGGCAAAGAAGCAGGGATCTCTTGCTCGGGGAAGTGCTCGACTTCCTCGTCGGCGGCCTCGGGGATGGTGTCGAGGCTGTTGTCTTCCTCAATCTCCTCTGCAGCCTCGACGGGCTTCAGGTATGCGCGCTGGGCTCTGAGCCAAAGCTCGGTGCGATCCAGGTTTGAGAGGGTAACCTCCTGTTGCTTGCGAGCATACTCGGGGTCGTAGACCGTCACGATCTCTGTCGGTACGTCCTCGGCATCGGGAGAGGTTGGCTCAGCAAGCGTTGCCGATGAGCTCGAGGCGTTGGCGGGGACGATGGGCCTGGCAGTTGGCATGTCATCCTCATCCATCTCCTCATTGTCTATCTCGATAATCTGCTCTACAATCGCAGAGGATGAAGGGATCGAGCTGCGATAGAAGTCCTCAGCGGCATCGTTGATGATAAGCTTGGCGGGTGCTGAAGGCACTGGAGGCACGGAAGCGTCCATGTTCCAGGGGCAGCGGTAGAACTGCTCGGCGGTGGTTGATGTTGGCGGCACCACATCCTCGATGGCCGCCGCGGGCATGTGCCATGTTGTCCTTGTCCTGGGAGAAAGTCCAGAGAAGAAGCCGCCAGGGGAAGGAATGTCGAGTTTGGTGAGATCGGCCAAAGACTGACGGCGGGAGTTCGGCGTAAGGACGGCTGCGCGCGGTGCTTCGGGACGGATGTTGGTGAATAAGCGCAGAGGCTGTTGGCGCATCTCGGGGATGGGCTCTTGAGGAATCTCGAGGACCTGCTCCGAGTGGTCTTGATCGTGCTCGTGCAGGCTGTCGTTATCACCAGAGAGGGCGTGCAGAGTTGCCAACGCGCCGGGTTGCAGTCGCACACCCGACCAGTCTTCATCCTTGCCATTGTCGCTGCCGATGATGGGCGTTGGCGGCGCTGACATGTGTGCCAACTGCTCTGAGCTCAGGCTGCCATCGAGTGATGGTGGTGCCGAGATTGTAGGGATCTCTTGAGCCTGCTTCGCCTGCATGAATGAGAAGACCTGAGGAGACATCTCGACGCGAGTTGGTGGTGTTGGTGGCACTGGTGATGCGAGGGTCTTCTTAAGACTAGCAGCAGACCAATCATCCGTAGAAGTATTCCGAGCGCCGGGAATGACGAGGGGAGGCAAAGCTCTGCGAGCACCAGTCGCGTTCTGCTTGGCCATCTCATTGCGACCAGAGTTGCGCCGCCTCACGGAGGCCTTGCGGGATGGTACTCGGCGCAGCGAGGTTGGCTCATCCTCATCGGTGACATCGTATAGGTCGTCGAACTCGGTGACATCGGTCATGACGCTTGATCGGTTGTTGTTCCACGGGTTTGACGATGTCGAGGGAGAGCTGCTCTCATCGGCTGATACGGTCGATGGCGATGACGGCAAGATGGGAGCGGAGAGGAAGTGGAAGCCTCTTGGTGTGGGAAAGTGGTCGCTTAGGGGCGATAGCCAGGCCTCAATGTTGAGGTTTGAGGTCTGACTCCTAAGCTGCCTTTTGTCGGTGGCATACTGTACATCCTCGCTCTCCTCCTCCATTATAGTATTAAGTGACCTCCCCTGCCTCCGAGCCTGCGAAGGGGAAGGAGGTCTGTATGTTGATGAGGGTAAGTGAATAATCTCAGCCATTTTCCCCTATGCAGTCAGATATCCTGATATAGACTTGCGGTTCCTATGTGCTGTAACGGTATAAATATAGGCAAAATGCGACGTTGGGTGTAAAAACAGCTTTGGTCGTAAGACGGCCGGCGTCGTTGCTTTGGTGAATGTTATTATTTGAATGGTAGTAGGAAAATCGTGTAAACGACAGGCTGCCTCGATCAACGAAGCCTTAAAGGTTGGTTTGCAAACAGCAATGACGCGGAGAAAGAGATGAGAAAAGGAAAAAGGAGGAATAGAGGAGGCTCGGCGGTTGGCCAGGGCCAAGTGATATACTCTGATGAGGCCTTGCTCAACATCAGTAGCATGGGCGGGAGGCGGCTAACTAGTAGGCCGCGCGAGTGGGTTGCGAAGTACGAACACGTTATGCGCACACACAAACGCATGACGGAACGGTGAGATGCGCACCCAAGACGGACAGCACAGCATCTTTGGACTGGTGCATTGCAGTCAGTAGGTAGCACTTTGAATGCAGCGCGCCTGCTGCACACACTGCATTGGCCCGAATGGGGATGTGCTACCGGCGCATGGGAGGCAGCGATGAGGAGACGACGAACACATCCCCGTCCCAAAAGGTTAACCCATCGAGCGAAGAGCAAGTCTTCTGGCCAATGGGCACACAAGGAAGAGAATCTAATTTAAGCACATGGAAGCAGAACATGGCCTTTGTGAGCGTCCACGGCGTCGACTGGCTGGCGCGCGCGAAGAAGGGAGGCGGGAAGGTGGGAGTAAGCCTGATTGGGGATGCAGAACTATCGTGCCACCGACCAATGGCAATGACAGGCGCTCGGCGGGCGCTTAGAAGCGACCTCGATTGGATGGCTGGTCACTTGACAAAGCTACATCTAGTAGTTGAAAGGTCTCTGAGCTGGCCTTGCGGAGAACAAACTATTGACTATCGCATGAAGCTCATCCGGCCTCTTCATGCAAGAATCTGGTGGAATATCGGTCTTGACTGCTTGATCCGTGAAGCAACATACGCCGAGCTCAGGCTTGGGCGTCAATGTTCTCAAGCTATAATGTTCCGTTTCAGTCCCGCCGAGAGCAAAGGCGGTGACCTCACCTTAGGAAACAGAGGAGAAGCACTCCGTAGACCATCACCGAATGCGAACGGCGAGCGGCGGGGGTGTTGATGCAGGTTGAATCACTTGCATGCCGAGTATTCGCTTCTTGTTGGCGATGTCTGTGGGGGAAGTGAATTGGAGCCTGACATTGACAGCGGCAGCGCGGTCGGCGGCAGTCAGCTTCCTCGTGGCTGGAGCTTCGCCTAGGTAACTGCCCCTCCCGCATCACCAGCCACATCAATTACCTAAGCAGCAAAGATGAGGTGGTCTGCTAAGGCAGTTGATCCATTGCCCCGCCATCGAAATCAACCCCGCAGTCGGCCGTCCTTGGAAGACCGAGAAGAGAGAGAGGCACGCGTTCCCTACGTACTTGATTCCTCTGCTTCACATCCTTTCCGAGCGACCCTTTTACTTTCACAAACGGCTCTTCCAGATCGTGATGGCCGACAATGACAAGTCAGAGACCTCTGGTGAGCCTCAAGGCCGCCATGTAACTTACTGCGGTGGTAAGTCAATACGCCCAAACCTGACTGACAGAAAATGCAAATCCTCGAGGCTCAAATATTGACTTATTACCCCACGTGTAGTCTGCACTCTTCCCCCAGAGGTATGTTCTGGCTAAGCGAAACGCCGCAAGCCTTCGGGACATTAATTGAACCCCTCCCAATTTAGTACTGCGAGTATGGAGGCACTGTAAAGAAGTGCCAGGACTGGCTGGAGAAGAAGCATCCCGACCTTTATGCGAGAATCTGGTCAGCAGGTACGTGGTACCTCATCTTCTAGCCACTAGGACGAGATGCTCACAACTTCATCCATAGAGGCCCTTGAACAAGCAACCGCATCCCTTTCAGTCGACGCCCAGAAGCGAGCCGCCAAAGACGCACAAAAGAAGGCTGCCAAGGCCGAAGCTGCTGAGGCCAAGCAAGCCGACAAGTTGGCCAACAGTATGGTCACTATCAAGCGGATCGAGCGCAACAAGAGAAAGTATGTCACGTCAGTCTCCGGTCTCGAGTCATTCGGTCTTGAGAACAAGAAAGTTGCCAAAGAGTTTGGAAAGAAGTTTGCGACTGGCTCGTCCGTCACCAAAACCCCAAGCGGCAGCGAGGAGATTGTCGTTCAAGGAGACGTCAGCGACGAGATTGAAGAGTTTTTGTTGGAAAAGTATAAGGAGATACCCGAGGATAACATTGAGTTGGTCGAGGACAAGAAGAAAAAGGCTGCCCCGACAGCTTGAGCCTTGAAAGGCGTAATCCATCAATTGAGTATGCCTGGCCGTCATCATGTTTCTGTCATTATTCCCAGTACGCCATGTAAATCCAATCCATAGCGATTATGCCCAAGTACGCCCAGCACACACCCCGCCATGAAAGTGACAGTGTCAAGACAAAGAATGGTTGCTCCCCTGAATCCCCGCAGACCTAACCCCTTTTCCGAAGTACTCTGGTGGTACTCGCCGCAGATGCCGGAGCCGACTTGGGCGCTGCAGGCTTCCTGGCAGTTGCTGCGCCAACTCCCTTTCTAATTGTGCCCATTACGGTTCTCTTCGCGGGTGCTCCTGCTGTTGTCTTCTTGACAACTGTCCCGGTGCTGCCCTCACTGGAGTCGCTGACTCGCTTGCCAGTCCGCGTTCCAGGCCGTGACGGAGCTTTAGCTGCCGTAGTTGTGTTGGCTCGTCGCGTTCGTGTGGGAGGCGCTGTTCCCGTAGCAGGTGCAGGCGCTGATGCGTTCGAGCTGGCCGTTGACGCATTCAAGGGACGCGAAGGAGCTGTGCGACTAGTCTTCTTCGCCTTCTCCACCATGCTCGACAGAGCTGATCGGGCGCTGTTATGTTGCTTTACGGGAGACGATGTCGGTCGCGCAATCTGAGAGGATTTCGACGGCGAGGAAGGCGGTCGCTCGCGTGCCAGAGATCGGGTGTTGGATGAGGTGGGCGACAGGACTTGCGACGAACTCATTGGGGCTGGGGCAGCCCGGTGCTTCTTTTTGGGGTTGAGAATTTGCTCGTTCTCCTTGTCTCCGCCCGCGATAGCATCACTACAACATTGTTTCAGTAAGGTAAAATGCTATAATTTCATGTGCAAACAAACCTCAGTCGCTTAGCAGGGCGCGCTGGCGGTGCCAGCTTATTCGGGCTTCCCCGTGGTGGAAAGTCCTTCTCGGGAACAGGTGGCGGGCGCGAAGCGGCCTCAAGACGTTTCTGTTGCTCGAAGGCTCTAGCTACCAGGTCGGCCATGGTCATCTTCAGCATGGCTCTGGGAACACGATTGACGCGCATCTGGATTCGTGATCGAAGGGTTTGTGCCTGCTGGTTGTATTGCGCGCGCAGGCGCCTGGCGCGATCGGTGACTATGAAACGATTAGAAGACACGATCAAAAGAACGAAGGATTTACTCACTCTCTAACTGCAAGTTATCGATGATTGCCTGTTTTTGCTCCAGGGAGATTCCAAGCCTTTGCCGCTTGCTCGGGCTGCTGCTTAGCATGGGAGGCGTGCCAGCCTTCGCAGATACCATCTGTCTTTGTGACATCGTGGACTGCTGCTCCGTCTCATCTGAGCTTCTCTTATTCGTTCGCGCGGGAGGCATGTTGTCTGCTCAAGATTGCGAGTCGTTGTGGGTGAAAGCTTTTGGCGCTGGAGCAACGTGCCTGATCGCGACGGGAGCGTGAAAGTTGATGGAGCTAAGGATGATGGGGCGGAGGCTCTGTTATGAGTGGCTAGTGCTCTAGAAAGTAAACAAACGTGACAGCGGGTAAGGCCCTTACCTAAGCCAATGGAAGCTTGTCCAGTCCCGGCCATTCATGGATCTCCAAAGGTTCCACCTAAAATCGGCAGCCGTAGCCCTGTGTATCTTATTAGACCAGGTGAAATCCGAATCCGTACAACCTGTTGCAGTCCTACCACCGCGTCTAATGTCTTTACTGGAATCAGCACGTACCATCAAAAATCGCAGATACGAACTTTTAAAGACTCATTGCTGGCAATTGACATGTTGAGGTTCGTAGGAGTACAGAGTAAATTGAACAGAGACTGGAACATCTATAACCCTGTATTAGTTACAGAGGTCCGGCGGGAAGAGTGATGTACGGACTATACCTGTAATTCAAACAGCTGGGCTTGCACTTGCACAGGGTGGCTTCCCGATACGGCTGTTTGTCAAGGCGCCTGGCTCGGAGTCTCGATACTTACATGCAGGCAATGACTACCCGGACGCTCAGGTACCTCTACTCGCACCTCACGCAACCAGCGTCACCAGGCTGAACTGCCTTACGCAGGAGCTCTCCCACCCTGCCTACCTTAACCCACGTCGAACACCAAGCTTCCCTTTCCCATCCGAAGCTCGCACGATCAAACACCGCTCAACACCGCCATCCTCGAACCTTTGAGCAATTCCAAGCTCGTCGACGACATCACAAAGCATTCGGACTCCACAATTTCCACATAACATCATCCTCCTCCCGTAACACACGTCGGTGCCCCGCCCGAACCGTCAAGATGGTCCTCGAAGCGGTGATGGTCGTTGTCGACAACAGCGAAAGCAGTCGCAACGGTGACTACCAACCCACAAGATACGACTCCCAAGCCGACGCCGTCAACGTTATTTTCCAGACCATCACAAATGGAAACCCTGAGTCCTCGGTCGGCTTGATGAGCATGGGTGGCAAGGGCCCCGAGGTGTTGGTCACCCTCACGACAGATCAGGGCAAGATCCTGGACGGATTGCACCGCACGAAGACCAAGATCAAGGGAACATCACACCTTGCCACTGGCATTCAAGTTGCCGGCGTGAGTATATTCGCTGTCATCGTTGCCACGAAACCTTTTACTAATGTGTCCCTCAGCTTGCCCTCAAGCACCGTCAGAACAAGTCCCAACGACAACGGATAATCGTCTTCGTCTGCTCGCCCATCGAGGAGGAAGAGAAGAAGCTAGTTCAGCTAGCCAAGAAGATGAAGAAGGGCAACGTTTCGGTCGATTTCGTACTGTTCGGCGACCTGGACGACGACGACACGCAGAAGAAGCTGCAAGCGTTCAACGAGAGCGTCAAGGGTGGTGAGGGCTCCAACCTCGTCGTCATTCCCCCAAGCAGCAAGCTTCTTAGCGACCAGCTCATCTCGAGCCCGATCCTTCTCGGAGACAATGCTGGCGGAAGCGGCGGTGGCGGCGGCGGTGGCGGCGGCATGGAGAGTGGCGGCGCAGGCGGCAACTTTGGCGAGTTCGACTTCGACCCTGCCATGGACCCGGAGCTGGCACTTGCGCTTCGCATGAGTATGGAGGACGAGAAGGCACGACAGGAGAAGAAGGCGCGCGAAGAGGCCGAGTCCGGTCAGAAGGGATCTCTTGAGGACATTAAGGAGGAGGGTGAGGGTGCGCCTCTCCTGGGCAAGGATGGCGAGTCAAGCAGCAAGAAGGACAAGAAGGACGACGACTCAATGGACACTTCGTAGACAGATGTTTTCGAATTGTCTCTAAGTCATTCTTTGCCTGATCACTACCTCGAGTATGTAAAATAGAATATTGCCTTGGTCCTAGGGGAACATGCAGCTCAATAGAAGGGCCTCTGACTCCTGCAAACGCCGTATCGCAATGAGCGTTACCCAACCCAAACGAAATCAGACTCCCATGAATCATCCTCTCCATCGCTGTGTCTATCATCCGTGGCGACGTTGCTCTGAACCTATCGATTGTTGATTTCCCGGATGTAAGATAATAATTTCCGTTCGAACATCTCGCAGCGGATCGGCATTTCGAGCTGATAAAACGGGTTCTTCATAACGTAATCGCTGTAAAGGTCGTATATCCTCCGAAGCGTTACGTCAATGTTGGTCTGAGTCGTATCGGTGAAGAGCAAGAACTTTGTGCCCGTCATGGTGTTGAAGCACTGCAGCCTAAAATTCTCCGTCTCCATGACCTCTAGTCCCGTTGGCGGCTCAGGCCGTGCTGGTATCCCGCCAGCCGCGGTCACGCTGGCTGCGGTTGCCGCGGCTGCAGCATCTTGCCGGCTCATCAGAGGGTTGAGACGGGCGGTGATGGCATGGACGCTTTTGAACGTTGCGTAAGCATTTCCCCCTCGCTATGAACAGTTAAGGGCATTCGGTTCCTCACCCGTGAAACGTTCCCGCCAAAACAAGATAGTCATTTGTCGTCAGTTGGTTGAGGCCGCCTTCGTGAAATGTGCGGTTGTAGATCAAGCCTCCGGCCTTGTTGATCACGATGAGCGCAAATACGGTCCTATCGTCGAGGTCAGTGAACGGCCATCCTCACTTGGGGCCAGAAGGTGCCTACATAGTTCAGTGGTCGAACCAGCTCACAGCTGGTGACTGTTTGGAAGGGAAATATGGTAATGTTCTGAGATTGTTCTCATCGATGCGATATCTGAAGCATGTACTCATACAGTCGCTCTCGATATCCCCATCTGGCCTCAGGTTCGCTTGGGAGATGTGGGTGAGAGAGCTGGTACTTCGTACCAGTCCTCTTGCCAGCCAGCCCAGCCCAGACAGGTAGGTACCTTCCGCACACCTCACCCTTTCCGCGCACACAAGTCCCCCGTCGCTAAATCCACACCAAGCTCCCTGGATAAACGCCCCCCGCGCCCCTTCTGGTGCCTGCGCTAGCCCCAAAGGCAGTGGGAGGCGCGCTCAGTGGGACACATCCTCTTCTTTTTTTCCCCGACCTGGATCTTCCTGCCCTGGGCGACAAGGCAAGCACCAGGGGTGGCATTCCCAAGACATAGCACCTGCCTTTGGGAAATTCTCAGCCTCATTTACAACCCACCTTCTTCTCACCTCCAGCTTCCGCCGACAACGGCTGCCTGCTCATACTACACACCCCCGCGAATCCATTCGTCTCGTCCAAACCCCCCACAATCAACGCGACGCCAGCTCCTTCGGCAAAGGGTTGACTCTCTGATTGACCGCGCGGACTTTTGAACAGTCTCCCGCTCCTCGAATCAACGACCACGAGTCGCAGATAATCAAAAGATGTCGCACCACGCTCCCACCTCGCGCCCGAAGCCCCCTCCCCCGGGCAGCGAAGAGGCATCGTCCATCCTCAACCTCGGCGAATTCCAACACGTCGACACGCTCACCTTGTCCGAAGCATCACTCGTCATCAACGCGCTCGTGACCAAGCGCAAGATGGATCGCAAGAACATTAACGAGACCGAGTATGTCTAATTCACAATGGCGACTTGCTCTTTGAGCGATGTCCTTCGTCGCCGCTCTTCTTTATGCATTCTCAGACCACTGACAATGTTGCTCCTTCTCTCTGTCTCTGTAGAATGTTGACACAGACTCTCAACTACCTGGATGCCTTCTCCCGATTCCGCCAGAAAGAGAACGTCGAGGCCGTCGAGCGACTGCTCTCCGCACACAAGCAGCTCGCCAAATTTGAGCGTGCACAAATAGGTCCGCGCCCAACCCAAATTCACCGGGCTACTGACGGGACCAGAAGTAATGGAAATGCTAACTATACTTGCCTTCTCTCTAGGGTCGCTTTGCTGCGAAACGGCCGAAGAAGCCAAGACACTCATTCCGTCCCTACAAGACAAAATCTCCGACGATGACCTCCAAATACTCCTCGACGAGATCAGCAAGCTTCAAAGCAGATGACGGGCTTGACCTCCGGCACATTGCATCACAGCCCGGCAGGGGCAGAGACGGAGAGCTGGGGTGTCAGGAGCTGGGCAATCCCAATGAAGTCAGCCTTGATCTAACGCTCATAACACTGTCCCGCGGTTGAAAAAACGAGGGAGTCAGCATGGCCAATGGTTTCAGGGCGAGGGGAGAGAAAATGAAATGGCTATGGAAGTGCTTCTGCGCAAGAAGCATATATTGCATGTTTGGCGTAAATCGGAAGGGGATCAGATTGTCTTTAAGTATGTGTTGAATACCAAATACCCATGAATTCGGCAAACAGGGTTCTATCCGAACTCCTCAAATGATGCAATGATTCTCAAAGGTAGTTGTTTGAAATGCTTCACTGATCACTAAAGGCCTAAGGTAGGCACTGGTCATAGTAACAAGGTGAGTTGAATTCTTCTTTTTCTTCATTGAGGGGAGTAGAGATAACTATTAATAGGCCTAGCTATGGTTGACCTTTTGATCTCAATCTCCAAACCCCTTTTCCATTTGTTGCATTTCCATTTGAACCATCCCAATTGTGCGTTGAATTTACTCTGACAAGAACCAGCAAGATCAGGCAATCGCGTATCCGAAAAGCAAGTCTGGGTATCGTCAACGCCTGACAGAAGCCGAAAACCGAAATCATTTCCTTTCCTCTCCTCAGAGCCAGAACCAAACCTCAAGATCTCAAGCACTATCTCCCGACTTGCTCTCAGGCAGCAGGGTCCCACTTTGACCAACTAGTCACGTATCTACCCTCAGAGCGCTCATGTTGCGTGGCGTTCAGGGTACCGGTGAGGTAGCTGGGAGTGGTCTCCGCCACAGGGTAGAGTGAGCCGCCGTCGGGGCGGTACGGCTTGTACTTCTGCAAGCCGCTACGACTGCTGTGGATTTCGACAACCTTTGGCAGACCAGGAGAGGCCAGTTCAGCAATGGCTGCTTGCTGAGGGGGGCCATGGAGCTCAGGGGTGGCAGTACCCAGCCGAGACATGTGGTCCGGGGTTGTCATGCGGAACGTGAAGTCGGGAGTGGAATTGGCCGTGCGATATCCCACGTCGGGAGTGGTTGTTGCGGTGCGAGACAAGAAGTCAGGGCTGGCTGTAGCAGCTCTGTATGTGCCAGGCGACATCGCAGGAGAAGGAATCGGCGGAGGTGACATCCGCGTAGACATCGAATCGCGGGTATCGGGACTAACCGGGTGATTCATCATCCGACTGGCACTCATATCATTGATTCGGTTGAAGCGAGTTTGAGGCTCTTCGTAGCGTCCTGGTGAGTTTGTCAGCTTCTGTTCTCTTAGACGACAGTGGACAGTAGAAAGCAGCTTACTTCCATAGGGGGAAAAGACCTCCTCAGGACAGAACGGATTGGTAGTCATGGCCGGCTGGCTGGTCTCGTCCTCTGAACTGTGCTTGCGTCCGTCTTTGCTCATGGAGCTGATGGACTCTCGAGAAGCTCTGAGCTTCTTTCTCTGCTTGGTGCACAGAAAGTAGGCGGCGATGACCATACAGATTACCACCAAAGCAGAGACAGCGATGCCAGCCTGCGCAGCGACCGGAAGGTCATGTTGATCAGACTTGACCGCCAGGGCAGGAGCTGAAGTGTCGATGGCCTGGGTCTCGACAGGAACCGTTGGGGTATAAGTGTGGGGAGAAACGAAGAACGGAGTTCCAGTGGAATCATCGGGGGCGATGGTAGAAGCTGGAGAACCACGATTGTCAGTGAGCCAAATGCCTCCGGTTGCGGTCGGCTCGGGCGAGCTGAGGGTGGTAGTCGGATTATCAGAGGAGGTCGAAGACTGGACCTTCTTGTCAGTGGTAGCGGAGGACGCCTTCGACGAGGATGAGGTAGGAGAGACCAAGACCGGCGCGGCGACAGATGCGATGGTCTTCAGGGCCTGAAGCTCCGTCGCAGTCAAGTAAGGGTTGTACTCGTCTGGGCATCTGGTAGTCTCACAAGGGTTGACCTCGCAGCAACCCTCGAAGCCGGAGCAGGTGTAGTGGTATGAACCGATCGGGCACACCTTCGCCTCTCTCGCAGGAATGAAGCCGCCCATGATGGCGGTTGACGATTTTTTTCCTCAAACGAATCAACCGGTATGGTGATAAGTAAAGGAAAGTTTGACACAGTCAATGGGTCAACGAGTTGTGTGCCACCATCGAAACAGTGGCTGCGATGACGATGGCAATGGTAATGGCGAAGGATGAGGCAAAATGGAGGTGTGATAAATGAGCGACGATGAGAAACTTTGGAATGGGTAACAAAAAGGAATTCCTCCAAAGTGAATCAGCGAAGAAGAGAAATGTGTGTCACTGCCAACTCAGTAGTGATAGGTAGACAGGCTGGAGTAGTTTTTCCGAGGACAGGAAGGAGCTTTCGACGGGCGGTAGGTGGTTGGCGGTCTGTCACTTGGGATGGAAGGAAGGAAGGGACGGTTGTGTGACCGGCCTCACCTCGTGCCTGCCTTACCTTGCCTACCATAAGGTAGCTACCTACCTTACCTACATGCAACGTACCTTCCTCTTTTATCACGCTGGCCTACGTGCTCGGGTGACCCGGTGAATGTTGGCCATTTCCATGCCGTGCTTGAAGGCATTCAAATTCGGACTGACGATCCCGCCAAGGCAGCACTACAGTCCCCAGCTTGCGCTTACACGGGAATCTAGAGGTGCCCACGCCTCAGACAGAGACGTCCAATAAACGCCATCTTGTACTACAGAACGGTTCTGGCCCGCGATTCTTTCATGGCCCTGCCCGCCGCGTTCGGGGGACGACTGCGTTGGTGTTTGCTCGCGGATGAGTGCTCCATTAGGTAGGGGTCGAATGTCGCCCCTCGCAGGAAGACGCAAGGGCCAGAATCACCAGGCGACGGAAACGGAACAGCAACGTCGCACAAGCCCAAATGCCAAATGCATCAGACCCGTTGCTTCTGCCACCGCGTCACGGACCGAGACAGTGCCCGACATAAACGGGTGGCCCCTAACCGACGGGAATGGCTCAGATGCGCGGCTTGATCTCAATCAAGGACGGTTGCGATAGAGAAAACATGTCACCGCTCGATGGACGGGCAACGCCCAAAAGCTTTGAATCTTAAACCAGCCAAACCAAACTCCATCTATTAATGCCACCACCCCAGCTAAACCTATTGCACGCCATCGACACACCAGGTAGTCAGACTGCCACGCCTGTGTGGGTATTTCAAAACATTGGAAAACTTTTTGCTCGCCAGTCCGGTTACGTTTTATACGATATCGCTTACAACTTCTCCAACAGAAGCTTGCTGCCAAGGTTGCCCACGGGCTTGTCTGCCTTCTTTGCACCCTTCTTGCCCTTCTTGGCGCCCTTCTCGCCATCCTTCTGAGCCCTGGCCTCCTTGGCCTCCTTCTGCTCCGCCGTCTCTTCAGTGGCGGCCTTCTGCAGGTCTTTCTTGTGCTTCTTGAGCGTCTTCTTCAGCTCAGCAGCGTGGCTAAAGTCCTCGGCTTCCAGCATGTTGAGAACGACGAAGGAACTCGGGCCAGTGGCCCAGTCCACAATGTAGTCCTTGATAATCGGGTACAGAACATCGGCGAATTTCAATGGCGGCTCAACGGACTCGACCTTGCCAGTCTCCTTGTTGAACTTGCCTCCTGCAATAAGCGTCTTGATCAACCGGCCTCCAAATGCTGTCCGCGAGACGTGGACAGGGGTAGGGGCACCTTCCACCTCCATGGGCTCCGCGCTAGGGTCGCCCTCAGCGACCGCTGCTACGGCCTCGAGAGCTGCCGTCTTGTCACCCTCCGCAGAGAGCAGAACGTCCGCAACCAACTGGCAACCGAAGGGGTCTGCGACCAAAACCGGTGCAGCCTCGACAACGGCTGTGATGAGCGCAGGCGACATAACGGCAATCAACTCCTTCCTTCTTATTTCGGCGTCCTTCTTACTGGTGGTCTGGCGAATTGCATGAACCTCCTTGAGAATCGCAAGGTCGTCGCTCATGTTATCGGAGAAGAGAGCGCGGGTCTGGCCCTCCAACAGATACAGAAGCGTGGCCTTCGCGAAGGGATTTGATGTAGAAACAACGATGTTGTCTGTCGCCTTCTCCTTGTCGTCGCCAATCAGCTCGGGGAAGATGGCCTTGGATGACATCTTCGTGTCGTCAATGACATCGAAAGCGGTGAGGATCACGATGTGAGCGTTGGGGTCACCCGACATTAGCACGAAGTTGTCCTTGTATGCCTTGAGCAAGTTTCTGCGGTCCTTGGAGGAACCGTGGGCCAGAAGCAAAGCCACCAAACGGGATCCAGACCGAGTGAAGGCCATGTTCTTCAGCAAATCACCCTCCTCGTCGTCCTTGATCATCTCAACAAACAGGTTGAAGTTCTCCGTGCCGGGCTCGACATTGAGGAAGTACTGCAGCATGGCGTCGTGAAGCATCGTGAAACCGGTCATCTTCTTCTGAACCAGCGAGTTGATCATGTCGTTGAGACTCTTGAGGATGTAGGCTTTTTTGCTGGGGTTCTGCTCGAGGATAGTCGCCAGGTCGGAGGTCGGCTTCTCGTCCTTGCTGCGCTCGAGGAGGGCAAACTCGGGTCCGTACCATTCTCTCAGAAGGATGGCCTTCTGCTCCTTCGTCGCGATTTGTCTGTAGATGTCGTCCAAGATCCATGAGGCCTCGGGGTGGTTGATCAACTTCCGCACCTTACCGTAAAACTCGGGAATGATGAGATCCTTGATCTCGCCGTCGGCCTGAACAACCATTTTGGCGATGAGGAACTTGGCATATCGACTCTCGGCAAGCTGGGTGTAGGTGCCCTGCAGCTCGCGGGTAATCTGTTTCCGTTGGGTAGCCGTGGCGTACTTGAGGGCGGTCTGGACAGCGCGTGTGGCGTCGTGCTTGAGGACGAATTCCTTGACGCGGCCGGTGATGATGGTGAAGAGCTCATCGACTAGCTGCTTCCGCTCCTCGGACGGAACATGGGACTTCCTCCGCAACCTCTCCCAGATCTTCTTGGTTCGAGCGAGTTCGTCGGCGAGGGGCTTGGCCATTTTGCGCTCCAGAGCGAGCTTCTTCTGAATGGCATGAGACTCTCTCGAGTTCTGGCCTGTTTCAAATAACATAGTCAGCACAATTGCAAGCTTGCGCCGGCTAGGTAACGTATCGCCTAGGTTCCTTACCTCTCTCAAAGTTCTTGTTCTTGTCAGCGCCATTGGCGCCATCCTTCTTGCCCTTGGCCTGAGCCTGCTGGGCACGATCACGAGGGGTGAGCTGGACGCCGCCGTCGTCTGAGTCCTCAGAGTCGTCCTCGAAACTTCCCTCGTCATCTTCCTCGGGGGTCTCGACGGGCTGGGCCTTCTTCTTCGACTCGACCTTGGCCTTCTTGTTGAATTTGCCGTCGGCAACACCCTTACCAGCGGCAGGGGCGCTCTTTCTCTTGACGCCGGTGGAAGCCATTGTGAGGAATTGGCTGGCTGTTGTGGTTGTGGTGGACAGCCGGAATATCGATCGCAAAGTGTGAACGTTTTCTCGGCGTACAAAGAAAGCAAAGCGACTGGACTGCACGAGTGGGAACTGAGCGGTCGCAATTGCTTAGGGAATTTCTGAAATTTTTATTTGAATTGCCGGGCGGTCAGAGCCACGCTAAGCTGGATTCAACTCACCACCCCACCACCATGCATGTACGTACCTCTCTGCCATCAACGGCCATCTTTGAGCCGCCAGCTACATCTTCAACGGCGTCTTGTAGTTACAACCCAGCAACCAGCGCATTGCCTCAAGCTCCCAGAACGCTCCTGGAAGATAGAGACACTCAAAATGGGGCGCGAAGAACAAGTCGAAGAGCGCGAGGTGCTCGAATCCATCTTCCCAGATGAGATCACCGGTACGATTACCCCACCATGCCACCTTGAGCCAGCCCATCCACTAAACCCCAGTTCACAGATATCTCAGAGACAGAGTTCAGAATACAAATCGCCCTAGACATCCCCGGCGAAGAGGAGGACCCGCCAACAATGTTCCTCCAGGTCCGATACCCAGACGCATATCCCGACGAGCCACCCACCCTCGACCTGCAATCCGTGCGTGATGCCGCGCCCTACGAGTGGTTCAGCGTCGCGGAAGACAAGGAGCGGCTCCTCCAGGGCCTCGAGGAGACGATCCAGGAGAACCTGGGGATGGCCATGGTCTTCTCCCTCGTGTCGGCTCTGAAGGAGGCCGCGGAGATGCTCGTCGAGGAGCGCAAGCAGGAGAAGGAGAAAGAGAAGGAAGAGCGGGCCGCTGCCGCGGAGCGCGAGGAGAACAAGAAGTTCCACGGAACACCCGTGACGCCCGAGACGTTCCTCAAGTGGCGCGACGATTTCATCAAGGAGATGAAGGAATTGAAGGAGAAGGAGGAGGAGGAGCGCCTCGCCGAGTTGAAGAAGGCCAAGGTCAAGGAGCCGGTCAAGTTGACGGGCAGGCAGCTATGGGAGCGTGGTCTCGCTGGCAAGGCTGACGTTGATGACGAGGAAGAAGGGGGACTGGCGGAGGGTGTCGAGAAACTCAAGGTTGAGGCGGTATAGCATCCGTCATGAAGGGAAAACAAATTCAGTGCATTTACTTGGCGTTTTTTTTTTTGGAAAGGGGCAATCTAAGAAGATAATGGTTGCGGTTGTGGCTCTCAAACCTCATCTATATATGCCTTGATGAACGATCCTCCTGCGGAGAGAGAGGGACCTCATGACTTTTTGACAACTTTTCCTAGTACCAAACTCCAAACTCCCAAGTCCCAGTCGATGAAGAAAACTTTCCCAGTATTCATAGCGTTTATCATCAACGTTGCTGTCTTATATGAAGGTGCCAATCATGCCATGCCATTTACTCTTCCATCGCCTCGCCATCATCACTGCCAGCATCTTCCCAGCCGTCGTCGTACTCCTCATCCTCTGCGCCAGCCGGGGGCTCACCGAGCTCCTTGTTGATAGAGGCGAACAGCTCCTTGGCGTGCTCACCCAGCCTCTCGTCCTCGTACTCCTGAGCCTCGTACAGCTTCAGGCAGCGCATCAACCACCGCCGGGCCGTGTCCCACGTAACCTTCCAGTCCTCCTCGTCCTCGCCCAGCTGCGCCGTCTCGCCCTTGGCCTTGGCCTTCTCGCCGGCAATGAATAGAGCCCACCCGCCGAGATACCAGGCCTCGACGCTTTGGTCGTCATCGCCGACGAGTCTCTCAAGGACCTCAATTGCCTCCTGCTCCATTTCCACCTCGAGCAGCAGCCGCACCAGGCTGATGCGCGTAGGGAACGCCGGCACGTTGGGATCCAGCGGCGGCAAGTCGACCCACAGCTCCAAGCTCCTCGTCAGCGCCGCCTTAGCCTCGTCAATCTTCTCCTGCGATATCCGCACGTTGGCCACCGTCTGCCACGTCTCGGCCGAGTCAGGCGCAACCAGGCCGGCCTCGGTGACGAGCGCCTCGCACCTCTGCTCCGCGTCCGCCTCCCATGACAGGTCCGTCATGTACACCTCGGCCACGGCGCACAGCGTCCCGCCCAGCTTCTGCTTCTTCTCCTCGAGCGCTGTCCCCTGTTCGGCGCTGCGCTTCTTGTCGCCGACGTCTACGAGCGCCTGAATCTGGCCCCGCAGCGACTGCGCGCCTTTCTCGAACCAGTTGACGCTGTCTTGCCCTCCCTCCTCGCTCAGCTGCGCGAGCCAGAGAAACTTTTCCGGACCGCCGCCTATGCGCTCGTCGAGGGCGCCCTCCGGGTCCAGCTCGACGGCGCGCAAAAAGTACGCCCTTGCCTCGTCGACCTCGCCCATCTCGATGCTGATTTGGCCCAGGAGGTTCAACGCCGCCAGCTCATAATCGCCCCCTGCACCCGTGACATCGAGAGCTTCCTTGCCAGCTGAGTAGGCGCTCTCCAAGTCTCCTTCTGTCAGTTTTGTGGCGGCTTCAATGAGCTTGTGTGCCGCGTTAGCGGGCTTCTTTTGCGTTCTCTTTTTCGACTTTTTGTTGGGGCGAGTTGGCGCCATTTTGTTATGGGAATCTGTTGTTTGGACACAGAAGTATCCGATTATTCTTAGCTAAAGAGTTGTGGATTTTTCATGAATTGGTCGTAAGGAATCTGATTGAGTGATATGAGTGAGGAATGAGCTGCACTCACGAGGCAAGGCAGAGTCGCAATGGTGGGTTCAAACTGGGCCAGTCGAAAAAAATTCTTATCGCACCGTTGTGATCTTATCGATAACGCCATGACGATGGCGGGGTCATTCGACACCGAAAACCTCCCCCTCACCGATCCTCACCGGCTCGCTACCTTATAGCTAAGTGGTGAATAAGTCAGGTCCATTACCTCTTTCCACCTCAATCATGGTGTTCTTGGTTGTCAGATTGGGATGAACTTCAGACTCAGTGGCTCAGCAAGTCACTAAATTTTCGTGGTGTACCTGTAATAGACTACCGCAGTCCGGCGCACCCGAGACCGAGAAGAAGGCCGGCTGTTCCGTACGTAATAGACAAGCCAAACCCAGCTGCTTGGTTGATGAAAACTCGGAGAGTGCAATTCTGTGGGACTGCGATACACGACGGGCAAATGAAAAGAATAGTCATTCATTAAGATGTTGATCTAGGACTGAGCAACCTGGTGGAGGCAGTGTCTTAACTACATGTAATTCCTGGCCCCGCCATCGTCCATAAAATAACGAGATCATCGATGATAAGAATGACAGGCCGCCCATCAGATACCAGCCTGGTCCAGTTTTTAAGACGCCGTCGCTAATAAGCACCCAAGGACAAATGTACCAACCGGACTCCGTTCCCGACCATGTCCCGTTCCGCTTGCTCAGAGGAAGTAGGTTACCCCTCTTGTGGAATTATACATCGTGTACAATAAGACTCATTAGCCTCCTTGAGATGGCATTAAGTGACCTATTTAAAATGAAATAGAAGAAAAGGGAAGGAAAGTGCGCATTGACAGAGTGGCAAGCTGCACTAACTAACCTCTGCCTCCCGCTGACGAGCTCCTGCTGGAAGGCCCTCGTTCGTCGACGAGCTCGGCAGAAGTGCCTAGTAAATCGACATGCTGGTCAGAGCCAGGGTCGACTCTACTAATGCTGTGCTGCGCGACTACCCCATAGCTGGTTGGCCGCTCGGTACTTGGCGTCCTACGGATGTTGAACTCTTCCAGGGATGAACCGTTGGAAGAGAGCCGTTTTTGATGAGATGCTGTCCGCTCGAAGGGAAGTCGCCCGGGGTTTGGGGATGATGTCAGGCTACCCTGTGTTGTTGTGCTTCCTGAAGGCTCGCCATTTAACGGCCCGGCTGGCGACGTCGGCGGTATGAGGTTGAACGATGGAGCTGGGGAATGCCCCCGACCCATGCCAGAATCTCTCTTTGAGCTTTTCCGAGGTATTTCGGGTATGTCCGACTCCGTGGATTGGCGCCTGTGTTTCTGTGAGGCTGACCTGCTTGCCTTGGAAGGGACCCGACTGGGCAACTTGAAGCTGCCAGAACTCGCGATTCCTGGCAAGGTTGGTGGTGCATCAGACACTTTCTGTATTTGGATCTCTTCGATCTCCGATTCGACCGAGATAACCGAGACACCATCGTCGTTGAGTAGATTTTCCGAGTTCTCTGCATTCTCGAGGTGTTTCCGTGCCGCTTTATTCTTCGGTTCATCGTCATCCGATTCAATGGGCCCGTTTCTCAAAACACCCATGGCCACCGGAATTCCCTCTGGTGGGGGTTCGGCGTCGTACTCTGCGTCGGCGGCTGCACGCATGGCCGGTGGCATCCGCGAGCTTCGCACAACTTCGAATCCTTTGCCCTTCTCCTTTGTTTTGCCCCCAAACATGTTGCGGAACCATCCTGCAGCGGTAGCCATTGGTTTGGTCGGGTCAGCAGGGCCAGTTCTCAATTTACGGCCGATTCCCTCCGAGTTGAGAGCAGGTCCTCGAACGCCATAGTAGAAGTCCACCTCTCTCGTTGAGTAGTCTGCTCTCGGGGTCAAGTTGATGGCTTGAGGGGCGGGCGTTGGGCCCCTTGACAATTGTGCTTCTAAGTCTGCTGCAGCGTCGCCAAGATGTGCTCCTCCCTGGCTGTAACGTCGAGAGTCTGCGACGGAGGCCCTGTGAGGAAGGGACGTGGACGATCCATTGAGAGTGTCGCCACGGCGTCGCGGAGGTCGATAGTAAGGATCGGCAGACTCGACGGTGACGGCAGCGGGGGGCCGTGTGGCCGCAGCAGGTGACGGCAAGAAAGAGAACGTACTAACTTCACCTGGCGTTGTCGGCGTGAAGTTGCTGCCACTGTCGAAGTTGCGAACTTGGCCGGTATAGGGGTCGATGCTGTCTAGTGCGGAAGAACTCCGTTGCTGGCTTCGGAGGAGAAAACCGCTTCCCGCCGACTCGCTTCTCAATCTGCCACCCCGCATTACGTATCCAGTCTTTGAGTTTTCATCGGCATCGAGCATGCCCGTCGTGGACAGTTGGCTGGCTCTTGAAGGGCCATTCTCCCTCCGAGAGGTACGACGTTGCAGTTGTCGCATGCCAAATATCTTTGATAAACCGCCCCGCTGTAGACCCCGTGTATCATCTCCTCCAGCACCCATTAGACGCGCAGTTACTTCAATTATTGTTTGCAGTGCGTTCAGGAAGAATCCAAGAACCAGCACACAGGCGTGAATAAGGAGTATGGTGTAGCCGATCCACCCTTTAGGACCTTCCGTGACACCCATTTGCGGTACGAACGCCACCATGAGCATGACGGTGGTGAAACGCAAGGCAGAAAAGAGCGTGTGGTAGGCGTTCATAGATGTCGGAGACTGGAAAGGTCTGAAAGCGTGAAGGGTCAAGAGGTGAACGACTTCACAGATGGCAAGTAGAACGATTTGTGCGATGCCAACAGGCTGCACGGCGCCGATCGCAATGCCGCGTATGAAAGTCAACGTGACAGGAATAAGCGCAAATGCTGCAGCCTCGTCCGAGTAGGTGTTGTAAAGGGGCCCATAAAGTAGTACCGTCGGCAGGTCATCGAATAAGACGGCTCGGGGCCGAGTCCTGAAGATCAGATAAAGGAGCCATGCGGCAAAGCATACCAACATGAGAAGGGTGATGACAGCTAGAGCAACAGCAAACTCGCGCGACTGACTGGCAACCACTAGTTGAAATGTCGAAAGTGCCACAATGGGTAGCAGGAGGTAGTTGAAGACGACACGCACGACGTTACCCACAGAGAATGGGATGTTCTTAGCGCGGAGGTCCTCTTCAGGGGTATCGCTGATGAATCGGAGCACCCAGCGGAAGAAAAAGCCGATTTGGATGAGAACGAAAAGGGCCGCAACGATGACGCATACCCAGACCATCGTTCCCGCCCAAATATCTTCGACATCGGTCATGCCCACCATCTGTGCATACTGGTGCAGCCCATAGGTGCCATTGGTCACGTAAATGCCGTCTTGAATTGCTTGCCAGCCTGGGGACTTGCTCACGAAGCTCTCGTTGAACATCAGGGCGGACCAACCCACCTGGCTGACTACTGGTTGGTAAAATCCGGGATAGTTGAGAGTCAGCCCTCCGGTGAGAGCCACAAATTGAATGTATTGAAGGCAGTCGCCAAATCCCGGAGTCACCAAGCGCAACAGATCAGCATCTCGTCCGTAATTTGTCGTCCAGTGGAATATATCTGTCGAACCCCACGGGCTGAAAACCGAGGCGAACATGGTCGCAAATCCTACGAAGAGCAGAACAACAAGCGGCAGATAACGCAGAAGATCGCGTATATTTCCAAGATCCGGAGTTACAGTGGCGGAAGCA
Organism: Colletotrichum acutatum; assembly: GCF_030867785.1. NCBI lineage: Eukaryota > Fungi > Ascomycota > Sordariomycetes > Glomerellales > Glomerellaceae > Colletotrichum > Colletotrichum acutatum. Next base: position 120,235 of record NW_026849032.1, on the reverse strand, counting down.
CACGCGATATGTTTTGCAGAGTCGTCACCGTATATGACTTGCAATGTCGCGGCTAGGGATGTAAAGGCATATGACGAATCCATCTTTGTCGTGATGTTGACGGAGGGCAAGTTTCCGTACGGGTAGGTACTGAAGGATGTCAGTTGACTTGCGACAAAATTGCCCTGGTCAAAGGGGTGCTTACATAGCCGTGTCATTGAAGACAGGGGAAAGAGGACACGATCCATTGACTAGGCTGTAGTTGCAGAAACTAGAGACGTTGCTGAATGGCTCATAGGTCAAGAAATTGACCTTGCTGGCAAGAGTTGTGACTTTGTTCCCTTCCCTCGTGTAGTCGAGAATTTTGCCATCCGTGTGGGTAGAATCGTTCCAGAGCGGATCGCCTTTAGCAGGCAAATCCACCTTGTATAGAGAACCAGACACATTGCCCCATACGATAATTTGAAGAAGGTGATCTGGGTTTTCGGTGTCGAAGCGAGCGTCTACATATACGGGACTCCATTGCAGCGGCAAGGGGTTGAAGTTTCGATAGCTGTCGGGCAGGCAGTTGTCGAAAGGGATCAAAACTGCGGAGGCAGGCGTTATCAGGAGGCAGGCGAGAACGATGGTGAGCAGCGCGCCAAAGGAGTCCACGATAGATCTACGGGTTCGGGATGGCAGTGGCGATAGTCGGCGACCATGGCTTCTATCCATCATGAGCGAGTGTGATGAAGGATATTGGGATCCTTGAAGAGAAGAGCGAGGATTCTGCCTCGACAGCGAATGTAAAGACTTGACGGGTTGGAATGACGGCGAAGGGACGCGCTTTCCACGTCCAGGATGGACTATCACTGCATGTCTTGGAACGCTCTCAGGATGGGGTAGGTCTCGTGGAGGAGCAGATGGAGGCATTCGCATGTTTCGGACAGGCGTCCCGCCTGGCGTGTAGTCGAAAGCTGCTACAGAGGCAAGCGGGACGGTTGAAGCGGCGTGGGGTGAACGAAAGACGCACTGAGGCAAAGAAGAGAAAGACGGGAGTGGTGTGCTAAAATCCCGGCATCTTGGGGGCACTGCAGCGGTCGCCTCGTATCGTATTGTCGCCGTGGTTTCGTTCCTCGATTCGTCGGGCGCGATATCGTGATCTCGAGCTTGCTAGTCTTTTGTCAAATTGTTTTCCTTCCAGTATCCGTACGATTTGGCTGCTAGCCGATAATGTGTTTGTCGCGTGGTAGATTGGCCTGTGCTATGGAAGAATGAAAAATTCGAGGAGGGGAGAGGGAGGAATGTTGGCTGAGTGGGTGTGTCTCTGTCTGACTGAGCGGCGTGTGTGTGTGTGTGTGTGTGTGTGTGTGTGTGTGTGTGTGTGTGTGTGTGTGGTGGTGGTGGTGTCGGTGGTGTCGGCGGTGCAGGTGCAGGCAGGAAAGACGGGATGTTGTTGCGCGGGAGAGCAGCTCAATGGAAGGAAGAGTTGGAGTGAGCCAGGGGAGCAAGTACTTTGAAAGAGTACTCCGTAGCTTAGGTATGGGCATCAGGGATCCTTCTCTAGGTACCTTAGTTTCTCGTCCTTCTTCTGCGAAAAGTGACTTTGGAGAATGTATCTCGCAGACCCCCTGTCCATGCCCGTTCAAGCCCATGCCCCGTCAAGGTGAGCCTGTAAGGTGCGGATCGGTCGACCAGCTCAGCACAAGACAGTAGAATTAGCCCAGCTCTTGGTTCAATTATGGGGGACTTTGCGCCCGAGGTGGGATGCAGGTGAAAGAGCTGACCTGAGGTGCGACACGGAAATGATTCTACTGCAAGATGGATGTGGCTGAGCATTCTCACTTCATGTTCTTGGGTCTTGTGTCCGCACGTTTACTCGCCCTTGGTGCCCCTTGTCGCTCTGCCGCCCTCCCGTGCCACGGACAGCTCACACATTGTATGTAAGACGATGGATGGAATGATTCCAGTGGAGGTTCACTTCGCCTTCGGTTCTCGGTGCTGTCGGTCATTGAGAACTCATCAGTGCGCTGGTCAAGTGCTGGGAGCAGCCCAGTTGCCCAGCACCATCCGGGGCGAAGCCGCAGGAGACGTGAAGGGATAGGATGAGGAGGTTCGAATTTCGAAGTACATTTCCCAATGCATTCGTATGATTGGAGAGAAGGTACTTTCTCCGATGTACCTCTCCTTCCCTCACAGCATCTGCTTACTTCCATTGTAGGTAGTTTACCTTACAAGTACAAGTAGGTAGGTACCAGGGGGGGAAGTTTGCTGGGTGCCTGCTCACTGGGTTCCGTTCCCTTCTCAGGTTCCTGCCCTTCCACTCCCCATCAATCCATCCATCCGCATCATTCTTCCCCCCAAAAAGCCACAAATCCAAGGGGTCCCCGGGCGCATTCAAAGTTGCCGGTTGGCTGCCCGTTGGACACCCCCCAGCCAGACCATGGATGTGCAGTTCCCCACTCAGTAAGGCGCAGCCGAGCCCCGTCTGGCCCATCTCAACCCATTTCAATTCAGGTCAGGTCAGCCAAAAGTGGGAGCGACCTGAGAAAATTGGTTACCTTATTACGGAACACACACACTCTCTCGGTCTCTACTACGTAGGCTCTCGATATTCCGTACTTCTGTCTGCCCAGTACATGTCGAGACGAGCCCACCCGACCATTTGCTCAATTCGTCTCGTCGCCCAGCCGACTCACTAACAAGGCCCAGACATGGCTTGTCCGCTCTTTAGTCTTCGCTTCGCCGCTGTGAATACCCTGGACCCCTTCTTTTCTCTTCGGGCTACCAACACCTAAAGTGGACTCACGCAGGCACACTGTCCAACTACGAGCCATGCGAATACACCATCTACCTGTATCGCTCTCCAGCGCAAACCTCGCTCGAACCTAGGCTCGTCCAAAGCAGACAGACGACGGGGGCCGGTACATAAGGTAAGACAAGGGCGAGGGGCAGAAGGTTTCCCAATGGCAGTGCTTGTCTAGCGCCCGGCCTGAAACCCAAGACTGCCACCCTATGACGTGCCGATGGAATTCCGCAAAGCCAGGTCACCTCGATCCATTTCAACACCAACAGCTGGCGTGAGACCTTGTCTCTGACTTGGATGTGTCTAATGCCATCCGTCGCGCACTCAATGGAGCCGTCTTACATGGAAATAACACGCCAAACTCGATGCAATCTAGGTAGGTATTACTGGCATCATGGCATGTTAAGTAAGGCATCGTCTTCCGCCAATCACCAAAACCACTTCTGCTAACTATCAAGTGGCCCACCAGCATCACAACACACAGTGAGCTCATGCAGAGGCAGAGCAGGCAGAAGAGCAGGGCAGAGCAATACAAGGACAATGACACGCACAGTCCAAACACGCTTCAGGCCTGAGATGGCAGTTCAATCGCATCTGTGACTTGCATACGGGCATCTCCAGTCCCCGTGCTTGCAGCGTGCAGCATACGCAGAACACCAATTCGCCTTTCCCTCTTTTTTTGGGCGGCCTCTGTTGTAACTTCACTACATCGAGAATGGCAACTTTCTATGCGTATCCGTATGATGCTACAGTACCACCTTACGGCGACAGGCACACGGCACGCCTGGCCGACAAATTTCTGCCCTTATCCTCGTCTCCTTCCGGTTACCGACACACTGTTCGCCTTCGGGAAACAATTTGGACGGAGATGAGGAGAGTCGCGCATGGGCCAAGTTGCCAGGATCATCAACTAAACATGACTGTGGCAGGACAGAATTACGACTTCAGACGAAACCTAGACCACAGATCGATACAGTACCTGTCGAGTCCTCTTCGTCTGTGCAATGTGTTGCCAGGCACCCGGCTGGACTCTCCGTGCTACCTATCTAATGAGCATCAATACTAACATCATCGTCACAATTCGCCATGGAGGGAGATGCAAAACCAAGAAAGGCACCAGATCGAGATCCCAATGTGTCCGGCAAACTCAGTTCCCAAGGCACTGAGCAAATAGCCCACATGCATCGCAGAGGATCGTCCATCCCGCGGCACCGTGTGCGACGCTCCAATCCCAGCAGAAGACTTCTCCAGCATTCACGGCCAGGAATACCTGTCGATGTTGTTGCTGTTTGCACAGCAAGAAAACCTGCCAGCAGGGACCAGCATTTAATCAGGATTGACGGGTTCTCCATGTATAGCATCTGGCTGCTATACCCCCAATTGCACAACTCGACACTTCATTCGCACAACACTTCCTTGGCCACAGCCATCGTATCTGTACTGGTGCATGCTCTCAAAACATCATCAGCCGTCTTTTCAAAAAGAAAATCGCCTCGGATCGCATTGCAGTATGAGGTTTCAGACTCAATGCGCTGCCGATTCGGTCACTGTCTAAAGGCTAGAATGGTCACCTCGAAACTGGGAACAAGCCAACACCTCGATTATCTAGGCACATGGAACCTACCCGACTGACCTTGCCAACCTTGCCGTGCTTGCGTAAGTATCTCAAGCAAACGTACGTCAAACTTTGGCAGTGAAACATTGACTCTCTTCGTCAGAACCCGTCATCCGTCAACTGCGATAACTCGTCAGTCAACTAACCCAATCATACCGCCTTTCCCTCCACCACCCGCAGCGACAACAAATAGGAATCAGATTCCTTCGCGTCCCTAATACGAACTTCTGCACAAGCCAGGCTCCATATCTCTCGCTTACTTTTGCTGTAGCTATTTTCGGCAACGTTTGATTTTTTTGCTCCAGACAGCGACCTGGAGGCTCTTCTCCCGGTATGGTATGCATAATCTCGCACCGCTGATTTGAGTGTCATCACGCTGTCCGAACGACGTTCTTCAGCCCCACTTGCCCCCGTTATTGCCGCCATCCCGGACGACGAAATTGAGTCCAAGTCATGCCCGCCTGCTTCACGGTCTGTCGCGAATGAGAGGCTGACTATTGCCTCCTTCATCGACGGCACGAGTCTTACGAGCTTTATTCTCATTTGATGGCCGTCTACATGATGAAGTGCTAAGATGTTTACAGGTGGTCGTGGAAGACCTGTGTTGCCTGGGCCGGATCTCAGCCGTTATATGAGGGTGACTAGCAGTGTGCGGAATTCCCAGATACCCATACTTAACCTACCTTAGAGGAACATGGCTTCAGCTCATTCTCTTGGTTCTCAAGAGGCCGTGCCTCACTCCGCGTGCTTACCTTATCCCCCATCATATAGCTTCTTCTAGGAAATGGCCGGTCTTACCTTCCATCCTGTAGCCGTCTGCTATATCTCACCGCTTCGCAACCACCTAACACTGTTTCTATGCCAGTCCAGCCCCAACCTCGCGGGAACCTAATGTGAGACAGTAAAGACGCCAGGAAGCCGGACCCGGTGGGGCGCCATCACCGGGTTCGCCTCACATGCGCCGTTACGGGCAAGCCACAGGGCCAACCCGAGTCAAATGGGTAGACACTTGCTCTGTGTCACCTTGCGCCCGAACGGTGTGGTCAGGAAAGGGACCCGAAAAGTTGCTGCAGAAGAGCTTCAAACTACTGCGACCTATACACACCAGCGAAGGTGTGCTAGGATAGCAGGCACCGGCGCAGCAGGAATACGATGATGCCGTCTCTCTCAGTCCCCCCACCTGTTGCTGTGCTGCATCATGTAGTAGGTATCCTCCCAACCACTCAGGCTCTTCCCGGGTTTCCACAGTCTCCCGCTGTGAGGACGGGTTAGCCGGCTGGAAGGCACTCGTGTATTCAATGGGGAGTTTACCGCCATAGCAGCAGAATGGCAAACCCCCCTCCTCAAACCGCGGCGGCACAACGGAAACAACAATCATGGCATATGAACATGGTATCAAGACACACCGTCATGTCAGGCCAGCCGAGTCTCCATATTCAAGTCGGGAAACCAGCCTCAGTCCCACAAAGCTTTGATAGGAAAACCTGTACGGAGTATACACCAAGTTACGTGTATTCATCCAAGGGGCCGGGTTTTGTGGACTACCGTATCATCGTTGCCTTGTCGGATCGGCGGTGCCACCCCCATACACCCCTCCTGTTTTTTCCCAACCAGCCTTCCATTTTCCCCGCTGCTTTCGCAATAGAGTGACGTGCCCTTGGGACGGCATAGGTAACTGGAGTTGGCCAACTTCACTGCTTTCTGTCTGCCTTGAGTGGGAAAGTATTGCTATCCTGGTGTCCCTGGTGAGATGAACTACAATTCTGATGTTGCTAACGCTCGTTTTGATCCATAGACATATGACACCATGTTGTCAGGTAGCGGATCAAGTATATGTGTATACTTCCTTGCGAAGCCTCTCTTCCGTCGTTCAGTGTATCATGTCACCCCTATAAAGTGACGAAAGCTTGTGTCGTAGCATAATGACACATGCCTGTCTACTCTCGCAACCCCATATCTATCTAGGTCAGACTTTTCTACAGAAATCTAGAGCATACTCCCTGCATAAGCACTCGGCCACTGAGTTTGTGACGTTGTGGGAAGCTTGCCATATTTCATACACCTGTTTGGTGACGTTGAGTATCCATCGATGCCATAACTTCTGTTAATAGTGCCTCTGTTCTCGTTCGAAACAGTCGGCCACCGTCTCTCTGGACGGTCCTTGTCACCAGCCTGGAATGGAAGAAACGAATACTCTAAAGGTCGACACCTGCACGTGAGCTCTTCTCAGGGAAGAAATATGGTAGGAGCCCTTGGCAGTAAGATGTGGCCAAGCAAACCAGGAAGACGTGAGGCAGATATGCGTCCCACGAGTAAATATGTGATTTTCGCGGTCTATATGAAGCAAGTAAAAGCTCTGTATACACATAGTGATAACTTCTCTCATAGCAAAGCTGCCTTGTAACACAACCTACACCTGGCCCTCGAACGACATGACCTCTACCATCGAGTAAGATAGCTTGTCCCACTATTATCCTAAGTCTCCTCCATCACACAGTGCACCAATATCAATCTCAAGCTCCACCTCAACTCCGTGCCCCTCGTACACCCAGGCGCACACAATTTCTTGAAGCTTGTTGCTGATAATCTCCATTTCCTTCTTTCCCATGTGAAGCGCCACATCCTGGGTGCCTCTGGAGATATAAAGATCATAATCAGATGCTTTGGTGACCTGCTGCCGCAAATCTTGTAGATCAAGTGTGAGTGAGCGTATTTGGGTATAAGGCTCAGAGAAAAGCTTCTCAAATGGAAGCATCTCTGATCTCATCCTCTTGTGAATCTTGGTTCTCGACCTGGACCTAGATGCCAGCCTCTTCTTCAGATATCTTCGCGGAGACATGTCTGGCAGGGTAGTTGTAGGCCTCCGAGAGAATGATCTACCTCGTTCTTCCTCCGCATTCTCTATATACTCATTTTCATTTCTGTGGCGTAGAGCGTTCAATCTCTCCAACATCTGCTTCTCATTTGGCTCTGGGCTGGTTTGCCGATAGCGATGCTTTTGCTTCCTCGTCTCTTCGAAATCATCATTGTGGTTATCTCTTCTGGACTCGACTGAAGGAAAGCAATAATCCGACGTATCCTCCAGCTCCGGATGTTGTCTCTCTCTTCGTGTGTTAACGGCAAGCTTGCTTTGTCTCAGTCCGTCTGCCCTACGAGGCTCAATTCTCCGAGCGGCCTGGGTAGCCCTCGGCGCTGCCTGTCGTTCATGACGGTTTCCACCTTGTTCAATGCGGGCAGGTACCCGGAATGGCTTTCGCAATGGACTGGAAGACGAGGGAGGCGTGCCAAGCACACTACTGTCGTCAAGATTCGCAAAGGGATACGGCGTCTTGGCACAGATGCGTTGGCGAATACCTGGGCCTCTCTGCGGTATTATTTCCAGGTCTTCAATTTCGTGTGCAGCAGAAGATGCTTGGAATGCATCCTCATCTCTTGGAATTCTTCGCTGTTCTTGGTATCTTGGAACCTGAAAACTAGTTGGTGGGGCGGTTGGGTGTTGTAATATCGGTGGCTCAAAGGTATCTGGGTCGTAAATATCCTCCCTTGCTGCTGCAGGTACCCAATAGGGTAGAGATTTTTGCTGATGGGACAATCTTCGGTCTTCGATCTTCCGGCTGGTCACTTCATCGGCTTCCTGCATAATCTCAGCTATCCTGGGGACATGGGTTTGCTGGCGAGAAGTTGTGTCGCCCAGGTTGTTGTCACTATGCTCATCTGAGTGTCGATGGCCATGTATGTCTTCATGGCGAGTAGAATGTCGTGCTGCTGCCTTTCTGGCCAAAGACCACGGGTTTGGTTCCTCTCTTTGTATCTGCTCTTCCGTTTGTGACTGGATGAACTCATATATACCCGTGTTAGGTGGCCCTAGAAGGACCGGCTGCGTTTGGCCCTCAGGACTGGCAGTATCATCTCTAGCCATGTTCACTTCCCAAACGGTCCGAAGGAGAGATTGGGTGAGCACTGGCTCCTGAGTGTCTTCCTCGGGCTGTCGGGTGATTCGCGCTTGCCCTGAGTTTGAGAGGCACGACCTGTCTACGACAATACCGTAGTCAGCATCTCTTGAGTTGTGATTCACAGAAGCGGAATGAATCAGATCTTCCATCGCGTCAGGTGCACTTTCACGACCGTGTAAATGCTCTCTGTCGGAGGGTTCTGGCAGCTGCTGTCCACTTTCAGGAGAAACCAGGCCGGTCAGTACTCTTTCCTGACTCTCTCCGTTGACTGAGACCAATTCTTGCAAGATGTCGTAATCCTCTTCGTCGTCATCTGGAAGAAGATCCGGACTTTGGCGTCTAGCTCGCTCGTTCGCACCTTGGAGCCTTTCCGTGTCAACTTCAGCCGATATGTCGGGCTCGGTTGGTTGGTATATATCCTTGCACATGTCTTCGAACAGGGCCAGTAAATTTGGCTCGTTTGCAAAGATGACCTCGTCTTTGGCCGTGGTTACGTTGGGATCGTAGCTTCCGAGAATGCATTCAACATTCAAGCGTATGAAAGGCTTGGAAACGGGCTTTGAAGAACTGTCAAGAGCGACACAGCCGCGTATGTGGTGTTTGTAAATATCGACAAGCTTCTTCATCGTGCCTCTTGTGGTGGCCATAGGTCTCGAGTCAACGGAGACGAAGTAGCCTTTGCCAGACACCTTCAAGAGATCGGCATCGGCTCTCGGGAGGAAGGCCTCGAGTCTCATGATAGATGCTGGTGTGTCTGGTCTTCCCGGTCTCGTTGCCGAGATCGCAGGAGTGGTTCCACTGAACGTCTTCTAGACGCATTGCGAGACCAGTTCCGACCCAAGGACTTGGAGAACTGCCTCTCGGACGCCACTATCTTTGCTTGGAGCATATGACCATGAGAGTTTGTCATTTTTAGTGACTTTCAAGGAGAGCCTAATGTGAGGTCGAGTGAGTGCGTAGACCTGTAGAAGGTCCTTGATCTGCGCGTATGTTTTCTTGCTTTCCTTCAGAATTCGTTGCCTGCGAACCGGAATGTTGGCAAACAAGTCCGAGACGTCGACAGTCGTCCCGACGGAGCCCGAAACATGCTTCTTATTCGTAAAACCGCCGCCTCTGGGGTTGAGTACCAGCGAAACCGCCACTGGATCACTGCTCGTTCTCGTCGTGATGGTAAGCTTCGAGACGGCATTTACGCTCGCCAAGGCATCGCCGCGGAAACCAAGTGTCTGACCTCCCTTGCTTTGAAGTTCTTCGAAAGTCCGGAGCTTACTGGTATGGGAACGGCGTCCAAGAGCATGTAGTCTTCCGAGCTGATGCCGTGGCCGTTGTCTCTGACCTGAATCTTGTCTATTGCGTTTGCGGAGATCCTGATCTCGACATTATTTGCATTGGCGTCAATAGCATTGTCTACGAGTTCCTTGACAAGTGACACGGGAGATGGAATGACGACAGAGGAGCCAAGCTGACGAACAGTAGCCTGAGGTAGCTGAGATATTGACATCCTGCAGAATACAGGATTGAAAGGGATCGTCGCAAACGTGTAAGGCAAGAGCAGATGCCCCGAAAGGGAGAAGATATTATCAAATAACGAGGGACAATATTCACACGACGACGTGATGACAGCGGCAAGGAAGACGGTGAAGATGAGATGATGGTGTTACGGAGGGAAGAAGAATCCGTCGGATTTGGACTTGAGAGAAAGGCAAGAAGAGACTGGACGTACCCAGCAGCAAGCACAGGAAGGAGGTGTGTAAGTCGTCCCTTCCCGTCCAAGACGACAACGTCTTGTTTGCCAGCTGGTCCCAGTCGACAGTTCCAACAAGATCAATCCGCCCACGCCAAAGCTAAGGTAAAGTGCTGTTTCCTGCAGCCAATTCCCAGGGCGCCGAGCCCCGCAGCTCCCCTCGCAGGTGCAAGGCACGCAAGCACCTCAAACCGCTCTGCCCCGCATCGCAAGGTCCTCGTTCCTGGGAGCCCGCCCGCCCGCCTTGCTACCAGTGCCACTAGCATCCCGTAATACAAACACAAGTCATGCTAAGCGATTCCTAAGCCAAAACCCGCACCTTACGTAGCTCTTCCCAGCTCCCAAGAAGCATTGCTGTCCATCCCACCACTTGCCATCTTCAAACCACCCCGCCAAAACTATCTAACAGAGCTGCCCACCTGTCGCGACCACGAACACAAACGTCTTGATACCCCTCCTCTTCCCAAACCATCACCACCACCCACTCATCTCAAAATGTCCGACATCAAGGGACCTACCCCGCAACAGCACGACGGCAGCGCCCTGCGCATCGGTATTGTCCACGCCCGCTGGAACTCGTCCATCATCGAACCCCTCGTCAAGGGCGCCAAGGAGAAGCTCCTCGCCTGCGGCGTGAAGGAGTCCAGCATCGTCGTCCAGTCCGTCCCGGGAGCTTGGGAGCTCCCCATCTCCGTCCAGAGGTGAGTCAACAGTAAAGCGGCCGTACAAGCAAGACTGGCCGCCCTTCGCTTCGGAACTTCCGCTTTCGCAATCCAGTCCAGAAGTTACCCTTGTCTGACAATGACAACGCCCAAACCCACAGACTCTACCAAGCCTCCCAAGTCCAATCCGCACAATCCGGCACCGGCACCTCCGCCGGCGACCTCCTAGGCGCCTCCACCACGGACCTGACCTCCCTCCCCACCGAGACCGCCAGCGGCCAGCCTTTTGACGCCATCATCGCTGTCGGCGTCCTCATCAAGGGCGAGACGATGCACTTTGAGTACATTGCCGACGCCGTCTCCCAAGGCCTCATGCGCGTCGGCCTCGACATGGGCGTTCCCGTCATCTTTGGCGTCCTGACCGTCCTCAGCGACGAGCAGGCCCAGGCCCGCGCCGGGCTCACGGCCGGCGGTCACAACCACGGCGAGGACTGGGGCCTGGCTGCCGTCGAGCTCGGCGTCAAGCGCAAGGCGTGGGCCGCGGGCAAGATGGAGTAAAGATGGAGGGGAAAGGATGAGGACCCCCCTCCCCCGTTTGACACAACTGTACCTTCGAGTTGAAATGGATTGGCAGGGGAAACTCTTTATGTTTTAGACGTTTACCGGGAAAAAAAAAAGTAAAAGAATCCCAAAAAGGGAGAACAGAAGAGAAAGGAGACAAATCATACCAAGGGTCTGTCGTGGATAGAGACCGACCCGTTGAAATTTACTTGCCATTTGGAAACACATCACCATCTACTAGGACTTGGGGCCAATGATCAAGCAAACAAATTTGATGCTCCCGAGTAAGGTAGGTTGAACAACAAACATAGCGCAAGTGAGGTCATGGCAAAAAAGGGCTCATCTTCAAGTTTTTTTTCTCCAACATTAGTTGATTATGGCACCAAGAGCTGTCTATCATGACTTTGTAAACAATAACCAAGTCCTTTCATCTTGCTCTTTCACTCCCGCAGCGACGCCCGGCAAACAGATTTCTCCCAGAATGTACACTTGATGAGGGTGCGCCGAATAAATACCCTACACCAAACCCTAGATCAAAAAGAGAACCCAAACACGCCGTAAATGAGTTGCGTGATGTGTCTGTGTTCCTTTTTTGGTAATATGTCCAGTCTTTTTTTTTTGTCGTGTTCCGATATCCCATCTCTTCTCTCATCCCCCTTTTTTCCATGTGGCATCGTCATTTTGTGTACCCTCATGAGATTAGTGCTCCAATTTCACTGCCGATGCTCTTCTTCGTCCTCCACAGTCCCCTCTTCTTCTCCTTCTTGGCCTTCATCGCGGCCCAGCCTTCCTCATCGTCATCGTCTGAGTTGCTGTTGGATTTGTCGGGCAACTTGTTCTCCTGCTGCTGAACGACCTTGGGAGGCTGGTCCCATCCCATGGCTCCCGACATGACTGACATGCGACGGCCAGAGTCCAATTGGGGCGCTTGCGTTACGGGTCTGTAACGGCCTGGTAAGCCGACGTTGCTGCGTTCCGAGGGTGCGATCGAGGGAGCATACCCGGCACCTTGGGCGTGAATACTGGGTGCGTACCCACCACCACCCATGCCTCCGTGAATGGATGGAGCAAACCCTCCTCCAGGAGGTTGAATCCATGAAGAGGAGCTAGGCTGCACCATGCTCATCGTTCTCGTTCGGGGATCGAGTCGGGGGGGCTCCAGCATGGAATCTCCGAAGTAGGATTGGCGCTGACTGTCGTGGACCGAGGGTGTTCCAACATGGCTCATCGGTCTTTGCATGCCATTCATTCCGTTCATGGCGTTCATGTTTTGGCCACCCGGAGTCGCCATCATCTGCATGAACTGCATCTGCATCTGCATAAACTGCTGCATCTGCTGGGTCATTTGAATCTGTGCCTGGTCTCCTGGTGTAAGCATCATCTGGGGCATTTGAGGCATCTGAGGCATTCCGGGCATTCCGGGCATTCCCTGCATCTGCTGCATTTGTTGCATTTGCTGCATCTGTTGCATCTGTTGCATCTGCGGCATGCCTCCCATACCACCCATTCCGCCGTTCATTCCATTCATGTTGCTGTATACCATGGAGGCCGGAACTCCGTTGCCAGGGCCAACCGGTGCGCCCGTGAAGGGATCGACGTTAGCCTCAACGTTGGGGCTACCTCTGCGCATAGCCCGGGCTCGTTCTTCGCCGGCAATGACACCGACAAGGCCGCCCACGACGGCTGGCTGCTGTGCACCGGGTGCGGGAGAGCCTCCACCAAATGTAAGAGACTCGCGTGGAGGTCCATTGATGAGACCAGCACCCAAGAACGGGTCTTGCGGGAGCTTCCTCGCAAAGGCGGGAAGGTGACCACCGCTTGTTCCTCTCGGCCCTGTTCCCTCGCCCATGCTTGACCCCGGTCTCGCAGGCTGGGGCTGGTTCTGAGTGGATGCACGCAAATCAGGGTTCGAAGCCATGTTCAGGAGTCGAGCAGGCGGCTTGTTCTTGTTTGGAAATCCGTGTGCAGCCAAAATAGCAAGCGGCACTTCTTCGTCCTCCTCTCCTTCGGACCCTTCTGACCTGCCTGTAAGTGGACCCGCGGGGACGGTCAGGTTTCCGAGGTTGGGGGTGCTGAGCGACACCGATAGGTTTGGTCGGGTGGCATGGCCGGAAGGGCCGGCCATTGGGTTCTCGCCCGTCACCTTCATCATCTGCTGTCGGTAGACGGCCATGTGAGCCTCCTGCTTCTTCCTTTGCTTGGCTGCCAGCTTCGCCTTTTCAATGTCATCCTCGTCGTCATCATACTGATCCTCATCGTCATCGCGGTTGTCGTCGGATGCCTTGACCGTTTCGCTCGTGTTGTCATCGCGTTCCTTGTCTCGACGGTACTTCTCGAACTCGGCGGGAGTCATAACTTTGTTTCGGGGCGGGCTGTGATTGTTGTTGGATGTGTAGCGTTGCGAGTTCGCGGGTGGCTTCGGCGGTTGTGCTCTGCTGTTATCGAACATGTTCTCCTCCTCCTTCTTGCTGTCCGTTGCATCCCACGCTGTCGAGAATGCATCTTCATTTCTGCGGAATCTCCCGGGTGGAGACGGGTTGCTAGGCTGACCGGAATTGCCAAGAAATCGACTAGCTGCCACCGAATCCTTCAGCAAGTTCGCATCTTCGTCTTCAATGATGTCGGATGGCACATTGTTGCGGAAGGCTAGTGGTGAGCCGTGCCGGGGCACTGGTGGTGGTGCAGTGGCCGGGGGAGAGTTGGAGCCGGAGTGCAGCAGATTATCATTAGAGTGTTGGCTGCTCCATGAATAAGGCGAGGCCTCGACTTTGATGGACTTGTCGATCTTGATGGGCGACGGCTGAGGTTGGTTGACTCGGTTGGTTGTGAGGGAACGAGGTCCCATGTTGGACTTGTCGTTGCCGGGAAGCGTCATTTGGCTAGCTCTTTTGTCGAAACCGGACCCTTTGAACATGTTACCAAAATTACTGCCAAAGTCGAGGGCAAAGTCCTCCTCGCTGAGCTTGGGGGGCGTGGCGGTTCTGTCGGTAGAGTCTGTCAAACCTCTCGGTCTGCGGGTATTATGGTCGTCCTCCAGCGACGCCTGGGGAGGCAAGGGCGGAGGAGGTAAAGGATGATCGTCGACGGGAACTTGATTCTTCTTTTGACCGCCAAAGGAAAAGGTTCTGCCGGCTTTGCTAAGGAACCCACCAGAGCTGTGCTTGGGAGCTGGGACTTCGGTCTGTGATTTTCTAATCGAGGGTTTCCATTCTTCCTGAGCCCCTTGGTGGCCGAGGTCAGCCGAAGACGGTGTGGTTGAGACGTTGCTGTGGCGCGAAGAAGTATCTGTCGAGGTTGTTTTGGTGGTATTAGATGACCCACTTCCCCTTAAGCTGAGTCAGTCGACGTTAGACACAATCCTTGCCATGGCCCTGAAATGAATTGCAGACAGGGGAGGGAAATCGAGACAGCAAGAAAAAAAAAAGACCACTAGCAGGGCAACAATCCGCCGCTGAGTCCGAGACATGCCGCTGTGGAATGCATGCCAACCCTCTTTTTTCTGCTTGCTTCCCAGGTCTCGCTTTCTTGCTTTCTCGATCCCACATCCTCCTGCCCTTCAGGGCCAAGAATGTGTACTGAAATGGAAATGTGATTCAAGGAAAATGGACGGGTGCACACATACCGGTTGTTCTTCACATCTGCAAACATGTTGTTGTCCTCTAGAGACAAGTCCGAGTATTGCTTGGGAGGAATTGCCATCGTGGTTGCCTTGAGAAGCCTGTGACCACCATCAAATGACTTTTGTCCTGCTCCAATTCCAACTTCGGTCCTTTCTAAAACACGGAAGGAGGTCGGCCTTTCCTTGGTCGTTGTCTCTACCGGCTCATCATGGAACTCTTCCGAGTTGACGGTCGATCGCCGCCTGCCGAAAGAGACGGAGAATCTAGGCATATGGATGAACCGCTCTTCGTATTTCCCGGCGGGACAGAAACGTTGCGCGTTTACACGCCGAGTAGTTCGAGAAGCGGGCTTCGTAAAGATAAATCCTTTGGGGCTGGCTGTCCTTCGCCTTGGGCTGGGGCCGCAGCGCAGAAAAAAAAAAGCGATACGAGGCGGGTCAGCCGATGTGGGATGACGACAGATAGCTGAGATTCGGGAGGGCTTTGTTTGTGGCTCGCGTCAGTACTCGGTGCGGAGTGTGACGCCAAAGTGCGGTAAGCAAGGCGATACTGCGTAGCGGAAAGAATCCAGAATGTCAGCTGCAACTGCGATCCGTCGTCGGTTGACTTGTGCGCGTGTGTGAGGTACCGCAAGAGTGTCTCCAATATGCGACTGAGCTAGGTATGTGGCCACTCGTGGGGACCGATATGACGGGAAGATGGGGAATGAGGGTATTGCGGAAATGGTAGCCGCCAGCAGCCTTAGCGATGGACCTGGGCTCTCAACAACAATGCAATGCTTCTCCCGCCCTCGCGCGCCGTGATGTCGCGAATCCGAAGGGGGAGCGCAGCTATGTATAGGCCTGGGCCGGTGGGCTGAGGAATGAGGGAGGACGAAAGGAATGGCTTGATGATGGCTTACCCAAGGGGTCTGTCCAACAAGACAGAATGAGACGGCGAACAGTCGAGAAGGCGACGAGACGAGTATTAGTCTATAGAGCGTATGCGAGGGCGTGAAACCAGAAGCCGTATGATCTCATTCAAACTTTTTTTATCCAAACGCAGAGAGATGCAAAAAAGCTGGACCCGGGCTGTACAAGGCCAGAGACGATGGAGATGATGGACAAGCGGGCGGGCTAGGGGGGGGGTTCGCCGATGCGATGCGATGGGGAGGATAGAAACTGGGGTATTAGGATATGAAGAACGAATGAATAAACAGGAACAAAGTCAAGTCGTGAGATGGATGGGCACGACACGAAATGATATGCAGCAAATGATGGCAGCAGCAGCGAGGGTCGGCGAAGCAGACAACGAGAGGTTGGAGACTTGGAGCGAACGGTGGGCGGGTGGGAATGTGGAAAGGAGGAGGCGATCCGATCAGTAAGGAATTAGGCAAGGCAGAGGGAGTGAGAGAGAGCGAGAGAAGAGCCAAAAAGGCACGGCTAAGTCTAACGCAGGCCAGCCAAGTGTGAGGGTCCCGGTCGACCAAACAGGGGCATGTCAGAAAGAACGTGAGCAGGGCCAGTCCAGGTCTCCAGGAGAGAAAATATGAAAGGTCGATGCTCTCCTCTGCTCTGCTTCGCTTTGCTCCTTCTCCTCACTTCTGCATCCGTGTCCCGCGTCCCGCGTCCTGCGTCCTTGGTGGGCCAGTCGTTCAGTTCCTGCTGATGGTCTGCTCTGGAACTCTGGTCTGCTTTCTCTCTCGCATCGACGCACTTCCCTGGTTCCAACACCCAGTTGCAGGGCCTATTTTTATTAGGAGAGTGGAGAGACCAAGCAATAGTTGCTGGGAAGAGTGGGCTTGACGCAGCGCTTCACGCAAAATGTCGAGCCAGCCCACCACCCGTTCCTTTCACTTGTGACTTCACAGCCTGGTCGGCCCGCTGCCAGCATACCTGCACAGCTGCCTTGCCTCTTTGCTCTGCAGTTTTTCCCTGGTTCGCCCTGCTAGAATTCTCTGGCCCCAGGGGTTCAGGGTCAGGGATCCAGGGGAAGGGGGTGTGTGCGGAGAAAAGACGAGAAGGGGGGAATGCCAATGCCATTGAGGGTTTTGGGCTGCATGGAATTGGATGGGCAGCTTGGGATGACGATGGGATGGCCCGGAGATCGCTCTACTGCTATGTCTAAGGAACGCATAGCAGTCGTTCGTCCATTTGTTCGTTGTCCGCCGTTCTGCTGAACTCTGGTCCAAGCCCGTGTGCTGCGTGAACCCAACCCAAAAGACCGGATGGTAAAACGGGAGATGAGAGACGCCTTCGTTTCCGCCGATGTTACTTTCTTGGATCCTTCAGCAATTGATGGCTTGCTCTCTCGTTCTCGGTACAAGTGTACGACATGGTCCACGGCCCCGGGGGATTTCGCCATTGTCTCTCTTGATCCTGAATTGAACCCTTTGAAGGAATCGCCCATTGGGATTAGTGTCGTTGGGTGGCGTCCATCGTCCATTTCCCCCTGGCCGCACACCCTCTTTGGCGGTAGTCATACTCGGGGCGGCTTGTTTCTTTCTTCATGCGGAGTAGCGTAGCGGTATGAGCTACTCGAATGTTGCACTGCGTCGTCCGCCTTCAAGGTTCTCGTTACCGATGCGGTACCCCTTCCTCTCAGGCCTCAGCTGCACCCGCCATCCAATTGCTGCACCATGGCACTCAGCCCAGCCTCTCGCTGAGGTGTCCTGCATGCTTTCGTTGCCCGGGGCTGCGAGTTCTCGACATCGGCTGAAATGATGGAAAGCTTTGAAGTTAACGCCACCCAGAACTTGGTCTGCCATGCAAGATGTGCCGCAAAACGAAGACAGAACGTGCTTCTCGGGGCCATCGGCCGAATTTGACTTTGCAAAGAGAGCCATACCAAAGAACAGACGAGCGCGGATAAGCAGGAGGCCTTGCGTAGGGCATGCGAGCTGGTTGGTGTACTGAGAAAGCTGGGCCCTCCTTTGTAGACTGTCGGCAGCCTCGGTAGCGACTCGAGGTCTTAAAATTAAACTCGGAGCCGCCGCCATCGAAATTTGGAGACGACTGCAGGTCGAGATTTCTTGGCTAGCGAGCTAATGGGCACAAGTTACAACGGCGACCAGCAACGACAACGTTTTTCTGGCTCATGCCATGTCTCATAATTCCTTTTCCGTCGGCAGGATGGGGCTTCGAGAAGTGGCTGCAGAGTGTGCAAACAGATGGCTGGTTGCGTGTCTAGGACTCGAGGTTCGGACATCTGATGACTTTTGGTCAGCGGATGCCGGATGACTGCCACTCCCGAGTATTGCTGACGATGAATTGTTTCGAGGGTAACTGTCTCATCGCAACTTGACGTTTTCCCGAAGCAAAGCTTGGTCCCTTGTTCGATCAACCTGCCAGATCCACGCCGATTTGAGCTTACCAAGAGGAGAGGAGACTTGGTCGGTAATAAACCCGCCGTAGATTTGTCCGAGACCGATCCCAGTCCGGGAATCAAAGCGACGATGGAGGCTCGAAATGACAGGCACTCGACTTCTATCCAGGAGTGCGTGATCAAAACGAATGGACCTGATCAGACTCAAGCTCGGCCGTTCCTATGGCATGGCATGTAGTCTGGGACGCTGATACGATAGCACTTTCAGTTACCCCGGCTTGGTGAAGACACAAGGGGACGGCTCCCTGCAGGCCGTCGCCGGGATCGTGTCGAGTTCACGACGGGTGGTTGGCAGGGTAAAGCAAATGTCTGTCCCGTGCATGTACGAATACGTACTCCGTACGTACGACCTCTGACTTTCTAATTCCTGGAGGCTCTAGAGCGTCGTCCAAGAATGCCCAGACCGAAAAGCATGTTGTCGGGACAGATAGGCGATGGAGACAAGACTAGGACGAGGCATTCATAGACTTGCTTGATTTTCCCCGATGTCTTCTCGAGAGCGACTGTCTGTGATGCACTCGACTCTCTCTCTCTCTCTCTCTCTCTCTCTCTCTCTCTCTCTCTCTGATTGCATGGAGGGAAACAGGAGACGACCGTTTGACGCAGGTGTGGATATGGGACGCAGTTCCATCGGCAGCCACATGTTGCGTCTTGCAGACTTAGACGAGTTATGAGAAGATGCTGACAGTCTGGCAGAGCCTGTGGGAGGCGAATCGTGTACCGATTCGCTGAATTGAAGAATCGAGGTCGTCAATTGCGATGTGGGAGGGGGCGTGAATGGAGGCGAGGGGCAGAACCTGGAAGGGAAAATTGACCGGTGCGGAATGCTGGAGGCTCCCTAGACCTGCCGACCTGGAGGTTGGCACCTGACGAAGGTACCTATGTATGTACCTTAGTTAGATAACGTAAGTATGGCAAGCATGGGCTGCCGCTGCAAGGTACCTTGCTTGGACCTCCGTTGCTCTTCCGTACGCCCCGGCTGCTTACAGGACAAACTTCATCCCGCAATCACGCAAAACAGTATTGACCAGGACAAGAGCAAGACGGGGACTCTTGAGAGAAGCTCTCCCGAATCTTTATTTCAACTCATATCGCCGCTGTCAGTACGGATACCTATGTCGCCATCTACCGGTACTTTTGTTCCGATCACGACTTTGACCCATAATTCGCAAGGACGAACACTTGAAAAGAGCCGCCGGACAGGATATACCTGGTGCTCTGGCCTTAATAATACCTTGGCATTAGAGATTAAACACGAATGAGAGGAAGATGCAAGAACAGGCCCGAGATGGGGCGTTAGCGTGACGCTACTCTCGTAGCCCCAGAGGGTCTCCTCAAGCATTGAAGGCAGACTGTCCTGGAAGCTTGAATAGTGGTTCTTTCAGGCACCAAGACTCTGCCCATCACTTTGCCTGTATATCACAACTGCTGCCATCTGGGCTATTATTTGGCAAAAACGCGTCTGATAGGGAGACTGAAAGCGTATCTTTCGAGTTAGGAGGCGCTCACGGCGCTTCACACGTTGATGCTTTTGTAACCCTCTCATGGCTGCGTGCCTTAAGTCGGGTAAGGTGCCTTCCCTTATTGGTATCCGCAGTTTATCAATTGAAGTGGCGTGCTTTCTGGAGAAGCAGGAAGGAACGAAACACAGGAATTGTGAGATGGGACGAAGGGACGTCCCGTCGGCCTGTCCCTCTGTTTCCCTCTTTCCCCCTCCACTTCCCGAACAAACCTACAGTGACATGGAAGGTCTGACAGTGACGCGGTTCCTTTGGCCGAGTAAAGATTTACGGCACTCTACCTCGAGAATCGAGACTGAAGAGTCAATTGGAACTTGGAAGGCCGCTGATGAGGGTCTTCAACCTGGAACGGACCATCTCACACCTCTCCACCTACCTGCAGGGTTGCGGACTTGTTGTGAACGTCAATCACTTTTTTCCTGCTTCTATTTTCCGCACACGTACCCAGTTACCTCGTATCGACAACTCATAGTTCCAGCTCATTCGTTGGATTCACTTGCCGTGCCAGAAAAAAAAAACTTGCAAGATGGCAGCCGAAAGAGATTTACGCCGACTCTTAAGGATAGTCTTCCATCGAATATAGTATACTAGCACGACCGGGAAGCCACGCCGTCTCCAGCAAAATTCAATCTTGAAATCCTCCCGGGGTGATTTTGGTACATGGGAGAACCCACAGAATGAATGATGTAAGTAACGAGCAAAGCCACCCCCCCGATAATGCCCTTATCGAAGTTGATGTACGAATATGACGCAAAAGTAGCATGCTATGCATAGGTAGGTAGTAGGGAATTTGGCATAACCTGCCACGGCCAGATACATTTTACGGCTTGACCTACCTTTGCGCTTAGTATGTCGACGATGCCTTGCAATTCCCACCTCCAAGTATCCACTCGTACGTGCATGGCCGTCGACGTCGAGGCAGTACATAGGACAACGAACCCGTCCGTTCCCGTTCTGCAACTGTCCGCCGCGCATTGGCCTGTAGGCCGCCGCCCAGGCCGGAGTAGCCTAATGACAACTTAGCCAATCCCGTCCGTCAATAATTCAATCTCAATATGGCACGGCCGAGATTCGATCGAGACAGGTCGACCCAATCCGAGCCGATGACAGCGAACTAACTGGTCATTGACCCGATCCGATTTCATGAGCTTTCAATAATGCGGCACCACGATGCACGAAAAAGGGAGACACTCCAAAGAAAATGGATTACACTCACATTGGCACACCCTCGTCAATAGTCGGCGGATTAAAGCTCCGTCAATTGCTGCGCATCCTGCGTTGCTACCAAATACATGCCAGGGCGAACCTCAAAGGGGAATGTTCATGTCGCCTTGGACACCCGTGTTGGTTTGGTCCGTCTTGGTCTCGTCGGCTGCCTTGCCGCCCCAGACTTGACCCCTGTTTAGGAAGGTTTGTTCCCCTGCGGAAATGGACGGTCAAACGGCGTCTTGCTGCTCTCCGCCGTTGAGGGGCCGGGCCTCTAGTGCACTTTCGCGTCCAAGTATGGCGCATGCGGGCGCTTCTGGTTGGCAGGGGTCGGAGATCACAGATCTGACGATGGCCGCTCATGGGTGCATGAGCAAGCCGCAACGCATTTTTATTGACTTGAGCTTATGCCTCATATGGGGATTTGATTTACGGATAGGCCATTCGCCATAGTCAGGCTAAAGGCCCGTCGGTGAGAGGTAGGTCACAACAAGCTCATACAGTCAGGCTAGGGATGATTAGTGAGCCAAGGCCATTTCGAGGCAGGAACGTGTGCTACTCATCTCTCGCTGCAAACATTGTGTCTGATGGGGACACTACGGATACAATAACTTCTATCTTCTGCCGTTAAGACCGGCCATGTCCGTTGTCGGATAATTGCTCGTCGTCCAATGGAGCGGTGAGGACAGAACGTGGTATTTTCTCAATACACGTAACACTTCTTATCACGAGATGGGTACCATCACGAGATACGAGCTCTTGGACCCCGTCTCACTATGGCTTGTTGCCCAAGTAATACCATGTGAGTGGAAACATTAAAATCCTGCCGGGCAATCCACCAGCCGGAGCTCTTAGGCGCGGTCTCGGGCTAGATCCAACTATTACGCTCTGTGCTTGGCTTAAGGTTAGCCCGACATTGAAATTTCATATTTTTCCGATGTTCTGGTCACATAATTCCTTTCAGCCATGCCTATACTCATAAGAGCCTCCTACTATCCATTAAGAAGCATCAAATTGCCCTTTCACTGAATGGCGGCTAACATCTTGAAGGATGCCGCCTGGCTTAGCGGCTCTTGTTTGTTTCACTGCTTCACTTGCTACTCATAATTGACATCGAGCCCCAGAATACGTCAGTATTCTTGACATTTCTCGACGGGTTGAGTGAGCCTCTAGGGCTCATTTGCAGACCTGAGCGAGTGAAAACCCAGGATGAGCGACTGGTAGCACCGAAAGTTCAGTCTCCCGGGCCGTCTTCAGACCATTGGTTCCCGCCCAGAGTGACTGCCCGGCCAATGACAAGCTACCCCGCCCTTCCTCAGATGCACTCACAGAATTTTTTTAAACCTCTGGCGCAAGGCACAACCACAAGACTTTGAAGTGAATACTCTGTGTAACGAGACACCAGAAACCCCCATGACAGACATCTGAACCCCGAAGAAAAATCTACAAGATCCAAGAGGCCGGGAAAAGCGTGACCCCTGGACTCCGTGAAACTAGCTTCGAAATTGCTGCCTTTATTTTTTTTTCACTCTCACTTGGACAGTCAAATAGGTCACCCGTCTCAGCCAGAATATCTCTCGAGAGTTACCTCTCTAAGGAAGGAAGACTCGACCTCACCTCCTCTCACTCCTCACCAAGGCAAAGTCATTAACACCCAGTATCTCACACTCACATTCACCAACATCCAACCATGTCATCATCCACCGAACACTGCCGCCTCGTGGTCCTCTGCTCCGGCTCCGGCACGAACCTGCAAGCCATCATCAACGCAGTCGCCGACGGCACCGTGCCGCAAAGCAAGATCGAAAAGGTCATCGTGAACCGCAAGACCGCCTACGCCGTCCAGCGTGCGGAGAAGGCGGGCATCCCGACGCGGTACTTCAACCTCGTCTCGGGCGGCTTCACGGCCAAGGGCGAAAAGGACGAGGCCAAACTCAAGGAGGGCCGCGGCCGGTACGACGCGGCGCTGGCCGAGGTCGTGCTGCAGGACAAGCCGGACCTGATCGTCCTCGCCGGGTGGATGCACGTGTTTAGCGCGCCGTTTTTGCGGCCGTTGGAGGCGGCTGGGGTTCCTGTTATTAATCTCCATCCGGCGCTGCCTGGTAGGTTTTTTGTTTTTATATATCTTTTCTGTGACGCTCTGGAGAGAGGGGGGCAAAAGGGGGGAAAGGGGGAATTGTGATGGATGCGAAGATTGTTAACTAACACTGCTCGTCAGGCCGTTATGATGGTGCCAATGCGATTGGCAGGGCGTATGAGGATTTCCAGGCCGGCAAGCTTGAGAACAACCGGACCGGAGCAATGATTCACTATGTCATTGAGACAGTGGACCGTGGAGAGCCTGTTCGTCTACTCCTGGAGGTGTTCCCCCTGTCCACTTATACATTTTGCTGACGGGCTATGGTAGATCCTCATTGAAGAGGTTGAGATTCGCTCGGGCGATAGTCTGGCAGATGTTGAAGAACGCATGCACAACGTCGAACACGGTCTCATTGTCAAGGCCACCGCAAAGGTCGTCCAGAAGATTCTGGAAAAGAAGAAGAAGCAGCTCTGAGCATTGGCAGTAAGGGGCAAAAAGGTTGGGAAGCTTTCGTGACACAAGACTTCAACGTCGTCACACGTGATCAATCAGACTCATGGCTAGGCTCTGTATGAGCCTGGGCTGAGCTTCTGCCTTCAGCTTCTAGGTTCAGCATTCGGCCCTGTGGTGCTTTTCAAGATGCAGCGCCCAGCTTATGTGGCCAGTCGTGTTGGCTTCCCGTATCATTCAGGGCCAAAGGCCGGGGCGTTCCGTGGTCCCCGAGGAGTCATCGGGTTTTGAACAGGCGCAGTAGCCCATCTAACATGGCGAAGAGCCGGGCAAGCCATGTTTGCGTTGGAAAGGAGTTTGTCACCGAGTGGATGACCCATGAAGGCGACTTTTTGAGACAATATGGCCCTGAAGAGGTCACCTATGAGCTGGATCAGGAGTCCGTCTTGCGGCTCTTCTCTACCCAGCTCGGTCTTCAGAGAGAACACTCAATGAAAGAAATCTCTGTGCCAAAATGGACCGCAGATTTCGGACTGCGAACCGCGAACCGCCAAGCGACATTGTCCCGTCATGATCTATGGTAACCTTTACCGGCTATTGATGATCTGAACCCAGAGGATGCATCGAACAAGAGCCTCTCGCAAATAAGTGATTCAGTTCAAAAAGACGGAAGACGTGAATAACATCGTCCGTCATAAAAGAAAAGCCCAAGCCCCAAATCGGCCCAAGTTCGGGCCTCTTACCCATGTGCGGGCAGCAACCAAAGCCGAAGTCAGCAGAATGGGGGGTGCATCCGTGCCAGTTTCCGAATCGAGTTATCTTTATTCGTTTTTTTTTTGTTTTTTGGGCAGGGTGGAAAAGGATAAGCTATCGTGATCATGAAAGGGAAGCCGGAGCCGGGGTCGCAGCGGAGGACCCCTCATCAGGTGATGCAGGTGATGGCGGACAGGTACGCCGTACGAAAAAAAGAAGTTCGCCAAAAGTTGCTGCGAATGAGTGAGAAGATGCGGCTCTGCTGAGATGTTCTGCAGGTCCACGGCCCGGGGAGGGGGAAGGGGGGAACCCCTAACCAACTTCCCTAATTGAGGAGCCAATGACGAGTGCAGGGCTGAAGGAATTGGGTGAACGCGGGAGTTGAGCTAGGGTTTCTTGAGTCTTTTTGACGTTGATCAACAAGTTCTAGTGTCCTAACTTGCTGTTTCTGTTTTGTTGCATTCAAGTATACCCTCCATACGGACTATCCGCAAGTCCTGCCTGGGTTACCATCGAACATGCCGTAATGCCAAGCCACGGCGCTATGCAAGCATTGTCACCAGAAACCCCATCGTCTCTTATGCCGGAGTTGAGACGGGAGACAACTTGATTGTCCGTTTTTGCCGACGTGCTGCGCCTCGGAACGAGTCTCGAAAGATGAGTACCTAACCTAGGAAAGGGGAAGGGATAAGCAGGGTCGAATTAGGGAGCAAACAGTTACCGTTTGATCTGAATCTTGGCGGTGGCTCGAGTAGAGCTTCCTTTTGGTAAGTGATGGGAATGGTTCAGACAATTGGGGGCCCTGGAGGCTGGGGGTACCTCAGATAGTATGAACTTAGTCAGTTGGTGCTCGGCTAAGCCAACTCTGGTAAAAGGCAAGACAATACGGAGAAGGTATGGGGGGCAACGCGGGCCGGGGGTTGAAATGGATTATGGACTCGGAAGTGGCGGTAAAAGGGCAGGTTGAGTCGGGGGGAAAGGGCACTAATTAGCCATGTTGGGGCCCTTGGGGGCTGTACTCAACTTTTTTCACTCAGGACTAGCCGAATCAATCGAACGAGATGAGAAAGTATTGGCGCGACAGTGAGCTCTCCACAAGGTGTGTGTGTGTGTGTGTGTGTGTGTGTGCTCTGGTTGAGTTCAGACTTTGGAGAGTAGAAGAAAAAGAAGGGCTGGCGAAGTTATGCGATGAAGTCATGAACCCGGCAGCTGAAAGGTCAAACCTAGTTTCGAGTATCCCCCAAGGTAAGAGAGGCTTGATGTTGCACAAAGTGCCAGAAACCCCAAGAGTCCGTGGTTTGCTGAGCACCTTCAAGAGATGGTGGCCTATGGTCCATGGAGGGACCATTCAGAATGGCAGAACGAGACACGGGAGACAATGCTGAAGGGCCGACACCGGCTCAAAAGGCAACTTGGCGCGAGGTCGCCCCCGTTTTCCAGCTGAAAGCTCCAGTCTTTTTTTCTACAATTGCCTCGCCCCAATTAAGAGTATCGCGACCTGGTTGGCTGGGGGCGTTCTTGGAAATGGAAATGGGCAAACCTTTTTTTCCTTTTCTCTCTTGCTGAGGCCAGGGCCGGGGGGTTTCGTTCTTCGGGTGCACGGGAAAGGGCAACTCGAAACTACCTTAGGTATTATTTGTATCTGTACGTATCCGTACTCCGAAGTGTACCTACCTTGCTATGGTAGGTACGGGTAGATAGGCCAAGGTACCTACCTACCATGCCTGTCTACCTTGCCTTGCCTTGCCTCGATGATGACAGGGGAGCTCCCTCATTGCCCATCTGAGCAGCGAAATAGTCAACAAGAAAGAGCGAGAGGAGGGGAGAGACAGAGAGAGCAAGACCTACCCTCAAACATTCAGGACCTTGCCTCACCTGGGAAAAGCGCCCAGAGGAGCTACAGCAGAATCCATGGCGTTGCGCAGGTTCAAACGCCAGTAGCCACTCCTCCGATACAACATTGGTCGGGTCTGCCAACGCCCGTACCGTGAAGCTCCCCAAGCGTCTCTTGGTTTTGTCGAATCGTAGCCCCAGGAAGCTCTACGCGAGTATGAGCTCTCTCGAAAAGGTCCCCTCCCCATCCAAACCAAGCCCCCCCAGACCCCAACCCACTGTCTCGCCGCGCCTTGCCTTACCTTACCTTGCCGGCTGCTCGTCTCCTCAGACCCTCCGGGTCCATACTGCATACTCCGTCACTGGGGTCCGCCTTTTTTTTACACGTCCACGCGCGCCGGGACCTGCCAATTCACAGCTTGGAGCTGCCTGCTGCACGCCGACCACGAGATTATCAATCTCATCTATTATCTTGGCCTTCTCCCTCGCATCGCGCCGGCTACTCTTCCCTTTTTTCTTCTCTCTCTTTCTCCTTCACTTCAATCTCACTTCACCTACCTTACCTACCCGTCCGCCAAGCTCCACTCCATTCCCTCTGGTCCTCCTCCCTGGTCGTCTCCCTCCCCAATTCGACCTCCGCCGTCATCACCTCTCTTTCTTTTCCTCCGGCCACGATGAGCTCGCCGCAGGATCATCGCTCGAGCAGCCCTCGAGTAGGCTCATTCAAACGTCCCTCAGTACTCAATGCCGATAGCGACCCGTCACTCTTGGCCACGAGAGGCAGCGGCGCCTTGGTATCGCTCATCCGGAACCGCTCCAATGCCACTCTGCGAGAGTCGCTCAAGAGCCCGGCCTACCACCAGCTGGGCCACGACGAAGAGGAACATGAGAGCACCTCTCTGCTCGGCTTCCTGCATAGGGACTCGGACGATGACCACCACCACCGCTCCGCCGCCGAGGAGCGCCGTCTAAGCGAACTCATCTTCGGCCCTCAGATGAGGAGCATGCGCCTTATCGGGAACAGCAACCCGCGCTATCAATGGGAGCGCTACTGGAAGACGGAGGCCGAGCTTGAGGTTATGCCAAAGCATATGTGAGTTCCTGCTGTGCAATCGTGCCGCCCCGGATTGCCCAGGCGCAATTCGGGGTCCCCAGATTACTCCCGTACTCCGTCGACTGTTCGGCATGTACCAATCTGTGAGTTGAGGTGCGGATTGCTAACGCGCATTGCCAATTCCTAAAGCCGCGAATATTACGAGAGAAACAATGATTTGATTCGCATGTACCTCTACATCGACCAGCTCTTGGATTCATCCGTGCCCCACGATCTGCTCAACGAGTATCACCAAGCTCTAGACGCCTCGGCCTACCGCCCAGTCGATGTCCCCCAGACCATTACCGAGGAGTCGCCAACTCCCACCTCACCACCGTCCAGAGGCGGCCTCACCTACGGCAGCACTACTGCTTCAGCCCAAAACAGCAGCACGGAGCAGAGTAGTTCGGCAAACAGCATACAGCAAAAGGCGAAACGCAAACCCAAGGACATTTTTCGGTCCACCGAGGCGACCCCACTTCTCAGTGGCTCTGACGAGGAGGAAGGTTTAGCCGATCAGCCCAAGCCCGAAATTCCATGGCTCGAGGACTCCGACCTTGACAGCAGCGACCCCATCGTCACTTTGGCCATTTGGGTCAATTTCATCGCAAACGCGGCTTTGCTAATCGGAAAGATTCTCGTTGTCGTTTCCGTACCTTCAGTCTCAGTCCTGGCCAGTTTGGTCGACGCGGTTCTCGACTTCCTCAGCACGGCAATTGTGTGGACGACGACTAGGCTCATTGCCGCCAGCCAAAATGACCAGCATTCATATCCCGTGGGCAGACAGCGGTAAGTATCAATTTTCGCCCCTTAACTTTTTTCGCCATGCTGCCTCCGCGTTGCATTCCGAGCCGCGTGCTGACTCGCTACAGTCTCGAGCCTCTTGGCGTGCTGGTTTTCTCCATCGTAATGGTTACATCCTTCTGCCAGGTCGCTCTGGAAGCTATCCAGCGTCTCATGTCGCCCGACCATGAAATCGTTCAACTGTACGTCTCCTTCGCTCCGCAATTTTCACAAATCCGCCTTGCTAACCTCACGGGAACTATAGCGGCATTCCGGCCATCTCCATTATGGTTGGTACCGTGGTGATCAAGGGCTTATGCTGGCTCTGGTGTCGTCTCATCAAGAATTCGAGCGTTCGGGCGTTGTAAGTTGATCTGACACCCTGCTCCTCTTTCGTCGTAACCTCAACGTTTGCGTCGCAACGGGTTTACGTAGCCGCCTCCTGATCGGCGCCTATCACGGAACATGGGGAACTTTCATGACTGACTCTGTGGTTTTCTCCATTCTGCAGGGCCGACGACGCCATGACCGATGTTATTTTCAACACTGGCTCCATCCTGTTCCCCATTGTGGGCTATTTCGCCAAAATCTGGTGGCTCGATGCCCTCGGTGGTCTCCTGCTGTCTCTCGTCGTCATCGTCAACTGGAGCGGAACCTCGATGCACCATGTCCGAAACCTGACGGGCTTTTCGGCGACTTCGGATGAGAGAAACCTCCGTGCGTAACTTCTTTTCTTCCTCTGGTCCCCTTCTCCTTCCCTCTAACCTGCCGTTTCGTCTCCCCCACAGTTTCTATACTTAGACCCTGTTATAACACCCCTTGTCATGCCTTTGTTTCCTCTTTTCCTCTTCCCCTTATTCAAAGCTTAAACACATACTGCAAGTCGGAGAGCCAATTGGCCAGTTGATGATGCATCATACATTCAGTGAAATCGTTCATGAACTAACATCACTACCTCAATAGTCCTTTACCTTACCATGCGCTTCGCCACGTCCATTAGGCAGATCCAGAATCTGCGGGCATACCACGCGGGAGACAAGCTCTTCGTCGAGGTCGACATTGTTCTCAATGCCAACATGCCTCTAAAGGATAGCCACGATCTCAGTGAGGTTCTGACGTATTTCCTCGAGTCGGTGCCCATCGTCGACCGCGCGTTTGTGCATGTCGACTACGCAACGTACAACGTTGATACGCACATCACTCAATAACCACGTAGTAAAAGCGTTGCCGCATAACACAAAACTCTGTAATACTAAGTACGGGCTATATCTTCTGGTAGCCCTCGTCATAATCTTCTCAATCTCTTCGTATCTTTTGTAACGGTTGGGAGCGTCGGTAGATCACCACCCCAAGGCGGGAAAGAGTGGACGCCATGGTACAAGGTCAACAGGAGTACGAGGCTGGAAACAGACTATAAAAAGAAGGATCAGGCCACAAAAAAAAAAAGGCAGCATCTTGGATGGATTAGCATTTTCAAAGCGATTTAGTGGTTCGTGGCCATTGTTGTACATTTTAGGTTTGTTTACTCGGTGTATCTGGTTGGCTACAAAAAGAAACAAGGGGTGGCTGTCTCCCACCTTCCCTTCCGTCCCGTCAGTGTGGGGATCGACAGGGTCTTTGGATGTTGTTTTGTTTGAGAATCCTCCGAAAGTTTCAAACATTGTTTTTTTTTTTTTTTTTTTTTGAATTTCTGGATTGTCGATCGACGACAAGGAAGTATAGCGCAGGGGGAGGCCGGAGGGATAAATGGGGTAGGAAAGACAAAGGACCGCAAGTAGCAAGCAGGATATGTTAGGGATGGCGGCGATGTGGCGCAAAGTTGAGCGAAAACAGAACCAAAACCATTCATCAACCTCATTTATATGATTATTATTACGACTACGGATTCTGCTAAAGGACGGAGAAGGTCCCTGTCTGCGCAACAAATCACTGCACAGACGTGTGGTGCTGTTGGTGCGACGGAGCGGCGTGCGGCGCGAGGAACCGCATTCAATATCTCAAGCCAGGATTAGGATTCTATAGAGGCGGCAGCGGCGAATCAACATAAGGGCCATGAACAAAAATTCTAAACTAAACAAAGTAAGACTCCCTCCCTCTTTCTTGTCCTCCTGCCCCCTTTCATCCTCGATCTCATGCGCAAGCAAGCCCAGATTAGTAGGGAATGCCGTTGGTGAGCAGCTGGAACTGGTCATAGACACCGGTCGAGTAGCTGTTTGCGCTCCTGCGGATGAGGTCCTTGACAAAGTCGGCCGCCTCGCGCTCGCTGCGCTCCAGCACGAAGCGCTCTTTAAAGTGCTGCACGCTCTCGGGCTTGAAGCACGGCAGGCCAGAGTCCATCATGAGCAGAACAATCTGGCTGAGCTTCTCGCAGTGCTGGCGGGACGCGAGGAAGGCCTTTACGCACAGCTCCTCGAACCACTTGAAGGCCTGGTGGTGCGGGCTGCCGCCCATGACGGCCAGCATCTCCGTCGTCAGCTTGAAAGGCGCGCGCTCGAACTTGATGCCTCCGGGTGCGATGTCGAAGCAGAAGCCAAAGTCAATGTGCAGAATGTGGCCCGCGTCGTCAATCATGATGTTTCCGTTGTGTCTGTCCTTGAACTGCAGGAGGAAGGAGATGATGGAGTAGGCGGCCATGCTCTTGACAAAGTTGCTGCGGGCCTGCTGGAAGCGGAGCGAGTCTTCGTTGCCGTACTTTGAGATGAAGTAGTCGTAGAGGCCGTTGACGGCCTCACGGCCGAGCATGTCGCGGGAGACGGAGTTGGGCAGCACGTCAATGACACCGCACCCAGGGGCCGTGGCCGTGACGCGGTAAGGGTTGACGTAGACATCCAGGCCGACGTTGTGGAAGATGCCTCGGAACGCCGCAATCATCTGCAGGGCAAGCACGTCCTGTCTGCAGTCATCGCCGACCTTGAAAATGGCAGACTGCCACACTTCAATGGTGTTTTCCTGCGCCGGCGGCGAGTCCTTCTTGTGAACATCCTCGAGCATGTCATTAACATCCTCTAGGCTGCCCTTGTTCTTCTTGATGCGGAACGTTGCCATGTAGGGCGCCTTGGCGTGACTCTGGAGAGGCTTGCCGGACTTGCGATCGATGCCAATCACGACACCATCAGGGTTACTAGGAAGGTAGACGCCAATCTCAACCTTGATCTTGCGCAGTTCCTCCTCGATCTTCTGTGCCTTTTCCGGCTTGGGTCGGCCGACATATGGCTTCAGTTTGCCCGAAATGTCAGTGACCTCGTCGAAGAAGGCGAACTCTCGCTCGTAGAACGTCCTGTCCACATCAGAGAAGCTTGCAACCATCTTTTCCATAACCTTGTCGAGTGTAGGCTTGATTGCGTCAGGCTATTACGTTGTTAGCATCGCACGTAACAACAGGCTCATGCAACTCACGATAGTTGCATCGTCATCCTTGTAGGCGTTTGCCTTCATGTTCCAGATGATCTGATGCGCGAACAGCTGCGAAAATTGAGCGGTCTCCAGGATGTACCGTTCCACATAGCCCAGCGCGTCGTAGCGCAGCGTCTGCACAATTTGGGGACGTAGAAGAAAGTCACATCGCTAGAGTGGCTTTCCATTGCCCTCATTGCGTACTGGATAAGGAAAGGATGGTTCCGATACGCAGGCAGGAAATACGTGGCAGCCGTGATCGGGTTCACCGGCGACCAGAACAACAGGTACTAGGATGGTCAGTACCAAAGTAGAGGGAGCCAGGGATGTCACTTACCTTCAGTTGGAAGCTAACATCGTTGGGCAAAGAGCCACCCAGAAGAATAGGAAGACCCTCCGGCTCGGAGATGGCCTTCTGCGGGAAGTTGATCAACAGCCATCTCACCTCGCGTTGGACACGGGGATAGGGGAATCGAGTGACCAATTCAACAGCAATAGACGGGTCCTCGGCCCAGGCAACACGAATGAGGGGTGCGAGGGCAGTCTGTACTCATTGTTAGTAACGTTCCCGGATTGCAAAAGTCACCGCGTACCTCGATAGCAGCCTTATTCGCTTGTCCGTGAGCCTTGGTGGGCTCGCCGAGTGGGTGGACCCACACCGACAAACGCGTTTGTTCGCTTTCAAGGAGGAAAACGAGAAGTTGCTCCTTGGCCTGCAGGGACTTGATCGTGTCTGCAGCGTTTGCTCCGATGAATGCAACATGCTTCAATGCCGCCACGATGTCGGTCAAGAGACGAAGTTCCGTCTTCAGTTGCAGGATGTTGCTACCGAAAGACCATCTTGGAGCGTAACGGAACCAGCTGAGTGCGGCAGACAAGATCTTCTCCTTGAACCGCCATTGCGCGATGGCACCAATGGTGGTACAGACATGCAGCACCTTCAGTCCGAACAATACAATCTGAAACCGCAGTTCTCGTGCCATCGGGTGAGGCGTCGATGATCGCACAGCATCCAGAGTGACATCAAGCATGCGCAGGAAGACTCGTTGGACATCCGGGCTACCCAAGCGGGTGGCATTAAAGTGGCTAGCGAAGAATTGCAGCAGCCTCATGTGGGGTGACAGCAGGTTGTGCACCTGCTGCTTGCGTTTGGCCAAGGCCTCAAGATCACTGGGCGCGAACTCTTCCTTCAGAAAGAAAGGGTCAGGGTGCCTGGAAATCTGTTAGTCGCGTTGAAGAGAGGGTGTCTGATGACTTACGACATGGCATGGCTAAACAGCCCGAGACCGCTCTGAATGGTCGCCTCCCATTGTTGGGCAATTTCGGTAAGAAGTCTAGGCTCAAGATGTGGATTCTCGTTCATCACGCCCAACCACAACGAGACACCGAGCTTAATAGATTGCTTTGTGAACATGGCAAAGGGGATGCTGACGAGGTAATGTGCAACAGCAGACTCATCGCGATTGCTGCGGCAAAGCAGAGCTGCAGCTCTGCGCAGGATATCGCGGACTTCATTAAGAGCGGTGGTCTTCTTGCTCTTGATGCGGGCTTCGACATGCGCCAGGGCGGTGGCGGCGTTTGCACTGTCACTGGCACTCGATCCCGACGACTGCAAGAAAGACGCTCTACGGTTCAATTGCATGAAATTGACCAGTTCGTTGCCACGTTCGGGGAGAGTCTCGCCATATCGGTACTCTTGACGAGTGGTGTACTGGGCAACAAAGTCAGATCCAGTGTTGATGCTGCATTCTCCGACCCGATCGAGAGACTGCAGTCTTTGGTCGGTTGACGGCATAAGAGAGCCAAGCTCGATAGCGAAGGAGCGACCCAAAGAGATGTGGCCGTAAGCTCCTTCGTCGTCAAACTCGGACAAGTACGTCTGTAGAAGACCCTTGATGTCTAGGGGTGCTATGCTGATAACGCTCGAGACCCATTGCTTGGCCCTGCGATTCAGAACGTCCAGGGTATGGCGGCGGAATGTGTAATCGTCGGATAGCTCGACGGACACGTCTCCGAGGCTAGAGGTGAATTTGGATCGTGGTGCGTACAGATCTGTTTCGGCTTCCAAGCAGCTCGACCACATCAGAGAAAGAAGTTCCAGCAAGGCGAAGAGCGATGATCTGTGGCAGAGAGCAGAAGGAACCTGAGTGATGATGCGGTCCGCACAGGTAAAGGCTGCTTGCTGAACTCGCTCGATCCGATGACAGCAGCCACAGAAGATGGCAACGAGCTGTGCGGCAGCATACTGAGCAGAGAAGGTGGCATCCGTACCGCCCAGAGTCTTACGTAAATACTTGTCCACTACAGCGGCAGCAATGCCCTCCATAGTACTACTGACCTCTCCTCTACGCATGCTGGGCTCCAAGAAGTAGGAGAGAGCCTTGGTACAGTCTCCAGCATCCGCTCGGAGACTCTCAACCAAGTAAGCGGCGTGCAAAAAGATAACCTTGCGGTAACTCAATCCCTTGATTTCCGTAGCCTTGTTAGGAATCAGCTCTGTGAGATGTCTCTTCTGCAGCGACTCTCTGTCGGAGCTCATGCCTCGGCGTAGGACGGTATTAAGCTCAATGTCACTCTCAATTTGCTCCCCTCGTTGTTCGGCAACCAAGGGGGGCGAGTGAACGGCCATGATTCGAAGCTCGTTGAGATAGGTCTTGCCCATGTCGGTCTGCGTAGTGAAGCCGTGGACAACAATGTTGAACCAAGCATCTCTGATCATTGAGTGCGACTCGTCATCAGTAATAGTATTGAATGCCAGATCGTTGGTGGACATGAAGACAGCCAAGGGATGCAGCAGCTCCGCAATCTCTCGGGCAGCCAGCTGAACATCGGCCTCCTTGGTGTGGTTCGACTGGTGAACGTCGCCCATGGAAATGATGCTCTCCAGCAGATGCTCCCAGTAAATATCATAAAGGGGAGATCCACGGTGGAGGTTCGCTGAGATGTATGTACGCGCCTTCATGACCTAGTGATTGTTAGATTGGGTATAAACTGAAAGACGATTGGTTCAGAGGCACTCACAGCAACCAGAAGGAAGTCCTTGTGGCCGACAACCCCAATATGACAAATTCTAGAGAACACCTTCAATAGCGATCGGAACTCAAGCTGTCCGCCCTTCAACGCGAGAGCGGCAGCACCACTGACGATTTGAGCATCGACACTGCTGTTGACCTTGTCAATTTTCTGAAGCAGCATGGACTGCGCCAAGGCTGTGATCTTCTCGTCATTGCAAGCAGTCGCAATGCCACAGATGGCTTGGACGACGTTGCCATACACCATTGCGGTTTCTTCCTCGCCGGTGATGGCCAAGGAGATGCTGCTGCCGGTCGAATGACGATTTGGGTATAACGTTGCAGCAGCATCCACGGCGAGATCACCATTGGTGCCGTTCGTCATGGATCTGTCGGAGCCAGGGCTGAGAACGTTACCCAAGGTGTAGAGAGTTGTGATGACAGCGTCATGAGAAAGGAGCTGTAGAACAAACGCCAGACTCTTGGAAGCGACCGCAACGGTGCGAGCGTTGGGCGCGCTCTGCACAATAAAACGAGGCAGCAGTCTACTGGCGGTTGCAGCGTATCCCCTGGAGATCTTGCAGACCAAGGCAATCGATCTCAAGACAGTTGCCGCCAGGTTTTCATCCGCCATTTCGAGAGGGTCTGCAAGGGTCTCCTCCAGCCAATTAATCAAGACATCGACGTCTGCAACATCCTCGTTCATGAGCGAGCAATTGAGATAGCTGATGAGAGCTGCCGATTTGACTGCAAACGCCAGTCTCTGCTGCCAAGAGGACCCAAGCTTGAGGTAGTCTTCGCCGGCTTCGAGATAGTTCATCTGATCAACGGCTACTGTGGTGTACATGTCGAGGGACCTATAGTCTGCGTCAGGACTGCGTGGAGAGCCTGGTCTGAAAGCCCCATCGCCTGACATGAGCAAGTCGAGGATGTGGGTGCCGCGCAAGAGGGATGCGTCAGTAACCAAAAGCGAGGTGCCCGAGACAAGGAGCCACATGTAACTTCTTTGAAGCAAGATAGCTCCCAGGGGTCGCCCAGCAGCAGAGTAGTGGCGCAAGTATCTCTTCCACTCTCTGGCATGGCGATCTGAGGACTGTGAGTTCCTGATGGTAGAAAAAGCCGTCTCGACAGCAACCAAGAACGACTCTGAGAGGATATCTCTGAACCGCTGAACCAGTGCCAGTCTACCTCCAGCCCTCCAGAAGTCTGCTTGGGCGGATGCCGCATCAAGGAAGCCAAGCAGCGAGACTGCAATTGTAGCTGTCCTGATAGCGTCCTCCAAGTTTGGGTCTTCGTCGTCCGCTTGAGGTGGGACAGTGTGATCCACCGCATGATCGCAGGCATTGACGAATGCCCAGATGTTGTCGGAAATCATCTCGTACAGATCATCGTAGTGGGAGCCGAGAGACAGTAGCGCGGCCGTGATGTGGAATGCCAGTGCCTCCGTCGGTGATGGCTCAACCTTTCGGAAGAAGGGCGACGGAACAAACACCTGGACGTGGGCCTCGAGAATATAGGGAATCAGTTGATGGGCAAGCTTCTGGGCGCTCTGGCTCGTCTGAATAGCGGGCGCGGCTTTGCATAGCGATAGGAGGACCTCGAATTCGCGAATTGTCTACAGAAATAGGGGGCTTGTTAGCCATGGCTCACTACGAGATACAACGACACCAATCGCATGGAATATGTTGAGAAGTGCACTACCATGGGACATCTCCCGAGAGACGACAAGTTCTGCTTTCCAGAATAGCCATTGACGCCCTTCCCAGCAGCCTGGGTTGCCTTGCACAATCGGTCGAGATCAGAGCGGTCGAACGACGTACGCGAGCTGGCAGCAGAGAGCGACGCGATCTTCTCCAGCGCCCGCTGCCGAATGTCGCGGGTCATCTTACGGGAGTTCGTAGGGCTCTAGACCCCGTAGCGAGAAGTTTGGTCGATGGTTGGAAGGATTCGATACTTTCGTGGTTTATTGAAGCATTTCACGATGGGGAGGTTTCCTTGGAATTCGCGTCTAATTGCTGGCAGCTGCACAGTGACGATACCTTGTCTTTAGTGGTGTCTGCAAGCCTCCCCCAAATTTCCCATCTGAGAGCAGCCACATCCCTGCACAGCTCCTGCCATTCCTGAGCTCTTTTGCCTTAGTCATCAGGTGAGCTAGCTACCCCTGCCATCCACCATCACCCACCCAGCAAGGCTGCCAGCTTGACGCGTGCACCGGAGCACTCAGCAGTAGCAGCCTTGAACCTCAATCAAAGCAACGACGTCCCATCAAACCAACCCCACCAACGAGCGAACCTCATCGAATTGACGATAACCACCCTTTTGACGACCGGCATTTCCCTCACGAACGATAACGAATAATCTCCATTTCTCTTCAGATACCGCAGCCATGGCTATGTTCAGCCAAAATCCCCTGATGAACGGGCCCAACTACTCCTTCTCCGAGGCCCCCAAGACCGCCAACGGCGAGTTCAGGCAGCACCGCTTCAACCCGTACGGAGCTTCCCTCGACCCTCTCATCGTGCCCAAAAGCTAACCTACCCTGTGCTCCAGCTACACGGACAACGGCGGTTCGACCCTCGCCATCGCCGGCGCCGATTTCGCCATCGTAGCCGGCGACACCCGTAGCACTTCAGGCTACAGCATCAACTCCAGATACACACCCAAGGTCTTCAAGATCGGCGGCACCACCTCAACACAAGAAGATGCGACAATCATGCTCTCCGTCGTCGGTTTCGCTGCCGACGGCGAGGCCTTCAAGGACCGCCTCGACACTATCTGCAAGATCTACCGCTACCGCCACGGCAAGCCCATGAGCGTCACAGCCTGCGCGAAGCGTCTCTCGACGATCCTCTACCAGAAGCGCTTCTTTCCCTACTACGTCTACGCCATCCTTGGCGGTCTTGACGAGGAGGGTGTCGGCGCCGTCTTCTCCTACGACCCCGTCGGAAGTTACGAGAGAGAGCAGTCCCGCGCCGGTGGTGCCGCCGCCAGCTTGATCACACCGTTCCTCGACAACCAGGTCAACTTCAAGAACCAGTACGTGCCGGGCAGCGGTGTGGGTCACGAGCTGCAGGAGCGTCCCCGCGTTCCCCTGGAGCGCAAGGAGGCCGAGATCCTGGTCAAGGATGCGTTTGACGGAGCG
Source organism: Colletotrichum acutatum (assembly GCF_030867785.1). Classification (NCBI taxonomy): domain Eukaryota; kingdom Fungi; phylum Ascomycota; class Sordariomycetes; order Glomerellales; family Glomerellaceae; genus Colletotrichum; species Colletotrichum acutatum. The sequence goes on along the minus strand of NW_026849032.1, from coordinate 82,689 downwards.
GTCGAGAGACACATTGAGGTCGGTGACCACCTGCAAATGATGGTCATCACCAAGAACGGCATCGAGGAGGTCCTTCTCCCCTTGAAGAAGGATTAAGGGCATGACGGGATTTGGGAAGTGTTGCGGTTGGGGTGGCGTTGTACAATACAGACAGGTAGCAATGCCAAAGAGGCACTTGTTCAGCTGATCAATCACTGTACGCGGTTCAATCTTAAGCCCGCGTATTCACAGCAAACCAAAGTCCCCTTGGCAACTCATGCTGGCAGTTCCCCTGTGAATCTCAAGCTGCGAGGCTATCTAGAAGATCTGGTAGGTCGTTCATTCTGCCCTTGGACAATCATGGGGGAAATAGAGGAATGCAGGCAGGGATATCTCATTTCGCCTCGCAGGACGCATCGGCTCCCCAGGACGAACCGATAGTCTTTGACCCCTTTTCTGCTGCATGTGATGCCACACAGCTCCGCGGCATGCCCTAGGCCATAGACCAAGGGGAAGGAAGTCTAACAGGGACGAGTACGAATACGGAATGAACGCATCGAATGCTTCAATGTTCCAACATCTCCCTTTGGGAGAACCACACCCATCATCACTTGACGTTGGATGATATCTGGTGCTTTACTCTGCAAGACTTGCGTCCATCGCGCCAGCGAATCAGACGTAGCACGTCCGCTTCGCTTTTTTTTTGCGCATTACAGCTGTGTTCTGGGCATGCGGCAATCCCTTCATCTATCTCGCACTGCCATCCGTACTTGGTAAGCTAGACGTCTTGAGAAGAGCGAGCCGTTCCAAACCGTCTGCCATGGGTAGGCAAAGCCTAGCTTATTGATCCAATCCAGGTCCAGATCCAGGTCCAGGCTCCAGGTTCCAGAAACGGCACTAAGCGCAGCAGGCGAAGTCGGGCAGAGGGAAAGGAAGGACATCGCGGACGGGTATTGGACGTTGGGCCGCCCGTTCCTGTCAGACTACGGGTACGGGCTGGACCGAGTTAGCGAGGGCACGAAGGCAAGGAGGCTCTTTGGGGGGTACCACGGACGGATAGGTAGAGCAAGTGGCGAAATACCGCGTACTCGGCGCCCACCCCGTTTGAGATAACCGCCTGGTAGGGCCTGGTTTTGCCTCTGTCTGTCACCTAAGTCTGTCTGCCTATGAGATCTATGAGAGTGTCTCTCCAGCGAGAGAGATAGAGAGCACAGCCACGCCAAAGGAAGCCGGGTAGAGCCCTTCCCCAGCCTTTGTGATCCGGGATGTCGGTAGCGAAACGGTCTTAGACGCCCCGAGGGGAGCTATCACAGGGCAGCGGAAAGGCCGGGTCAACCGTATCAAAAGGGCCTCCGGAAGATTCTGGAAGTTGGAGCCTTTGCCAGGGGGTTAGATGAATCAAAACCGCGAGCACCGAATCGCTTGGCGCGTGATACTGCATAACGACAGACATTCCTCTCATCGGAAAGCTGTTGTACGGGGTATCATTGGTAGCTTGAACGAAGCAAGACTGCAGCTTCCAGCCCCCCCCCCCCGGCCTTGCAACCACCTGACCCGCGCCGGGGCTATCGGGGAGGCCACCCGAGCAAAGGAGCTCTCTACATTTTCTTGCCTGTCATTGCCACAATTGTACGATACAAGGTTATTGGCCTCTTGAGCTACTTTACTGTACGACTGTACTAAGGGACCGCCTAGGGCTGGAAGGCGGGCTATTGACAGCTAACGTCGAACGACTGATTCGTAATCTAGCATAAGCTTCTCCTCTTCAGACGCAATGCCGCTACTGGCCCAGAGAGTTTCGAGATGCGATCGTCGTCGGAAGCTTACTCTCCAAAAGGTATCCTCCAAACCCCACCACCACCGCCGCCTACAAAGCCACCAGGCACCGCCGAACAATCTCAGCTTTCATCGAAACGGGTGGTCTGTTTGCCACTGGAGACGTATGCTAATCCTCCAGTGGTGAAGAAGGGACGGACCATGGGCCAGGACGTCGCAGGCCTGGAGAGCTGAACCCTTGTTGCATTGCCGATGAGCATTACAGGGAATCTTTCGTCTTAATACAACCTCAATGGGCTGGAGCTTGGCGAGAGAGGCGTGTCACTCCAAGACGGGAAAAAAGCATCTTATCTTCGGTCCATGCCGATTGTGGAGAGGATGCCGATATGACGGTATTGGAGAGGGGAATGGCTAGTTCTCGGCAGATCAGGGGATTTGCCATCTCGAGAATAGCCATTACGCGTGATTACGTCAGTCACATTGCCATTTCCAGTTGAGATGAGTTTATATAGATACATCAAATGGTCGATGTAAATCGTCGTCAATCGTCGTCAGATGTGCATGGGATGTACAGATAATCGTTGCGTATTTGGGCTAGACGTGGCTGATGTTGCATCTGGTGTGTGGCTTGTAACGGCAAGGGTCGCTGATGTGGTTACACACACTAACATCATCGTCCAGGGCTTCGGAGACAGCTCCTCCAACGAAATCAAGTCTGCTACTGTGCAGCCGGGGAGTCTCAAGTTTCTGTTAGGCGCTAGGCGTGTCGACATGGACCACCTGGCGAACGATATCTCACACAATCCTTTGAAGCGACAGATTATGCGTCGCCACCGCGGCGCACGGTCGAGACCAAGTCAGATGGCGATGCACAGAACTGTCAAAGTCGTCAATTCAAGTCGACGTCCAGTGACAAGTGTAGAACTCAATGGCTTGGACGACAGCCTCTGTAGCTCGGTCATTTTGAACCGAACAAGCACTGACGTTGAAAGCTGTCGGCCCGACTGCACTAAGCGGAATATGGTTCTGGTTGCGAAGAAACGAGGCTTCGACTTGTGAAGTAGAAGACCGCACTTGCGTGTCCTACGTCCGAGAGTCGAATTATATGTCAAGGCGATGTCACCTGTATGTTCTTGTCTCGAGTGGCTGCTTCTCTCCATGCAATCGCGGCGACTGGCCAAGTGTCCAAGTGCCTCAGCTACCATGTTGGCGAGAGGGAGTGCTGAAGTCTGAGCCGCCTGGTTACCAGCGTCTTTGGCTGATCATCATTTGAGGCTGCTGTGTTTTGTCATTGACATGGGATATGCCGCTGCACCAATCTTCGAGTGACGGATTTCAAACCAACCACTGGAGCCACTCCGACAAGTTGATGAGGTTATGCCGCGCCAAGGTGATGCGGAACGCAACGACTTTGTGTTAGTCTCTCGGTCGAATGCCGTTCTCCTTTCATCTGCACCGGGCCACTGTAGACTGCATTAGCCAACTCATTTGTGTCCCGTAACGGCAGACTAGCTGCGGAGAAAGCTGCCAGACCAGCCTTAGCGGCTGAAGACAAAGCGCCGCGGCCGTGAAGGCGAGGTCTCTGGTGCTGGTCGTCAATGAAGCTGAACCTAGATCGGCCAGGCCTTCAGATGTCTGATGCGCTCAGCCATGTGGGCGTTTTCTTCTCCAGATATTGATGGCTCGCGCAAGCACACCTGAAGTGCCTGGCCATCAGTAGAGCGCCGCATCATGTCCGGATAGGTTATTGACCATGGCACTTCGGGTGGCATGTTTCCGGGGTCGGGGTGCAAGAAGGACCCTCAATGTTACTGCTTGGACGGGTTCTAGCCATGCGTGCCATGATCTCACCCCCGGATCATAATGTGGTAGCAGTGACGATTTTCGGAGGATGCGTGCCACATGCAACGCAGATCTCGGTGCGGATGGGGTAAAGGATCGGCGCCGGTCAAGCTGGAGCCTTGGTCAGTTGTGGCGAAACTCCGACCGGCAAGCCGCAATACTCGGCCGCGCGGTTTCTCTGGCGTCAAACGGCAGTTTGGCATGCTCGCATCCTTGGACGGCGTGCGCCGTGGATTTTTTCTGCTTTTCTGGTTCATTTCCACCTCCGGCGGCCCCGCGTTCCTGGTGAACCCCATTTGAAGCATATTGCGATGGCCCGGAGAGTGATTGGATCTCGGCCAAATTGCCAGAGATGTTAGTGCAGGCAGGTTGTATACAAGTAATGACCGAATACTTGGCCCGGAGAGGAACTTCCGGCTGTCACAAGTTTGGATAGATGCACTAGACTTGCCACGATTAACTGGACCCAGATGGTTGCGGTGGACGGGTAAGGGTCCTGTTGCTCAGGCACAGGGTTCGGGCGATGACTCGGGCTGTCGGGGTTGGCGCCGGAGAGGTGTATCTAGGTGAAAGAAACGATGAGATTGGACAATGGCTTGACGGGTGACTGGCTGCGAGTGCCGTAAGAAAGCTTCCCAACAAGCTTGAGACAGGCCTTTTTGCCACAAGCATTCGAGATGGTTGCGGGAGAAGGAAAAATGCTGCCGCTGCAGGCTTTCGTGTTGCCAATTGGCGTCAATGAAGGGATCAGGCCTGCTGGCGAGGAGAGGAGGAGACCTCCAAGGGCAGTGGGGGGGGACGCAATGCAAGTGGAGGTCTGAGAAAAAATCGAAAAGTTTGGAGAATCCCATGTTGACGGTGCCGTCAAAATTTGGCGCGGCGGCTTTGGATAGTCGTGGTTGCAAAAGATTTCGGGTAAGGGGACCGGGGGGGGGCCTTCCCGAGTACCTCTCCAGGTACCTGCTCTGTACGGTGCAAGGCACGTATCCAAAGTACTTACCTTACCTACCTATGAGGTAAGTAAGGTAGGTAGTCTCCAATGTCACAGCAAGCAGACTGGAGCAATACTTCAAGGAGGAAGGAGCCGAGAGATATGCGGCGAGGCGAGGCGAGGCAAGGCGAGACAATTGACAGTTGGAACCTGGTGGGAAGGAGGAACAAGGCAAATAGCAGGGACAAACTTGGTCATGTCAGCTTACCCAGGGAAAGTGCCTATCCGTAAGGTGAGGTAGCCAAGACGATGCAAACAAGCACCGGTGGCCCCCAAACTCTAAGGTATCACTCCAAGGTACCCAAGGTATCTGTGTGTATGACCTTATTCCCATTTGGCCCAATAGAATACTCAATCGAACATCGAGTTTTTGGACCCTGAAAACCACTTGTGAAGCTGACTCCATGTCCAGCAATGCTAGAGAGAGATACCCAAGGTGCCAAGATACCTTCCGTCCTGGAGGGTTGAAGTCGCAGTCTGCAAATTGGCATTACTCGGAGACACTCCGGTAAGAGACCGAGCTCCTCAAGACAGAGTTTTTCCAATGCTCCAAGTCTCCATCTCATGGAGTCATGATGCTTGGACCCTTGAAGTGGAAGGTGGAAGGGGAACAAGAACCAGCGGGAATGGATTTGCACACTTGCGTGTAATGTCACGGTGCAGTTCTTTCCTTGGCCTTGAACCCTCCAAGTTGGAGCGTGGGGCAGAATAGCGGAGCAGGTGGGGTTCCTTCCAGACCGATTTCCCACTGTGGGCGAGGCGACAGCTGCGCATTGCGGTCGGTGTCGGATCAGTCACCAACTCACCATCACCTCAGACTCAAGTTCACTCTACGTAACTGTGAAGTTTCCCGTTTCCGCCACAGCCCCTGTCCACGACTCCAGCCTCCTCCTCATCTCACTCCTCCACTACTCCCCCCGTCTACTTGGAATGTCCACACTTCGGCTTCCGTCCAAACCGCCAAACCGCTCAGACAAAGGACCGCCGGCGGCTCACTATGGCATCCTACCGCGTCAAGCACGCTGACAAGTGACAGTGGACTGGACGTGGGGTGAACCGCGCGGGCTCCATACTACCACTACCTACACATACACAATCGCGATTCGCGATTGAACCACGGCTACTGGTCAGCGGCACCAACGCCGTGCCCCGTACCGCTGCAAATCTTTACTCCAAGGCTCCAACTTCTCGATTGTCTCGTTGGTCTCGTTACTCCCGACTCGTCGCACACTCTCCGACGCGATGGAGTTGTCTGATCCCCCAACTCCTCCATCGTTGTCTCTCGCTGGCACTGTACGAGTCCACTCGGTCATCTATGATACTCCGACGTTCAAACGTCTCCAACCGAGGCACACTCGGCCTACCTCGACGGCCACTTTCAGCCTTCCACCTGATACTCCGGCTCCGGGGTTGGTCCAGCCCTCGTGTACTCCCGCTTCCTCTCTTCATCTACCAAGCTTTCGTAGCATATCTTTCACCATCGATTGCGATATTCGACAGCGGTCAATCGATGTCTGTGCCACCTTTTGCCCCAACCACGTGGATTTGGACGCTTGGCCGGCTTACCTTACTACAATTTACCACTGCCGTTGGCGAGCCGGAGAAACAACTTTTGGGGGCTGTGGAATGATCAGACCACCAATGGGCCGAGGGCCCGCGTTAACCTACAGGCCTCTCTTGCCCAGAGATCATCCAGATGTGCTGGGCGTGTTACAACTTGCGGGTTATCTGGGTAAGGGGAGAATGGTCTAGACCACCGGTCTCCCCGCACAATGTCTCCCTCGTGCGGCTCACAGCCAACCCAACTTGTGCTGCAATTTGAGCCTCTTACATTCTTAGCGCGACGCTTCCCAAGTCTGATATCTTTTGTTGCTTTGTTACTGGACGGCCATGCAGTCTGGGGCCTTAGACGGGAGGAGGGCGGATTTCTCGATGCAGCCCTCGATCCACAGCGAATGGATAAATCTGCCAGACATTTCGACCCCTTTCACGCCCTTGTCCTCAACCACTTGTACTGTGTTTCGCGCTGGAAATTTTAAGTCGTCACGGTCGTCTGCGTTCCTGACAGCCAACTGACGCCTGGACACTACAGCAAGGCCTTGGTTGAAAAGGGTAGATGTTCCGGCACCGATGGGAGAGACTGGCCTGAAGTGCCTCAGGGCAGATTCTTGCAAGCGCGACACTGAACATCTTTCCAAGCTGAAAGAACACTCAATTTGCTGCGACCGTTACGGTCATATACGTCATGACTTTTCGAAATGTGACGGCGAAGCTCGTCGAGCCGTTGATCCTGGGCAAGCGGCCACTGAGCCAGTAGGTAGGCGTCACAGGCCTTATTTCAAATTGCCATGCCCATGCCTTGAGGCAGAAATGAGACATGAGACTATCCTCCATGCCTCACACCAGTGTAGCTTGGTCAGAAGGGATGGGTCTCGCCAACACAAACGCTGTACGGATACGTAGGCATAGTAGGCGCACGTTTCCTCTAACCACTCCACCGCCGATGCTGAATAGCTCACTCTCTGAATTACACCTGCTATTGGCCTCGGAAGCGCATAGCCGCCCCCAGATCACCAGTTGAGCACGTTGCTCGTTACCCAAACTCAAGTCAGGGTGATGCGAGGGCGGGGGTACGGCAAGCTGAAGCTTAACGCCAATTGGGCAAAGCTGGAGATGTAGGGCGAAGTTTAGGGACCTGGACCAGGAGATGCGGTTGTGGGCTCCAGTATCAGCAGCCCAATGCTTCCTTTTTCCTTTGCAACTGGGTGCTGTACTCTGTATGAGTACCGCATGATCCCGTGTCGCAGCTGCGCAGCAGTAGGTACCCAACGCCAAACTAACAAGCCCAAAAGCGAAGAAAAAGAAATGAAAAGCAGTCAACGATCTGTTGAAGGGCCTCGAGGATTCCGATGCTTTGCTGCGTTGACACTACGAATAGCAGGGGGTTGATCATCTATTGATAGTACACAGCTGCGAATGCGATGCCTATTAGTCATGTACCCGCCACCCGCCTGGCACGCCTTGTTTAGAATTTGAGGCTAGCGATCCATCAAGTGATGGGGAAAAGCCAACGTCAGTCAAGAAGAAGACGCCAAAGCAGGAAGATAAAAAAGTTTGAATTGCAGGGAGCACATGGAGCTCATGGAAATACGACGTATACCTAGGTACGTGAACGTATAGATAGTAGGTGCGGTTGTACCTGTCCCCTGTACACTGGATGTACCGCGCCGAGTACCTCAAGCGATACGTACCGGGAGGCGACTTTGGGCGACCGGGGGAGGCCCAGGACCAATGTGGCTGGGCGTCCGGGCCAGACACGGGACTAACAAGACACCAAGACCAGAGCGAGATCGAACAAGTGGGCGAGCAAGCGCGGTCCCTGTCTCTCGTTCTTCTTTTCTGGGGCTCTTGTTCTTTCCTCCCCCATCCCCTTGCACCTTTTTGAAAATGATCTTGAAATCTTTAAACAGTCGGCAGGCAGGCAGGACAAGCAGGGCAGGTCAAGTCGGCACGTTGTAGTACTTGGCAGCAGGAAGGATAGCACGAGAGAGGAGCGCGGAAGCAGCCACAGACCACAGGCCACGGTACCTTTCCTTACCTTCTCGCGCTACGGATACTTACGACTTGCTACTTGGCTACGTACTCGGACACAGAATGCTTCCCCTTCCTGACTCTGGAAAGTGGCTCGGCGGGTCGAGTGGCGAATGCAATGGAAGACTGGGTCGCTGTCCATTGGATTCCTCCACCTGCCGCCCTGCTCGTCTGTCCTCTGTCACTCTGTTCTGCTTTGCTCTGTTCTGCGCTTCGCTCTCTCTTTCTCATCAGCCCATCCAAGGTATTCGCTACCTATCTTCTTGACGTCTCCATCTGTACTGAGGTTGTCTCATACTTACCTAGTCGATCTGTCGATACCTGTATCATTATTTCATGTCATCATTGAGCTACGATTGTCTAGACCAAATAAGGTGCCTGATAGGTGGACAGTTCTCTTCCTCTGTTTCTATCTCACCATCTCTTACACATTATTCACACATACACACACACACACACTCTCTCTCTCTCTTTCTCTCTCTATTCCTCGCTCTCCGCAGTTTCCGCCTTCATCGTGATTCGATAACTCTCGTACTTGAGTGCCCATGCTGTCGTATTCATCATAAAAACAAGACTTCCATCTACAAGTCCATCCCTGTTGACACAAGGTGACAAGCTACTTTCGTCTAGTTTAGTTCGAGGCCCGGCCAAGTGGGAGGGCCACCCGACCACATCTGTGTCCCTTGCACATCTCAGAGCGGCAGCCAAGAACCGAAGAAAAAAATCCCATCTTTCTTCATCCAATTTGATGCTACTGGTTCCAGAACGGGCACCTGGCCATGCACATCAGTTCGTTCCCACATCATGGATGCTCCCCTTACCCGCATCGCCCCTTCTACCGCCACCCCCTCCTTACGGTGTGCGGTGTGCCCTCTTGCTCTTCCTCCTCATCGATCCTCAATACTCATCCCTACCTCTTCCCCATTCCATCTGGGCTGGCCAGGCCTAAGAGCAAGACCCTCTACTTCTGTACCTCTGTGCCTCTCCCTCTCTCTCTCATCCTTTGCCAATTCTATCCCACGAAGCGGGAAGCTGTGGCTCTGTCTGTTCATCTCTGTCTCTCCATCTCCAATTGCACTGCTTTTTCCTCTGCTCCTTGGCTTCTCACTCACACACACACAAATACACTTACACTTACACGCCTCTCCCCTCTAAACCCACCCCTCCTCGAACGCCACTTAACCCACTGTCTGGCCCGGTCGTTTCCCTCTCGCCTTACCCGTCGCTCACCCAGACTCGACTCTCGACTCGTCCTGTCTTCTCTCTCCCAACAGCCTCGGTGTAGTGTAGTCGGGCAGTCCTCTCTTGCTCATCAGCACTGCCATCTCGGCCTCTTCCTGGTGGTATCTCTGAAAAGAAAAGGTGCGACACATACACCACGGCAACAACGGACGCATAGCGGCGAAGTGGTTGCCGCCTACATCTCGGAGCCCTCCTCAAGTCGGCCAACGGCGCAATCTTGGAACCCACCTCCAGTGCTTCAGTACCTCCTCGACAGCTCCCCCGAGCTCGAAACTGTGGGCATTATCCTGCACCATCTACACTACTTCAGTACGTGCGTTTTTGGCATCCCACAACTCCTCCAACGTTTTCTCTCAAACCCCTACGCCTCAGTCGCCGCTTGCCCATAGCTTTCATATTGCTCAACAAGCAACTAGGATTCTTAGAGCCTCCACATTCTGCTTGCTTGTGCAAGATACCCGGCCCTTGGGTTTTGGCCACCATCCTGTCGGTAACTCGTCACCTTCCTTGTGCTGCTATTCCATGCCTTTCTCTTTTTACTGCCCGGATCTCATGATAGCCGTTGCCTTCTTTCTTCCATAAATATCATTGGGCATTGGGTGAAGAGGCACTCTTAGTGTCTCCTTCATCACGCAGCTACCACAGCAACCTCTAACTGGTACGCCAGGACTATTCTGTCTAACCTCGCTTACGTTGACTTGGTTTTTTTCAACCGGTCGAGTCTCGTCTTGCCACTGGGGGCATCTCAGTCGTCAACTCTCCATACTCCTTTATTCCCTTGGATCGCACTGGATTGGACGTCCTCTCCCGCGCAACACCATATCGTCACTTTAACTTGGATTCATCTATTCGTCAAAGTCCCGGGCTCGCATTCGTCTTACAGCATTGCATTCGCAACTCGTAGAATATCGATCTACCAGTACAGAGTCACCCCTGTGTCGGCGCCCCGAAGTTCAGGTAAGAGACAGCCCTCGTTTAGTGGCAACCGCACCATACTGAAGCCGCACCTCTCCACACGATATGCATGCCTGGAGTTCCCTAACCTAGCCCCTCGCGTCTCGTTTCTTCGTCCTTCCCGTCATCTTCGGCAGCTCCCCCCCTTCACCCCGGTACCAAAGACTACGCAGTCCCCCCTGCTTCGGGCTCTTCTCTGCATTGGTATTGGACGCCCAGACGAGCTGATCGCCTTCTAGGAATTTCATTGAGCCACACATCGCACGCGCTCCTTCCTGAGCAGGGTTAACTGCCACATATACCCTTGGGCGCTCGGAAGCGTGACTTTCCAGAGAGAAGCCCCCCTTTCCTTCAAAGGCTGTGCAAACTAGCCACATTGGCCACAACGTGGGCTTTCACTCATCTACCGCAAATAGCTCAATCTCGTTGTGGCGCCTAGAATCATACATACTTCCCGTCACATCCTGACCGTCTCTCCTCTCGTCTGGGTTTTGCTCCGTTAGAGCTGTCAGTCGACCCAGAGCTCCGGGGGCTTGGACTAGTGCTTCGCCGAAGGTATAAACTACTAGATAAACCTCAGTCTGGCTTGCTGGCGCCGTTGGTCCCGGCCGCCGACGTTTGGGCATTTTGCTAACTCGATTACGACAGTTTGTGGGCGGCTTAAACTCCGATACAGCGCGCACCATCACCATACAAATGGGAGATGTTCAGTCCCCTCCCAAGGTCACCGAGTATCCTATTGTGGACTCTCACCAGGGCGTAAACGCAAACGTTACGAGTGTTTCGCCGATTTATCTAGACGAGAAGTCGAGAATGGAAGCTCAAGGCATCCCCCATCCGCAGCATCAGCAGTACGGCCCTCCGCAACATGCCTTTTCGTCTCAGCTCGACATGGCTCAGCAGCCCGCAGCCGCTCGCCCCGGCAATTTCAACATGAACAACATGGCGAACGCGCTGCCCCAGCCAAACATGAGGCATGGGCATTACGTGCCTGGTGGCCAGCCGCAGCATCAACAGCAGCGATTTAGCCCGGCTACATCCTCGCCTTCGATGATGCCGCAGATGCCACAGATGGCTCCTCAGTATCCTGGCCAAGGCGCGATGTCCATGGGAAATCCGCAATACTACATGCCGCAGCACCATCAGATGCAGCACTACTACACCAACCAGCTCTCTCCGACTCAGCAGCAAGTTCGCCCAAACATGGGATACTACCCGAACCAGATGGTTATGAACCACCCGCAGCATAATCAGATCCCTCAAGGGTATTACTATCCTCCAGCTGGCCACTACTCCCAGAGCCAAGCTCTTCACAACCCCATGGTCTCGGCACAGTACATGGGAGCGAACACCGGGCACAGTGACCCTAGGGTCATGCCTCAAATGCCCAACGGACTCGACCCTAGCGGTATGAACGCTCCTTCAAGCCACAGGTCAAGCGGTATTGCACGCCCAGTGCCAACGTGTGAGAGAAGCATCACTGACCGAATTGTAGATGTGGGTGAGGGCCGGTCCGGGGTTGTACGCGGGCCACCGCGAAAACCGCGCCAAAGTGGTTGGTCTTCCTGCAATTCGAAAAGCAAAACTTGCTCGCTGACAACGTTATCAGGACATGCGATCTGGGTTGGAAATCTTCCGCCTCAAACCGACCTCATGAACCTCGTCCACCACGTGTGCAAGGAAGCGAACGGTCTTGAGTCCCTGTTCTTGATATCGAAGAGTAACTGTGCATTCGCCAACTTCAAAGACGAACAAACATGCGTGACAGCTCAACAAAAGCTACACGATTCCAAATTTCAGTCCGTTCGACTGGTCAGCCGCTTGCGCAAGAGCACTGTCGAAGGCGCAACAGGTGTCACAGCACCTACAGGCCCAGCGGCCTCTTCTGGATCGCAAACGCCTCACGACGTTGCTGCACCGCCAAGCGCTACTGAAGCCACCACCGAAGTCGCAGTGGCAGAGTCCAATGACGTCAAGCCCGTCGCCGCAGTAGAAGCAACATCTCAGAAGGACAAGTTCTTCATCCTGAAAAGTCTGACTGTGGAGGATCTCGAGCTCAGCGTCAGGACGGGGATCTGGGCGACCCAGTCTCACAACGAGGATACACTGAATGCTGCTTTCAATGTAAGCAGCATCATGAAGGTCTAGTCTTGCATCTCTAACTTATTTCTATAGGCCGTCGACAACGTCTACTTGGTATTTTCTGCGAACAAATCGGGCGAATATTTCGGATACGCGAGAATGACTTCTCAAATTAACGAAGACCCGGACGCCGCGATCGAGTTTGCCCCCAAAGCACAGTCAGCTAACGACGCCGACTTGCCGAAGGCAATTCCTACCGAACCCACAGAATACGCGCCCAAGGGCAGGATCATTGACGACTCGGCCCGGGGCACCATTTTCTGGGAAGCAGAGCGCGAGGACGGAGAAAGCGGTGACGAGGAAGAGGAAACCGAGGTAGAACAAAGCGATGCGAGCAGCCGTAAGAGCGGGAATCAAGAAGGCGATGGTAACACCAAGGCTTGGGGGAAGCCCTTCAAACTCGAATGGCTGTCGACGGCACGACTGCCATTTTACCGTACCAGGGGTCTTCGTAATCCATGGAACTCGAACCGCGAGGTCAAGATCGCGAGAGACGGCACCGAGCTGGAACCTTCCGTCGGAAGAAGGCTGATCGGGCTCTTCAATAGAGTCCAGAGTCCTGGCCCAGGATCAGTGCCGGCCATGCGGCCCGGAATGGCGATGATCGCAGGATATCCGCCCATGAGGCCACAATATCAACAATAACCGGCACTGGCATTACTGGCGACATGGCCAGGACTTCTCTTCTCAGGCATTAGTTGATTTGGATCCGGACTCTGTGGTTTACGATCGGTTGGACATGTTTTTACGACAACAGCCGCATATGCAGGCCATGGCGAGCGCTGAGATGGTTGGTTATCTGGATGCTGCTTCTCAATGTACCTAATCTGGCTGTATAATTCTACGAAAGAGTTTGGTGTATATTGCTCATGATTTTGGAGTTGAAGCGGCGTCGCCTGGGCGATATGACAGCTACCGGGAGAGTTGGGGCGGATGGACCGGTCAACTGAGCAGATTTTCTCCGTTTCCCATATACCGCCCTATGCGTTTGAATTCCCACTTGGTCTGGCGAGATGAAGGCAGAAAGCAGGACTTGAAAAAGTTGGTTAACATGCCATTTCCACTGCGAATCCAAGACATGTCGTCGATCAGCTGTGGCACCTTTCCGGTGGCGACATCCACATTGTGGCTTGACCCTGGAAGGGATGAACCCGGACGAGCGTCGGGATCACGACTCGAACTGCGACCTCAAACCTTAATTGGCAAGGTTTCCTCGTCGCATGGCTCACCAGGCGCGTATCATTCGATTGCCGGTTTCTTGTTACTTGGAATTGATGTCAAGATGCGCGAATTGTCCACACAGTTGATCACGGAATTTCTGTGGGATCGACTGCAACATGTGACCTTTCAGTCAAACTCAATTCGATGTTGGGGTTCGTCGAAAAGTGAAGCTAGCGCGGATGATGTACCGTTGCAATTGAGTGGGCAACTGTCAGATTTTACCGTCAAGGGTACGGAGTGACCACCATCTTCAATTGAATCCATGGTACGGACCTTGAATTCCTGCCACTTATTTTTCGTGGTATCCGTACGAAATCGATATCATGTCCAAGATTCTGCGGCGGGGGTGGTATAATTGCGACGGGACGATTACTGAGGGTCTCCGTCTTTGGAGTGAGGCGAACGTTTTCCCCCACGTTATGAGGTACACTACCGCACTACCAGGACCACTGTATTGTGAAAGACCAAACCCCAGAGGCCCGGAGATGCTACGCTGTGCGGGCTTGACGTATCCGCAGGTTCTCTACTTAAAGCAGGTAGGAGCTTGACTCAGCTATACCGTAGGCTCCCATCGGCATCGGCTCCTCCTTCTCAAACAGCCTGCTGCATTGCAATCTTTTCCCTCTCAATCCCCCCCCCCCTCTCTCTCTCTCTCTCTCACTCTCTCTCTCTCTCTCACTCTCTCTCCTACCCATGGTCCCATAGAAAGTGGGCATAGATAATTGTGCAACAGGTTTCGCGGGAACCAGACCGGACATGCAGACTAAAACGGGAGTCGCCGTGGGCTGTACCACACTACAAACCCCGATTTGTACGATCCGACACGATGATGGGGATCCCGCGGGCTGGTTTGGAATAAGAGTCTGGACCTGGCCATGGGCGATTGAGAGCCTGGACTCTTTCTTTTCTGTCGGCTCTCTGTCATAGCCAGGTCTGTGTGACTGGGCGGGCTGGGGGACCGGCCGGGGAGGGGGGGGGGGAAGAAGAGGGAAGAGGTGCCACGGCACGGACCATCCGTTTGACGTCAAGAGACGAAATTTGATTGGACAGGCGAAGGATTGCGTCTTGCTGGACCCTTGTCGGAGGCCGAAACTCTAAAAAGTAGGCGAGGTGGATGTACCGCGGCGATTTACAGCGCTTTCGAGAGGTATTCGTCGAAGGTCTGAAGATGCGGTTTCTACCTTATGGATGTTAACTGGTTTATCGTATTGATCAATGGGGAATTGTTGACTGATTGAGGTGGTACAGAGGGAGTTGAATTCACTTGAACGTTTTCTTCTGTGAAAATCAATGGGGTTGAGTTGAGTAATGTATCGCTGCAGGGGTGGCGGAGCCAATGGAAACCGCTGGAAGGTTCCAGCAGCTTCCACGCTCCCGAAGCTACCAGAACCGTCTCTCGTCGTGAGGCTATCGCCATAGAGAAGCTTACAGATCCCTCCAGAACAGGCTTTCACAGCATGCGCGTCCCTTCCTCGGTGTGCGAGTTCATTCTCGAAGGGCCTTGTAGCGGATTCTTTGATTTTTCAGCGATGTTTCCGGAAAGCTTGGGAAGGCACGATGGTGCCTGCTTGAATTGTATAAATCGGTTGTCTTGATCGCCTCTTACATCGATTGCTTCTCATCAGATCAGAACATCAAGAACAACAATAAGCACTCACAGCTACAACTCTCTCAAACACAACATAAAACAACTAGCTCTCGTAACCGCTACAATTTTTCTATTCACAAATCAGTCCACCATACAACCACTTCACACCCTCACAACAACCAACAATATCAACACAATCAAGATGGCTTTCTTCCCCCGCAACTTCTACAACTCCGACGCCTCCTTCACCCCTCTCTTCCGCCTCTTGGAGGACTTTGACAACTACTCCCGCCAAGGCAATGGCACTCCTTCCAGCGGCGCGCGCGGCACCCACCGCAACCACGTCCCGACCTTCCAGCCAAAGTTCGACGTCCGCGAGGTCGAGGACGCCTACGAGCTCCACGGCGAGCTCCCCGGCATGAGCAAGGACGACGTCTCCATCGAGTTCACCGACCCGCACACCCTCCACATCCGCGGCCGCGTCGAGCGGTCCTACACCGCCGGCACCCCACCCGCGGGCCTGCTCCAGTCTTCCGCAACTGAGATGAGCGGCGCCATCGCCGATGGCAGCAACAACGACGCCGCCAGCACCACCACCAGCAGCGCTGAGCGCCCTCGCTCGCCTCACCAGGCTACCGTCGAGGATGAGGAGGACGACGAGACAAACTCCACTGCTCAGCCTACTCCCGCCACCACCGTCGCCGAGGTCGACAAGCCTGCCTCTGCTGTCGCACACCAACACAACCACGCCGCTGCCAAGAAGGAGCCCGTCGACAACGCAAAGTACTGGGTCTCGGAGCGCAGCATCGGCGAGTTCAGCCGGGTCTTCAACTTCCCCGGCCAGATCACGCAGGACGCTGTCTCGGCTGGCTTCAAGGATGGTATCCTTTCCATCCGGGTGCCCAAGGCTCCCAAGCACGAGACTCGTCGCATCTTCATCAACTAAAGACGGACCGTGACACTTCCAATTGTACAACAGCATTAATGAGAACTGAGTGGATAGGAAATGGGACTTTGATGGAGGGATGGGCATTAATGGGTCTTTGCATTGGGATTGGTGTTTCGGGTTTCTTTCTTTCCTTCGCTATCTACTAGCAGTGATAATGAAATAAGTTCAAAAACAAAACGATTGTATCCAGCTATAATTCGTGACTGTCCAATTGTGAACTTAACTGGACTCCAGATGATTGAGCGAGAGTGTTAAGCCCGGGTTTGAGCTGGAAGCTTCGATGCGAAAAGCTATTGCAAGCTCTTGGAAACAGATAGCATTATTGCAGACGGTAAATCAAATGAACCGAAGCCGCGAATGCCTCATTTGAAGATGTCATAATTGGTACTTCCTGCACTGTTACCTTGGGAAGTCTTTGGTGCGTTCGATGAAGGAAGCAAGGAGCGTCTGAGTATGACGCTGACTCCAGGCACACGGTGGGGCCGACCGGCTTCTTAATTGCCGCACGTGATTTGGCGTATTTTGCTGTCAGTCAGTCGCCACCACCAGTCATCCCCGACGCGTCTTAAGAGCCCGCGTTTCGCCCACCATCAACAATTTGGTAATTGTATGAACACCTAACTCGTTTCCCGACGTCCGATTCCGCGCGTGCACTGCTTCCACTTCCCTCGTGTATACTCACCTCGACGTCTCGATCTCATATCTACGAGCACAATGGCCGACGCTGACGGCTATGATGAGAGCCACAATGGCGATGAGAGCGGCATGACCGGGCCTGGCGCGCCCACGCCACTTACTGCGCTCGAGGTAAGCTCAATAATACTTTCTTCATGTCGCACACAGCGTGCTGATGAATACGTCGAAGGGAGTTGCCGGCTTGACGAAGCGCGATATCCAAATGGTCGTCGACGGCGGTTTCAACACCGTAGAATCAGTAGCATATACCCCGCGCCGCATGCTGGAGCAGATCAAAGGCATCTCGGAACAAAAGGCAACCAAGATTCTCGCCGAAGGTATGAAAATCCCAACTGATACATTCGTGCGAATCAATCTGACTGAAGGGAATCAGCCTCGAAACTCGTGCCAATGGGCTTCACGACCGCCACGGAGATGCACCAACGCCGAAGCGAGCTCATCTCTATCACAACTGGCTCCAAGCAGCTGGATACACTTCTCGCCGGTGGTATCGAGACCGGATCGGTGACTGAGCTGTTTGGAGAGTTTCGTACGGGTAAGAGTCAGATTTGCCACACCCTTGCCGTGACATGTCAACTGCCCTTCGACATGGGTGGCGGAGAGGGCAAGTGTCTGTACATTGACACCGAGGGTACCTTCCGACCCGTTCGATTGCTGGCCGTCGCCAACAGATTTGGTCTCTCCGGAGAAGAGGTCCTCGACAACGTGGCCTATGCTCGCGCGTACAATTCAGACCACCAGCTTCAGCTTCTCCAGCAGGCTGGTGCCATGATGTGCGAGACCCGATTCTCGCTCCTCATTGTGGACAGTGCGACGGCGCTCTACAGAACCGACTTCTTGGGCCGAGGTGAACTCTCTTCGAGACAGACTCATCTAGCCAAATTTATGCGCACGCTCCAGCGTCTTGCCGACGAGTTTGGTATTGCTGTGGTCATCACCAACCAAGTTGTCGCACAGGTTGACGGTGGACCGAGTGCCATGTTCAATCCTGACCCCAAGAAACCAATCGGCGGTAACATTATCGCCCACGCAAGTACGACAAGAATCAGCTTGAGGAAGGGTCGAGGCGAGACTCGTGTCGCCAAGATCTACGACAGCCCCTGTTTGCCGGAGAGTGACTGTCTCTTTGCCATCAACGAGGATGGCATCGGTGACCCAAGCCCAAAGGACCTGGAGAAGGAATAGTCTGCGGACATATGGGTACGGGACGACTAGACGAAAGTAGCTTGTGATGGTGTTATGCGCATATGAGTGAGCTTTGATACACCCCCGGGTTGGGAAAGATGGCATGCATTGGTGCTGGCGTTGGGCGGCAATCGTTACACTGGAGTTGTGGTATTTCTGCTGCCAATTGTGCAGATTAGGTGCGGAGCCTTTGCTAGAAACGTAATGAATCGAACTATCTTCGGAAAGTCCCAAGCCTGCCATGAATGCTGACAGATGCACCGTCATTGCTTCCCTCTATCTTTCCTTGCATCCATTCTTTGAGTCTGCACCTTGTGCATGTACCGTGTGAGAACTGTGTACGTGCACTGCAACACTGTATCAAGCTGGTTGCTGTTTTGGGAGTAGCCCCACCGGGCGCGTAGGAGCCTTCAAACTGGAAATTCCATCGACTCAATCGCGACGAACTTTTTGCTGCCACAGATTGCTTAATGCGCCGAGCCCGACCCGCGACTCTCGCGGCCTCTTCCTCTTTCTCATCTACGGCGTTTGAGGATTTCACAGGTTAGGGGCAAATCGAAAATGGATTCCGCCGACACTCAATACTTATACCGAGAGACTCGTCTCAACCTTGAACCGGCCTCCGCCTCGTCAATCATCAACATCCGCGTCCCCTCGCTGACGTCGCACGGGAGGGGCGCGACCCGCAAGCTCACATCCGGCGACAAGAACATCAGCGAAGACGAAGTCAACTTTCGGCTCAAGAACCTCGCTCCCGCTTCGTCCGTCTACCACCGCAAATGGCACGATGCACCGCGCAGCTTCCTCTGGAGGCTGTTGGATGACGGCCTCGTCCTCAGCCTGCGAGTGGTCGACACCTGCCGACAAGAGAAGACGATCGATGCGCCGCTGATTCTCAATTTCCGATTCACGGTGCCGATTCAATCATCCTGCGTTGCGTTCGCCGACCCCCGAGAACACGATGCGCTCTCCATGTTCGTACTCGACGAGGCCAACTGCCTCTACTCCTTCACTCTCCGCCCCGACTTCTTCAGGAAGCGCTCCGCCATCGAGGCCGGCCCAGGAGATGCTTGCAAGGTGTATCAGCCAAAGGTCTTTGGATTCAAACATCCGCATCGCATGGTCGCCGCGAGCACCGATCAAATTGTTATTTCTCTGCACGACGGTGGGCTGGTGAGGTTGGACCGAAATAAGACACAGGATTGTATGTCACTCACCCTGCTGTTACCACACCAAGGGTTCCACACTAACTTTTGCATAGCGACGAGCAACCCGTGGAAGGAGACGATCTATAATTCACAAGGATGGGCGCAGGGCATTCGGAGCTACCTCCCGTTCCAGCAGAACCAGTCTGTCCGATACCGCAACATCCACATGGATGCGAGCGCGGCGACGTCGATACAGGTTACAAACCTGGGCCTTGACGATGCGGCATTCCTCTTTACAGTCTGCCTCGACCACCGCATGCGCATCTGGAACCTGCGGACAGGCCAGATCTTGTTCACCGGCGACATACTGAATTCTGACCGCAACCCACAAGAAGTCGGCAAGTGGCAGATTGAGCCTACACAGACAAATTTGTTGCAGCTGGTCGGCGATGGAACAGGCAGCAGGATGTGCGCCACGTACTCGCCCATTGGAGCTGGAGAGTTCAAGTTCTGGAACATCAAAGCCCGCGACAGCGACACCGTTTACGTAGAAGATGCGTTCCCTGATACCCACCTTACCCCGTCATCACCGTCGCTTTCAGATGTTTGGACCTTGGCGGACTTTGTTCTTTCAACACTGGCAGATGGCGGCATCCAGTTGTGGACATTGTGGAAGAACAATATGACCTACAGAGTCCAAGAGCTGGATCTCAACAGAGACAATATCGCCGAGTCATGGGAAAGCGAATGGGCGTCAGTACACATTGACACAAGTTATCCTACCGCGCCGACCTCCGGATCTTCTGATCCCACGGACCCGACGGAGAAGTGGTTAGATCTTATCCTCGCCCCTGGCCGCTTCACCAAAGCAACCCTCGAAACAGCTCTGTCTATATACGAGAAGGGGCTTTACTCTCAAAAGGAGGGCAGCTCGAAGAGTCAACAAAAGGGCCTGGCAGAGTCAATTTGTTCTGTTCTTGCCTCAACAGCATCATTGGACCGGAACTCGGCTGGCGGTATGGATTATGAGCAATTCCGTGCTAGCAGCGAGACCCAGTGGAGGAGATTCTACCGTCTTCTGATCGAGTTGGACAAGCAACGTGGCGAGGCAGTTGCATTGGTCCTCGACGCAGAATCTGACATGACGTGGGTTGTGTGTGCTGATGCTATCTCCGCCATTAGAGAATGCAGCTCACTGGAGCGGCTGTACTATAACCTCTCGCGACCGGATGAGGCGTCGGAGAGAATAGCAAACCTTGTATCGACGGGAGTCGGTTTCCTCGATGCTATTTCAGACAGTATTCAACAGGTCTGCACTGCCGCTCTGCGACCTGAGATTTACGAGGAGACTCCTCGAACGGACTATGAACGACTCCAATACCTCTTTGACACCACTGCTCTGTGGCGCACCGTCAGTGACGAAGACTGCGCACAGGTCATTGAGAGTCTAGGACAGTCTTATACCGGTGTTACGATGGATCTGTATGAAAGCCTTTCGGGTATAATTGCGGCTACAGAGGACTCCGGAAGCCGCAAAGCCCGTCAGCCGCTGACAGACTTTGGAAGGAAGCTCATTGTCAAGGCTGTTCAGGAGACGATTGATCTGCAATGGAACATCATCTTCAGTCAGGTCCTGCTTCTAGTACACATGGAGTTTGACTGGGATCAAGAGGAGGATATGCTCTCCAAACGAATTGACGTCGGTGCTGTGTTCAGACAGTTCCTCGAGTCACTTCGTCGGTTAGAGCTGCTTCGATGGCTTTCCAAGACGGAAATCACCGTTCCTATTGGCAACAAGAACGAGCGCAACGACTCCTTCTCCGGCTCGCCCAGCACCACAAAGAGGACCGCAGAGGAGACGCAGACCGTCACCGCACTGGAGGGCAATGTCGGTCATCTCCTTGGCTTCGTCGACGGCAGGAACGAGCCTCTGGCTACGAGCATCACAGACATCGTCACGGATCTCTGTGCTTCCAACAGCGATATTGAGGTGTCACCTACTCTAATCCAGTGCTCCCTCATCAGAAGAGAGCGGGCCGATCTTGCTCTTGAACTCACCCCCTACTGCGCCCAGACGCCATTCGCCATCTACATCCAAGGCCGTGTTTTCCTTGCCCTGAAAGACTTTGCTTCGGCCGCCTTCCACTTCCGTAAAGCGGCGATAGGCATGAGTAAGTCGACAGCACCTTAGCTGTGTGGAGAACAAAACTAACGTCAGTGTCAGGTGTCAAAGATGTAGATGTCGACCGACACAGCAGCGGGCTGCTCGACGACACCGAGTGGAACCTGCTCAACAAGGGGCCGGCTAGGTATCACTGCCACGCAGTCGCTCTGTTTGAGAAGGCCAAGGCGTACTCATATGTGATCGAGTTCGCTGGATTAGCAATTCAATACTCACACGCCAGTCCCGAAGCTGCACTGGTCAGAAGCGAGATGCTTAGCCGACAGTTCAATGCGGCGACGGTGCTCTCACGTTTCGACGTCGCCCATGCTAGTCTTCTGGCCATGAAGGACAAAGCAATGCAGCTCTCCTCCCTTCGCAAGCTAGTCGACAAGATGTGCGAATCGTACCACAACAGCGAACTCATGTCGCTGCCGTTCCCGGGTCTACAAGACTCGATCGACGACATCCTAGCACAAAGGTGCAAGGCGACCATGGATGTCCTGAGCGGCATCCCGTATCACCAGATCCTCTATTCCTGGAGAATCAAACACAACGACTACCGCGGCGCCGCCACGGTGCTGCTCGACCGCATCCAAAAACTGCGGCACGCCGGCGAGGGTGACAAGCTCATTGGCGAGGACATTCTCGATACGGCGGTCACGAAGCAGTACCTGCTGCTCATCAACGCCCTCAGCTGCGTCGACCCGAAGCAAGCGTGGATCTTTTCCGAGGAGTTGCCGCCTCCGAGCTCGAGGGAGTCGACGACCTTCCAGGGCAAGCGCGAGGTCGTCACGTTGCCGGACCTGCGCAAGCAATACCAGGACGAACTCGACCGTATCGCGGCCATCCAGAATAATCAGTTTGGTTTCGAGGCTGACGATGCAATGGACATTTTGTAAATGGATGAAATGAGCGAAAGAACAAGATCAAAAAGTTAAAAAAGGCATTGCGGGCCAAGGTGGGGAGGGGGGGGGGGTGGTTACTTCGTAGGGGATGGGGAGAGCATGTGTACAAGTAATCAAGAACGCGCGATCCTGGACCACACAAGAATGATCCGGGACAACCAGATACCTCACGAATTGCAAGCATTGGGTTTTTGTTTTTCGGTAATCGGTCAAGGTAGATGAAGAAGAAGAATTTCATTGTTTGTTGTATCAGTGCAGCAGACCCCAGCTTTGTTTACCCCAAACGCCGTGACCTATGCTTAAAACTACGTGGGACGGACGGTTCTTGACGAGGACTTTATCCTCTCATTGGCGGCAGCAGCCACATCATACATAATAACCTCCCTGCCTCCCCCTTATTTCATCAAACAACTCATTACTTGTAAACCATGGCGTCATTTTTCAGATACTTCTATGCCTGAACAGACTGGCCCATCAACTTTGGGTTCTCGGGAGCGGCGGCCATGATCATGTTAGGACCGGCGGCGGCGTCCGGGGCTTGGCGGTAGAGGATGATTTCCGACTGCTTGAAATACCGCCGTGCATCTAGTGGTTTATTGTTAGCTTGTTTTGGTTCGACCAAAGAAAATGACCAGGGACTGAAGGAGAGGGGAGCTGTGACTTGCCTTCGTCGATGAGCACGAGACTGAGGTAGTACCGGGTTGAGAACTTCTTGTTCACGTCCCGGAACGTGGGTGTCAAGTCGAAGCCGCCGAGGAAGAGGCGGATGGGGATCGTCTCTCCTCTCGAAGGCGAGCCATCCATAATCTTTGTTCCGAGAAAGTCAGTATGCAGAAAACATTGGGGACATGGAGCAGAAGCATTATCGGAGCCGCAATCTCACCTCGAACCGCACCAGGGTCTCGCTCTCATTATACTGATTCGGCGCGGCGCCCGTTGTCTCCCTCCGGATGATGGACAACTCCATGTGTTTTATCTTGAGGCGGACGAGCAAAAAGTATATGCGCCCGACGATGACGTCCTTTAGGTGGTATTTGGATTTGGAGTACTCAAACTCGATGTGGAGGCAGTCCTCGATGCCGACGTCCATCTTGATGGACGAGTTCATCTCGGGGGGTATGCGGTACGAGTAGACCCAAATGTCTTTTTCGCGGATGACATCGGCCATGCGGCGGGAGACGGTAACGCGGACAAAGTAGCGCAGCTTGACGTTGATGCCGTTGTACGACTCGTACTGCTTCTCGACGTTTTTGAAGTTGAAGTCGAACGTCTGCGGGTGCTGCAGCTCGCCGGGGGCCGCGAGCTCCTGGACGAGGGAGAGGAATTCGTAATGGTTTCCACGGTCAAAGAACATTTCTGCGCAGAGAAAAGATGAGAGTGTTAGTATTCGGCGAAAGCGGAAGAGGTTATTAGGGGTCGCTCAGAAAAGACTCACCTATCGTGCCGATGAATTGGACCTTGATGCCGGTGTGTTCTAGCCGCTTGCCGTCCTTGGGTCTGATAGTGACGGCGCCCTTGACGGACTCGCCGTCCATGTACAGCGGCGCCTTCTCGCGCCGATTCTTGTCGAGCTTGACATCGACCATGGACCGCTCGTCGGCGTCCTCTAGCACAATGTCGATGTCGACGGGGGTTGAGAAGAAGTACGACATTTTGGCTTCTGCGGGGGAATGCCCGGATCTCGCGCGACTGTGTCGTTTCGATGCTCGGATATAAAGGGGGCGACGGATTCAAGGTCCCAATGGCTAGTTATCGGTCGGCCCGTCGACGTGAGAGGTTAACAATTAAAAGTGAATTGATATCGGGACGTCGGAGAAGGGGGGTGTCGCGGAGCTTCAAGGCTGACGTATCTGTATCTGTACGTGCACTCACTCGGCTTGCGCTGCTCCAGTTGCGCCAGCCCGGGCAGCTATCGAGAGTGGGCAGCAACTGGAGCTGTCGGAAGTGCATCCTTCCATTGGCTGGGACTGACACGTGACTGTGCCAGGCAGTCATCTTCAGTAATTGCGGCTGGTGACTCCGGAGCTGTGGCTGAAGCTCACCGGCCATGTCCCGGACGGTTTAGGTCCGCCCTGGTCCACAGGCCCCGGGCAGCCGGCCTGTCGGCCAGAAAACCAATTACGCACAGACCATAGTTTTGCCCTCACGTGCACTCAAGCCCTCGCTAGAACTTTTGCACCCCACACCCGAAAATTGAATCGCGACTGCCAGACTCCCCGACTTGGAACTTTTTTGAAAGTGAAGAATTGTCCCTCATCGCCCAACGAACGACCAGTCGCCCAGTAGATCGCCCAGCCGACAGCCCTCCTCCCCCCGACGTCAAGATGAGATACATCCACTCCCAAGAGAGCCTGACGGTTCCCGAGAATGGTATGTGAAGCAATGCCGTCGTCGTCGTCTCCTTGACGATCGATTGAGCACACAAAAACAACGAAAAACTTCCTCCCCCACGATGCGGCCCCCTGCGAGCTCCGCCGGGTTTTGAACTTCACGATACTACATCACCTATCTGTCGCCATTCGCATTTCGAGTCTCTCGCCTTCCTCTGTCATGGTCGCAACCTCGATGCCTATGGCAACATGGTCGCTGGCGCAAAAAAATGGAAAACCACAACCACAACACAATGGCAGAGCGATTGGGGAGGCTTGAGGCGGACAAAGCAACATTTGGGTTTTTGGGTTGAAGAGTTTAGACTGTGGATGAGCTCGAAAGGAGCAGTAGTGGCAGGCAATCGAATGCATGCTGACTTGGATTCTCCAAACAGTCAAGGTTCACATCAAGTCCCGCATCGTCACCGTTGAGGGCCCCCGTGGTAAGTAAAGCACTCTCCTCCGAACGCGATATGTCTCGAGACATTGCGAACGGCCTGCTCCAGCTATCTGTACTCTGCGCAAGCAGAGCGCAGCGGCTTCAGTGCGGCAGCACCCGTCACCAGGCCAATATGGCTAACACCCGTCACCAGGCAAGCTCGTGAAGGACCTGTCCCACTTGGCTGTCAACTTCTCCCAGCCGGTCAAGGGCACCATCAACATTGAGATCCACCACGGCTCAAGAAAGAACGTTGCCACCCTCCGCACCGTCCGCACCCTCATCAACAACCTGATCGTCGGTGTCACCAAGGGCTTCAAGTACAAGATGCGCTACGTCTACGCCCATTTCCCCATCAACGTCAACCTGGAGAAGGACTCCGAGACTGGTCTGTGGGAGGTCGAGATCCGGTATGTCGCAACATCTTATTTTTCCCCCACGTAAACATCAAGGCTAACATGTTCACCTCAGCAACTTCATTGGCGAGAAGCTCGTCCGCAAGGTCATCATGCGCGAGGGCGTCGACGTCGAGGTCTCCAAGGCCCAGAAGGACGAGCTCGTCCTCTTCGGCAACTCCCTCGAGGCTGTCTCCCAGTCCGCTGCCGATATCCAGCAGATCTGCAAGGTCCGCAACAAGGATATCCGTAAGTTCTTGGACGGCATGTACGTCTCCGAGAAGGGCAACATTGAGGAGGAGGCTTAAATGCACATCCACCATCAACGTATGAATCTCTCTCGATGAATCAATAAAAACGAAGGTATTGATTGATGTATGAGCCGGAGGAGGGGAGCAAAACCAAAACAAAAAGGGTCAAAACAGGTCATGTTTTTCGAGGCAAATGCAAAAATCAAACTGGGGTATCTGGGTCTTACACACAAGGCGTGGCCGGGGTTCCATTTTTCACTTTGCATCGTGTAGCGCAGGGCTACCATGAATCACATCAAAAGTCAAGAAGACGTTGCCTGCTCCCCTCTTTGAGCAGTACATCCCACAACACTTCATCATATACCCTACTCGCATGAGACATTCTTCATGGTGAAATGATACCCATTCAAACTTAAACAAACGAACCCTTCCCCAATGGCTGTCATGTGAACCAACGTAGTATATGATACAAAAGTCTTGATAATTATCTGGTGTGACTGAATGACATTATCGACTATGTTGACAGCAGAGTGAGATTTTGTGACGGTGTGGTTCTTAACTCATCTCGTCATCTTGATGAACTTAGAATTCGGCCAAACTTGATCAGAGTATTGCTTCACGAGAGACGTCATCCTCCCGCCGACTATTGACAAACACATACAACAAGCACACAAGCACACAATATCACTTTTTCTCTTCAGATACACGCCACTCACCTTTAGTCCTACACATCAAAACAACAGTCCCAAAGTTCACGACACCAAAAGAGAAGGGAAAAAAAACCTAAACACTCAAAATCAAAAGAATTTGACCAGCCTGGGGGTCGAACCCAGAATCTCCTGATACTTTGTCAACGTTTTCCTCGCCCTAGGCGAACGAGGGTAAACGCAATCGTAGTCAGACGCCTTGCCATTGGGCCAACCGGCCACTAACGAATAGTGGGATGAAGAACAATAGAGCGGAATTCGCTATGTGTTGGCAAATGCTCCACGAGGAGAAAAAAAAATCTCTTTCCCATAGGTGGAGATCTCGCAACGCAGACTTCGACCTAGACCTCGTAGACCCGACACACACGCACATGCAGAGACGTACGCATCAGACGGCCCAAACGCGGAAACACAGACCGCACACGGAAACCTCGTTTTGTTCCATGCATGGTCAAACGCTCTCGCTGTGCGCAAGCGCCGCATGTTCATCTCAACTTTATTGTCTCTTACATGGCTTCCCCGAGAACGCTACAGCATCGCGGCTGCATACGCAATTGAGCTTGAACCAACAACATCAACAGCGCATCAGCAAATAAGTGTGAAGTACTCCGTAAGCCCAATCGAAAATTTAGTTTCCATTCCATGCATTAAGGGCGTCGAAGAATTTCGTCTATGCCATCAAATCGTTCTAAACATCGTACATGCTATGCGGGTTTTGGGGGATGGGTAGACAAAGTGAGCCACACCAAGGAAAATGAAGTAGGAAACGCTCAAGTCCAAAGAGATGATCCTCCTCACATCCCAAACTTCGTGGTCGTTTCCAAACCCCTTCGTCACTCTCCACCCAGTTTTCATATCTCTCGTCGATCTTTCATTCCCCTCTTCGTCGCCGAATGTCTCGTCTCTCGTGCCTTGCAACTTCCATCACCGTGCTATCGGAAGCCCGGCGGGATTATGATGTCCCCCTTAACGCCAAATAGAAAAATAGAAAGCAATAATACCAATTTATGTACGTTCAAAGCATGTTCGGTGCTTCCACCGCCTTGTGAAAAAGGCAGCCGACAGCATATGCAATTCGACCAAGGTCGTGAAAGAACTTGGGGTGCTACCTCCGTGAGTGGCGCGTCGTATGTGTGCCGCGTGTGTGGCCGGTGCGGTGAGTTCTTCCACCCGAGCTAGAGCTGCCTAGGTAGGACGTCAGATCCGATCGATCCCGAGAATCCCATGAAGACTCACTGGGACTTGTCCCCGTGTACGAGTAGTACGAGTCGGTGTAGCTTGACCGAGGCTTGGCCTTTGGCTTGTCCTTCTTAAGATTCAAGAGCGCCAACATGGTCGCTGCGGCGGCTCCCAGGCCCAACCACTTGGCGCCTTCCTTCTTCTCTTCCTTGCGACGAGCAGCCGGGGCTGGACGGCCGCCACCTGCGAACCAGCCGCCGTGCGAGGGGCGACCAGAGTGGGCAGAGGGCATACGGCTGCCGTGACGCGAGTATCTCTCCTCAACCACCTCGACTCGTTCGCGGCTGTGGCTGTGCTCCTTCTTCTTCTTGCCAAAGAGGAGACCCCATAGGCCGCGGGCGATGCAGCAGAAGCAGAGAAGCATGAGAAGACCGAGACCTGCAAGCGTGCCGATGACGATACCAGCAATGGCGCCGCCGCTCAATCCTCCGCCAGTGCCCTCGTCGGTGATGGGTACGACTGTGCCGGTGCTAGTTGCTGAGGCGGCGGTGCCGGTGGCCCCGGTGCTTGTGATGCGGTAAGGAGCAGAGTACTGGGTAGTAATGGTATGGCCTCCCGATGTAATTGTGGTGACACCTCCGCCCCAGCCATCGCGCTGAGCGCATTGCCCTGAGTAGGCACAGTACTGGTAGGCGGCGCAGCAAATGCTGCCACAGGCCGTCTCTCCATCACTCTGAGGGACACAGGTGGCCCCGGTGCCTCCCCCAGCTGCCCCTGTTGTCACTGCAGGCCAGTTTGTGGATATTGTGCTGGTAAAGGTGTTCGTCTCAGTCCATGTCGTGGTGTAAATGCCATAGCCTCCACCTCCGCTCACGGTACTGCAGCCAGCGATGTTGTTAACGGTGTAACACTGCTCTCCAGATCCACAGCAGTACTGGGAGTCGGCTCCGCAACGTTGGACGCAATCGCGCTTCATAAACTGGTCGCCCAGGTGGTAAAAGAGGTTGTTTGCGACATTTTGGAGAGGATAAGGGTGGGCGAACACCGGAGTGGGGGCGGACACCAAGAGAAGAAGGCCGGCGACCAGAGGGGCCGCTGCCGACTGCTTGCGCCGTGCCATTTTTTTCTGGCGGAAACCGCTGCTCGGCGTCGTCAATTGCCAGGAATGCGCGAGGCCGGGAAGACGGCGAAGTAAGAATGTAAGTCGGCTCTCCCCACGATTGCCAATCTTGTCAAGTCAACGGGGATGTCGAGAGGTCCTGTTTTGTTTCGTAGCCTCGTGGGCGCCCCAAAGATTGCGAGAGTGTGGAATGTTGTAGCGGCAGGATGAGGTATTAATGGTTGGCGGGGATTGAAAAGAAGAGGGAGGGTAAGCTGATAGAATGGTCGAGGTGTGATTGAGTGGTCGCGGTGTGAGCTGGCCAACCTTAGCCTGTTAGTATGCAGAGGTATCGGCAGGGACTGAGAGCTTGGAATGTGGTGATTCTTGGATTAGATGGGAAGAAGGAACCAAGAAGTCGGAAAGAATGAAACCTGCAGGTAAGTTTGATTTAAGAGAGACGGAGAGATTGAGAAGGCGCTGACCGACGGGAGTGTCGTATTACTTGGTTCGGGCAGTGGGATTGTCTTTTTTTTTCTTGGCCGTCGCGCGGGTCGATTCCCAACCTCCTTGAAGTCCAACCTCTTGATTTTGCTGCCGCTGTCACCAGGCGCACCCACACTTCTGACACCCACAATACTACCCTCAAATAATGCAAAGTTCCGCAGGGATCTAGCTTCACCGATTAGTTTCTGGCCAATCTCTGATGAGGGTGATTCTGAAGATTCCTCTTGAGTGCGTGATTCCGTCACACTTGCTGCTTCTTTTTCTGTTCTTGTTCCTGAAGATCGGGCGCCGAGATGTGGTTCCCCCTTCACTTAGACCAAGACACCCGGGACAGACGAGGGTTATAAGTGGCCTAGTGCGGGGAGATGCCTGTATGAGTTGGCAGAAACGGGTCGCTACTCGCTGATAGTACGTTCGTGACTGGCCCGGCCCAGAGAGCCTTGGTTCCCACTTGTTTACCTGCAGGGGTCCGTCCGTCCACTGGACGACAATCGATAGGCAGAGAAAGCCTATTCCAACCCGACCCAACTGCACGAATACTCGTGGCCGTAACAATGGAGGTGCGATTGTTTGCCCTGCCGTTTGTCTCTCCCGCCGGGCAGGCCCCGTCAGGTACCGTTTCGCAAGCTTGTCACTCGCAACCGAGTAACGCAGCTAGCGAGCTCCTTCCTTCCTTCCTTCCTTGGCTGGTTTGCCAGAAGCAGGCGATCCGGGCTTACTCTTTGCCATCTGGTGTCTTGCAACCATTGGCAGGGACGCTCGTTAGCCCATCGTGAGCTGCTTCAATGAGATCATGCTCATTTCCGCGCTGTCACGTTAGTCTCCATGTACCTCGGGTCTAGTGAAGTGGTCATGACCTCTCGTGACAGAGGTTTTAGGGCGGAACAAACGGTCTTTGACTCGTATAGGGCAAATTGGCAGCGCCATGACAGCTCTTGCGATGGCTTCTGGCACCACGACGAGATCTCGGCAGGTGTCAGTCCGTGGGTTCCGCAACTTTGACGGCATCAAGTGCAAGTGAGCCCGACCGGCGGGATGGGACTCCGCGGCACCCAGGAGGGGTCATCACCAAGTAGGCCGTCAAGTCCTGGCTAGTGACGCCTTTTTAAGATTCAAGGGACTTCTTTTCCGTATGTGCCTTGCATATTGGCGTGGGCCAGTCTTTGGTACAAGGGTCATTCGTGCAGAGGGAACAAGGAAAGGTGAGCAGTGTTCAGCTTCATCTGGCGAGCCGAGACTCAACGATAGCTGTACTTGGGGAAATCGGGTGGTTGGGAACCGGGGCAACTGGGTCGCAGTGCTAATTGAAGCAACAAAGTGTGTAAGCGGCTAGGAGACTCAGAGACTGTGAGCCAGAGACTGTGAGCCAGAGACTGTGAGCCAGAGACTGTGAGCCAAGCTTTACAATGGATTCAGGTGGAGGGAATTGACGAAATCGCACCGCCACAACGCTCGATCGAGTGGGTCAGCTTCATTGGCCGGGCAGAGCTTTGGTGGGTCAGTGGTAGCTGCCACTTGTGGCTGGTGTAGAAATGGACCTCAAGCCAATCAGATGCCTTCAGCCTGACGCTGTGACTTGAGCAAGGAAGTGACCAAAAACTGGGCGGGCGCGGCTGCGGGCCTGCGGCTGCGGGCCTGCGGCTGCGCCTTGAGAGCATTACGTTCGTCAGACAGCTTCCCGCCGCAACGACCTGCGACCCTCAGCACCGCCGAATCCATCCACGCCGTCCATCCCCAAACCCCTCCTCGGCGACACAGGTGCATCTCCAATCCAAAAAAGCCGCCCGGGTCGCTACTTCCCTCGACTCGCCGCCATGTCTCTCGAACCTCCCACCTACCTGGCCTCGCTGCAGAACAACATTCGCCAGCGGCCAATCCCCTGGGATGGCGCTGTTAGAGCAGGCACCATCACAGAGGACCACCTGGCCCGCATCCGCGCTGTTGATAAGGCGAAGAAGCCCGAAGCTCGGAAGGAGATTGTAGAAGGAGATCTCGATGGCTACCGCTCCCTCTTTGTTGGCGAATCTGGAAAGCCCTCGGTGCTCGAGTCCGCAGGCAAGCAGGCCAATGTCGTCCAGTATATCCTCGTCCTCTTGGCGGACCTCTTGCCCAGTATGTTCTTTGCCATTTTCCATTGATTCGCCAATCCATTACTTTGGCCAGAATCTACCTATCCTGCCCTAGTTTTCCTAGAGATTGATGGTTCTCGACGATCCCTTCATATGCCTCAACCCCGCTAATGCTGTCGTATCTGCAAATAGGTGTACCGTCACTCTCGAAGGCTATTTTCAAAAACACCGACCCCTACAAGCACTTCCTACCTTTGCTCGCCCACTCGAACAATACCGAGGACCCTATCCCCTTGCTCACATCGACGGCTCTGACCAAGCTCATGTCGCTCTCATTGAACGAATCGCAGGCGACCCGAAATGCCATCCCCGTGCTCCTCTCCTATCTATCTGGCCTCGCGAAGAGCTCTGATGCAGGCCTTCAAGATATCGCGGTCCAGGAATACTCCTCCATTCTCTACGGACACGCCGCGAGACAACAATTCTGGAACCAAAGGAGCGAGACGATTGCGCCTCTGATTGATATCCTCAGAACAGCAGCTGGCATTGGCAGCAACGGCAGCTCCTCAGCAAGCATATGGAGTGGAACCGCGCCCACAAGAAACGCCGGATTTGAGGGTTCACTCGGCGGCGGTGTTGGCTTACAGTTGCTCTACCACGTGCTACTGGTTATTTGGCAAATGAGTTTCGAAGCCGAAGATATTGGTGACGAACTTAATGAGTAAGTACACTCTAGTCGTATGGCGTCCACAAACTGATCATCTTTAGCGAGTACGATATTGTCTTGCTGTATACCCAGCTTCTGCGCCTCTCTCCGAAGGAGAAGACAACCAGATTGGTCGTTTCTACCCTTTACAACTTGCTCAACAAGAACCAGAAATCACTCCTCCCTACTGCGGTCCTTGCGCGACTACCTGCGCTGCTTGACAACCTGAGCGGTCGCCACCTGACAGACCCTGACCTACTCGAAGACGCACAAAGTCTCAAGGAACTTCTCGAGGAGTACACCAAGACAAAGACGACCTTTGACGAATACGTTGCTGAGGTCGAGTCTGGCCACCTCCGATGGTCACCGCCTCACAGAAGCCAGGTCTTCTGGGCTGAGAATGCGCGCAAGATTTTGGAGCACGAGAACGGGGCTATTGCGCGCCAGCTTGCCGAGATTATGAAGAAGCCGTGGGAGAATGACAAGGCAGTCCTGGCTATTGCATGCAACGATGTTGGGGCCTTGGTCAAGGAGGTGCCTGAGATGAGATATAAGCTGGAGAAGCTTGGTCTCAAGACCAGAGTTATGGAGCTAATGGGAGAGTCGGACGAGAATGTTCGCTGGGAGAGTCTGAAGGCATTGGGTGGCTGGCTGAAGTACAGCTTTGACAACTAAATTTGTTTCCGGAGCAAGAACAAACAGTAGGGCTATTGGCCCAGGCTCTATGTATGTATAAACGGGGGATAGCATTACCCAGGCAGTTTAGAGTGGACCAGGAGTAGGTCGTTCCCGCATATTCCATTGTTTTTCTCGTTGGTCAACGCTCTCGGCCGAAATCGCGATGTGTACCCGTGGATATCTCGAGTCTGTGGATAGAACACGCCATTCGGGGATGATCAGTCAAGCAGGATACTGGTATTATGACGCGGAGCCAAGGGACAACACCATTGATGAGCATCGTGGGATGCTTCTTTTGGTCCCGGGAAGGGCGATGGAGGCGTACGATGTGCGGATACAGGTGACCGCAAATCCGCGGCGGCGGATAATCACCCGAGGCGGCGAGGCCCGCCGGCCATCTTGACATAGGTACGCAGTTAGGTACTTACCTTAGTACTGGCAATGTCAGGGGTCAATTCGGCCCCCCGTCTCTTGAATTTTCCAGCTAGCCAGCCCAATGGGAAGGGTGGAGCTATGCTTAGGTAGGGAGGTACCTAAAATAAGGGGTGCGTTATGTACTCCGGAGCTTATCATACGGGCGGTACGTGCCCGGCGGGGTTGACGTTTGGCGTGGGGTGGCGCGACTGCGACCCCTCAGTTATTAGTGATTCTAGATCCCAGAATATCCCAGAATGTGGGAAGATCCCAACAGAAACTCCACCCGAAAGAGCTCTCGTGGTTCAGGGTCCATAGCTTACCACAGCTTCCGGTCGCATGTCCGATCGTGTACCCTCCAACCCTTTTCCAAACGCCGAAGAGCCGTTCAGTGCCCACGAACAAAACCAGACACACCCGCTCTCGCATCCGCCGCCCACGCACACCTCTCTCTTTTTTTCCCTTCTCAAACCACCACAAAGGAGACACACACAAACACAAACGAAACTCAACTTTCCCTTTCCTCTTTCTCTCTGTACTCGTTGCCTACTTGCAAAATGGCACCCAAGGCAATCATAGCTCCGTCGATTCTCGCGGCCGACTTTGGCCACTTTGGCCATGCGTGCTCCAAGACCATAGAGCAAGGCGCTGACTGGCTTCACGTCGATATTATGTACGGAGACCATACCCCGCCAGAAAAAAAAATCAGCACACAAGCATCTTGCGACCGCTTTTTTGGAAAGCCGGTCGCAAAAGAATTCTTCCCAGATCCGAGCCGAGCCGTGGCTAACTTACATGATTTTCTTAGGGACGGCCACTTTGTGCCCAACATTTCATGGGGACCCGGTGTTGTCGCCAAGATCAGAGGCCATGTTGAGAAGCCCATCGAGACATGGGGAAAGGGTACATTTGACTGTCATATGATGGTTTCCGAGGTATTTGCTTTCCCGTCATGGTGTGCTTATGCTTTGGGGGATCGCCAAAGGTCCATTTGCGGTAACACGGCATATTACAACACGCCTACTAACGCATCCGTCGATTTAGCCCAAGAAATGGGTCAAGGGCATGAAGGAGGCCGGCGCAGACCTGTACTGCTTCCACTACGAAGCCGCATTTTCTTCCGACTCCGACAATCCAGAGGTCCAGTCCGACGAGAAGACCAACCCCCGCGCCCTGATCCGCTACATTCACGAGCAGGGCATATTAGCCGGCGTGGCTCTGAAGCCCGCAACCTCGGTCGACGTTGTGTGGGAGCTCCTCGAGAGTGAAGACCCACTCGAGAGACCAGACGTGAGTTTTTGCCCTTTTTCTTCTTCTTACGAGCAGCTGTTACACACACCACAAGATGGGGTCTCCGCGAAGGCGCATTAGGCTGACAGGGGTTCTCTCCACAACCACAGATGGTCCTGATCATGACAGTCGAGCCCGGTTTCGGCGGACAGAAATTCATGGCCTCTGAGCTGCCCAAGGTCCAGGCCCTCCGCGAGCGGTACCCGGAGCTCAACATTGAGGTCGACGGCGGCCTGACCGGCTCCACCGTCGGCCAGGCTGCCGACGCGGGCGCCAATGTCATCGTTGCTGGCAGCGCTGTCTTTGGTGCCCAGGACCCCGCAGAGGTCATTAAGGTCCTCAGACAAGCCGTCGAGAAGAAGACCGGCAAGCTCTGAGCTGAGATCGGGATTCGAGTCTCCACTACACCAAAACTCCGACTTTTTCTCTCACGGCCACGTTTTCACGACTTTTTCCTTTTTTTGTTGGTTTTTGTGTCCTCTATGAAAAGCTATGGGAGCCATGATTTATGTTCAGCGTATATAGATATCAGACGGACAGCAACTTTTCGGTGGTATACCGGAGTTACAGGTCTCTCTAATCCTAATTCTACCACATTATACACTACTGATTGGTCTTGTGTTGCAGTGCCTTATCCAAGGCCGCAATAAACCCCTTGATTTCATCAACTACGGCTAATTAGCATAACTCACAGATTGGATAAGGTGCACACTTGACTTACGGCTGTTGTAATGCACCATGCTAACCCGAATAATGCCGTCGGCAGGGTCGAGTTGCAGAATCTCTTTGATCAGCCGGTACGAGTAGAAGTGGCCCCATCGAAAGGCAAACTCGGACTCGTTCTCTACGGCATTGACGAGCTCCTTGGTGCCCCACCCCTGCACTCGGAAGCTGATTGTCGGAACACGGCGGTCGGTACCGGCATCGGTCTCGCCGTAAATCTTCACGTCGCCCCGGCCGTTGAGATACTCGAGCAGAGTAGCCTGGAGCTGCCCCTCTTGCTCAACTTTCCCCTTCCAGCCTTGGGCGTCGGGCGTGCCCAGGTATTCCAGCACCCGCGGGACGGCCGACACCAGCTCGTAGCTACCGCCCGCGAGCCCGAGCTTGCCCTCGAGGGACTCGCTCGGGTTGAAGAAGTGGCCGAGGGAGCGCATGTGCGCGTCCTGCGCGGCGCGACTGGCGTATAGCATGGCCGTGTGCGGGCCGTAGACCTTGTACCACGAAAAGGCGTAAAAGTCGACGCCGAGGGCCTTGACGTCGATGGGCCGGTGCGGAGCGTAGGCCACGCCGTCGACGCAGACGAGACCCCTTGGTGTGGACTCGTGGACGAGGGAGGCTACGGAGGCGACGTCGTGGATCGTGCCTAGGATGTTGCTCGCGTGCGTGAGGGTTACCAGGCGGGTCTTGTCCGAGAGCAAGGGCTTCAGGTTTTCTGTTGTTAGCTTTGGGTTTGTGGTGGATGCTGCGTCCGTGGGCTTCCACCACTTTAGCTCGAGTCCTTGGCGGGCGGCGAGATCGACCCAGGAGGCGATGTTGGCTTCGTGGTCGACTGCTGATACGACGATTTCGTCGCCCTTGTCAAAGGTGAAGGTGTGGGATAGGTTGCGGAAGAGCTGGGTTGTCGAGGCGCCGAAGACTGTGGCCCTGTTTGTTAGAGTTTCCGCCAAGAGTGGCATATAGGCATTCTCATTCACCTATCTCGTCGGAAGATGCGTTGATGTACTTTGCGCCGGCTTGGTAGCCTTCGCCGTAGGAGGCCGTCGCCTTCTGGCCGACTTTGTAAGACGCGCCTAGCTGGACGTTGCTTTGTGTGAGATAGTCCCGGATGCTGAAGCGTCATGTGAGCGAGATTTGAGATGTGAGTTTGAGGAGTACAGGCGACATACGACTCAATGACTGTTCCCAGCGTCTGACTTCCACCTGCATTATCGAAGAAGACCTGGTCTTGGCCCAGAGCAGGGAACTTGCTTCTCACGGCAGAGATGTCTATTTGAGACGCCATATTGAATGTGTTTCTGGCTAGAGATGTACAAGATAAATGAAATTTATGTAAGAGAAGTATCACAGGACAACTGAAGAAAACGAGAAAGAACTGAAGCTATCGTGATTGGGAACGAGGTCCGAGTGTTAAAGATGTGAGATTACGATAGCAGCTGCGGGGCAGGGCGTAATGGACGTAAAAGGACTGGGTTCAGATGATTAGGGAACTGCCCAATTGAGAAGTGAAGCGGCCTTGGGAAGCCCGCAATTTGCAGAAAGCCAATTGATCTAGTGTTTCTATGGATGCATGACGTTTTGCTGTGCGGGCGAAGGAACAACCTCAGTGCGGTGCTTGCTGGTGGGCGGGGGGAGGAGAGGAGGATAGAGGGGCAGTGCGAGAATGGGAAGTGTGGGGCGCGGGGTTTCGGCGGTTGGGCCCGGCTCGCCCGAAGCTTGCCCGCCTGCGGTGCCATCATCCCGTCCGGCTTTTGGGTGAGAGAGCCTCCGATGCCAAGCGCCGTTGCACACTTCCATCGCCAATCCTTGGGTGTGGTTTCCTTTGACAAGAGGAATGGTAGCTAGTCTGCCAATAGATTGAGAGGGAATCGGGAAAAGTAGAGTTAAGGTATCTGCCGCTTATTCGACTCCCACCCTCCCTCTTATGCATTGCCTCTGACACAAGACGCATCTCATGCAAATTTCAAGCGCCAGGAGCGAATCGTGCATGTCTTGTGTATCTAGACACCGGCATTGGCTATCTCCTCACCAGCCTGACGGTACTAAGTGGCTGCGCAGGAGAGAGAAGCAACCGGCGCTTGCACCGTCATGCGGACGAGTTTTTGGACAATCCAATGTCTAGACAGAGAGCCAACTCTTTTGCCAGCTCTGATCATTGGCCATGCCGGCACTGGACGGCGGTGTACCCAGGAGCTCCCCCGACCGTTAAAGTGCCCCCGCCATCTGCTGAGCGAATGCTCGTGGAGAGGCGCTTTTGCAAGCTTTGCAGGGGCCAACGGTGGGACGGTGCTAAGCCCATGGGACGATTTGGCGCGAAAACAGCTGCTGGGAGAAAAACTTTATGTGGGGCCTCAGCCCACGTTCGGTTCCGATCAGCGACAGACAGCCCAGCGCTGGGGTCGTCACAAAATATTGAAATTCTGGGAGGCTGCCAACAACTTTTCCCCTTCTCTTAATTGTCCCCAAGAGGTTGTCTCTACTCACTCAATCACCCAAGATGAAGCGCAAGGCCAGTTCACGGATTGACGACAAGAGAGCGTCCAAGAAGAAGACCAAGACGAGTTAGCCATCCCTACAACAAGTTCAACTTTTTCTATTGCCCCGATGTCGTCACTAACACCGAACTTTCTTTCGCTCCACGCACAGCTCTCTCGGCCGACGTCGCAAAGTTGAGATTCCGCAAGGGTCTCTTTGACAAGAAGGTCCACGACGCCTACACGAAGCAGTACGCCGAATCGAGCCCCTACAAGCACTCCGTCATTGACGGCCTCGTCGACGACGCCCTCCTGCGCTCCGTCCGCGACGAGATTCGCGAAAACGTCTCCTTCACCCCCAAGGAGACCGATATTTACAAGATCCACCAGTCGGGCGACCTCGCCAACCTCGACGGCCTCGACGATGACGCCCTCGCCAAGCTCCCGAGCCTGCTGTCGCTCCGCGACGCAATCTACTCCGAGACTTTCCGCGACTACGTCTCCCACATCACCGGCTGCGGACCCTTGAGCGGTCGCAAGACCGATATGGCCATCAACGTCTACACCCCCGGCTGCTACCTCCTCTGCCACGACGACGTCATTGGCAGCCGCAAGGTCAGCTACATCCTCTACCTCACCGACCCGGACACACCCTGGAAGCCCGAGTGGGGCGGCGCCCTGCGCCTGTTCCCCGTGCTCGAGCAGGAGGGTAAAGACGGCGAGATCGCAAAGACGCCGGCGCCGGACCACTCCAAGGTCATCCCGCCCGCGTGGAACCAGCTCTCCTTCTTCGCCGTGCAGCCCGGCGAGTCCTTCCACGACGTCGAGGAGGTCTACCACGCCGACACGAAAGCCCAGCTCGAGGCCGAGGGCGGCCGCGTCCGCATGGCCATCTCGGGCTGGTTCCACATCCCCCAGATCGGCGAGGACGGCTACGTCGAGGGCGCCGAGGAGAAGCAGGTCAAGAACTCGGGGCTCATGCAGCTCCAGGGCAACCCGGACCAGCACGACACCCCGCAGGCGCGGCCCGTCAAAGTGGACAAGCCCAAGGCCAGCCTCGAAGGCTTCGACGAGGCCGGGCTCGAGTTTTTGCTTAAATACATTGCGCCGACGTACCTCACCCCGGACACCCTGGAGCAGATCTCGGAGCACTTTGAGGAGAACTCGAGCATCACGCTCCCCAACATCCTCTCGAAAAAGTTCTCCGCCAGGCTCAAGGAGTACATTGAATCCCAAGAGTCCTCCGAGAACACCCTCCCAGACAACGACAGCGACGCCATCGAAAAGAACTCGGCATGGCGCGTCGCCCGTCCCCCGCACAAGCACCGCTTCCTCTACCAGCAGCCCGCGGGCGCCGACGAGCTGCGCAGCGCGCACGAGGAGAACCCGCTCACGGAGCTGCTCGACCACCTGCTCCCCTCGCGGCAATTCCGCGAGTGGCTGCAGGTCGCCACCGGCACCGTCGTCGAGAGCCACGAGTTCCTCGCGCGCCGGTTCCGTCGCGGGCAGGATTATACGTTGGCCACGGGCCACGACGGGAAGCCCCGTCTCGAGTTCAATCTCGGTATCACCCCGTCCAAGGGCTGGGGTGACGAGGAGGAAGAGGAGGAGAAGCCTGAAGAAGAGCAAGAAGAAGCAAAGCCTAACGGCAAATCAAAGAAGCGCAACAAGGGTAAAGGCAAAGCCAAAGCCGAGTCCGAACCCGCACCAGAAGAGAAGGAAGAAGAGACAGAGGTCGGCGGGCACGAGGTCTACATGGCGGGCGACGACGGCGAAGAGGACGAGGACGCGGCGATTTACAAGTCGTCGGGCGACGACGACAACATCCTCTTCTTCCAGGCCGCCGCGTGGAACAAGCTCACGCTCGTGCTCCGCGACAGCGGCACGCTGCGATTTGTGAAATATATCGGGCGCGCTGCCAAGGGGGATCGGTGGGACGTCTCGGGCGCGCTTGATATCGAAGACGAGGACGAGGAGGGCGGGGGTGCAAAGATTGGTGGTGGTGGGGAGGACGAGGACGCGTCTGAGGAGGAGTGGAATGGGTTTTCTGATTCACCTGCCGCGCAGACGAGCGATAGCGACTGAAAAACTTCAAGTCTTGAACGACGCGTGTGTATACGTAATGTACATCTCGCCTGCTGCTTTCGATGTTTGGGGATTTGCACGGCTAGACATAAAAAGTTATGAGTTACAATACATGGTTGTCCCATTTTCAAACCTCGTTCTTTATGTTGACTTGATGATATCAACTGAAGAGTAATCGTAAATCGGGATGTTGGATATGAGAGACGTTTAGAACCCCCCTGACCGGAGGAAATTGGTATGATACGATTTCCAAGACTAATAAGAGAAACATGAGAAACCGAATCTACTAGCAACTCGAATTTCCTACAGCTGAAAGTAAAATATAATCCATAAAAAAATCGCTACCCTTTGCCCATGCGCCTCCCATAAAACGCCTTTGTTTCTTTCAAATACAAAGTGCTAGCTCATATGACGAGTTCCAAAAAGTCTAGCAAATGCTTATAATGCGAGCTTGCGACGACCATAAAAAGGACCAGTACATCTCGCACGCTCTCTAGCTCTCATGCCCTCTCTCGATCGACCTCTAAAACTTCTTCAACTTCTTCTGGGGCACCGTCTTGATGAACGCATGCTTCAAGAAATGCAACCACACCTTGTTGTGCTTCTTCTTCTTCTTTCCACCCTTACCCTTCTTACCCTTCTTGCCTTTCTTTCCCTTCTTCTCCTCTGCTTCTACATCTTCATCTTTGTCATCATCTTCATCGTCGTCATCTACGTCGTCATCATCGTGTTCTCCATCTTCAACCAGCTCCTTCTTCTCATCTAATGACTCTTCCTCTTCTACGTCTTCGTCATCATCTTCAAAGTCCTCAGCAAGGGCCTTTCCTTTGCCCTTTTTAGCATTCTCCTTAGCAATGCGACTCGCCAGCTTGACGTAGCTGCGAACGGTCAAGTCCGATAGCTTGTAGATCTTGTCGGTAAAGGTGCTGTATTCAACCTCGAACGCAAAGGGGCGCGGCTTGGGCTTCTTGGACTTGGGATCCTTGTCCTTGTGGATGCCGTCACGCCACTTGTTCCCAGATGCGTCCTTGCTCTCGTGCGTCATGTCGTTGTTGAGGTAGGTCAGGTTCGCAAAATACTGGGTGTATCCAAGGAAGGTCAGGGGCTGAGGTGCGTATGCCGGGCCAGGGCCGGTGCCTGCAGGCGGCGGCTGAGGGATGACCAAGTTAGGGTCCTTAGGTTTTGTCGGCTTCTTTCCCTTTTTGCCCTTGTTGCCCTTCTTCTTCTTCTTGGCGGCGTCGATTTCGCGCTTCAATTCTTCGTGAACGGGGTCGTCGTCTGATGGGAGTGCTAGAGCGGGCACAGAGTTGGTGAACGAGTCGGTCCAAACCGCGGCATCCTCGAGCCCGGAAATGTTGTACTCCACGACACGGAGTGTGGGGAAGTAGTTGGGGACGATACTGGGACCGACGAGGGAGAGGTGGTAACGCTCTGCGTACTTGCCGCCCAAGTCCTTTCCTGGCTTCTTCTTTTTCTTCTTCTTGTCCTTTGCATCCGACTCCACAGTGTCTTCCTCCTCGAGAGCCTTCACATTGACGGCTGGCAACTTGGCCCAGCCTTCTCGCAATTCTGTGAGGTAGTCCTGTGCCGACTGAATTTCGAGTTCATCCTCAAAAGCTTCGCGGCCGACGTCATCGTCTACCGCGAAACCCCCCAAGATGTTGATGTCGATTTCCTTGGTGTCGTGTACAATGAAATGATCAATGTTCATGTGTCCATAAAGCGAACCAACAACAACATCCCGATACTGCTGCATCCAAAGGTTGTACTTTTGCCAGCAGGTTTCATCCCAATTCTTCTTGCTGTCGGTCCGGGCCGGGGGCACGTGGCCCATGAGGATGGCCTTCATGCCGCGTTCGCGGAGGAACTCCAGCTGCACGCGAAGCCACTCCATTTGCTTAAAACCTGGCTCGGACGGCTGCTGGCAATCATCGACACCGGCGTTTCGGTCGAAAAAGTACAATGTGTTGAGACTGAATACGGCGAGCTTCTTGGGAATGACCTCGGTGTAGAACCAACCGCCAAACTCGAAAGAGTGGCGTTGCTCCTCGGGGATAAAGCGCTTCCAGATCTCGGCATAGTACCCTAACCACTTATTGGGCCCTGGCAGGAGGATATTATGCGGTAGAATGTCGTTGTTTCCAAACGTCGGAATCACAGGTACGGCCATTTTCGAGGAGTCTTTCGGGTCGCCAAACGTTTCCGCAAACTTGTCGGCGATCCATCGATTTGTGCCGAGCACCTGGCCCGGGCTACGAGGAATGCTCTCATCGCTGTCGTGGCGCGCAGAGTCGCCAGTCCAAATGACGAAATCGATGTCGTCTGCAATATTCGCGGCGATCCAGTCAAAGGTCGCGTTTACGAGGGAAGATGGCGTATCGCAGTCGGACGTTTCTGCGCCATAGTAGCCGGCGGGTCCATCGCCTGAATGGCATGCAACGCCTTCTTCGGTGGAGGAGTGGGTTTTGTAGAATTGATCGGGGTGAAAGTCTACGAGGGCACAATAGTCATTAGCTTTTGGTGTCGTCCCACGTCAAGCAACAAGCAGACAGCGCTTCGCCTCATGTGCCTCGCCTGAGCGTCGCAACTGCACTCATGTCATGCCATGCTGATCGCGACGCCCGTGGCTGTCGTTGGGTAGCATTCAAAACCTACCAGTAATGTGCAGAAACTTTCCACTTAGACGTCGAGATCCTTCCTGTGCGACTGTTCCTGCGACCTCTGAACCAATGACGATTTGTTGCTGCCCGCTGGCGACAGGTGTTGCAATGACGCCATGCAGGCACAACTGCTGGAGCAGGGCGAGCTGCAGAGGCAGGGCGGCGCCCACTATTGCGGGTAAAGACCGCATTGCTGGGGAGGAGCTGAAGAGGCGCGCGGTACCTGGTTCGATGCTTCTATGGTTCTGACGCACGCAGGCACGGCCGCCGGTTGAAAGGGGCGATGATGTTGTTTTGAAAAAGAGAAGAGACCGTCGCAACGGGGGGGGATTCAGAGAGACAAGTAAGAGTGGGAGTGAAAATAGAAGACGGGGGCCAATTCAAGGTTATTAAGTCATGATTTTCCCTTGGCCGAGCTTTGGCTGTCCCCGTCGAAAAATAAATGGAAGCGCGAGCGACGTCTGTCTGGATCAATGGACAGGGTCTGTCTGACTTGGTTTGCTTGGCTTGGCCGTGGCCGTGACCTGGACTTTTTTCAGGGCTCCAGGGCTGGGGCGAGGCGGTAAGCAGGGGAGCGGGCAGCTGGAATATTGCTGGAACACCACCTTGGGGAATGCTGCCAGACGTGAGCGGTAAGGTCCAAATATGTGTGTGAGCGTGAAAGTCAGAGCATTCGTACCCAAGGTATAATACACAATGACACCTTTGGAGACTGAGAGAAGAGATGGAGGGCGCAAGGGTCCACGTCACAGTAACCGCTCTTGGGAACAACCCAGCTGGTCAACCTTGCTTCGTAGGCACGTAGGCACCCGACTGGACGTAGGGAATCGCGGCTGGTAGGTGACCCTAAATAATCAACACCGGTTGAACTTGAGGGGTGATCCTCCCGCACGCCAACTGCCTGGCTTGCCGTGCTTGCGTTAGAGTTGATGGCCGATGTTTTGCAAGTGGGAAAGTGATGATGTCCGGTGGCGTCCAATGGTTGCATGTCCCTGCTGACTGACGGCTGGGCAGGGGAAAAGGAAAGGTCAGTGATGGTGGCACTGGTGAGAAGGAGGTAGCATCAACCATCAACAGGTGCTCCTTTCTTTCTGGAACCTGGGAGGAGCATGACTTTTAATGTACTTGTCCGCTCCTTCCGACGACCACAACGTGCCCTGGTGTTGGCATCTCATGCCTTCACTGCCACGAATGCCTCACACGACAATGCAGCAAGGAACATGATTCCCCGCCTTGCCTTTCGTGTGCGTTACAACTTACATGCACGCAAGTCGCTGGAAACACCGCAAACAAGACCATCAAGGTCCATGGCCGACCAGAGATGAAACTCTCACTGGATGATTATCATCCGGAGTCCACCCCCATCTCCATTTTCCATCCAGATCTCCAGCACTAATCCACGGAGCACGATGGCCAGTCCACAAGGCTGAAAGCTTCAACCTTCAATTCGCAGCCAATCGAGCTGCGGCACTCCGACACGTGTGGTCGTTCCACGACACCCACTGCCCATCGAAACATCCATGGGCTGAGACAACCACCCCATCCCGCGATATTCCATCACTGCATCAGCGAGGTTGCCGCCTGGTAGCGCCGCACACGAGCCAGTGCCGAGTGCTGAGGCGTCCTAGGGCCTCTGACCGTCCCCCGTGAACCACCTGCTACCTATTCCATCCTCGGATCCTCCCCTTTGGAGCGTGGGAGAGGTCGTCAGACTGAAAGTGTGACCGTCGATATGCACAAAAGTCCACAATACCTCATTCTGGGGTGGGCTGGTCGGCGCGAGTCAATCCGGCACTTTCTCCAACCCGTCGCTTGATCTGCCCGCTCCCCATCGTGGGGCCGCGTGATACCCCGATATACCACATATCCATGATTTCTCAAAGTGTTCTACATCCCGTCCGCCTAGAAGTGCCAAGGCAGTCCTTCATGCCGCATCTCCAGGCAGGTCGTTGCGACCTTCATTCAGATGTTATTGCAGACTCGGGCCGTGTCTGGTCCCCTGCTGACACTTTTGCGCTGACGTCATATCTAAAAGAGCCGTCAAACTCTCGCTCTCATGTTTGCTGGTTGATCCCTTGCGCTCGGTTTAACATAGAGAGATGCTGACGGCACAGAATGTTTGAAATGCAAATGAAGGCTCACCGCATCTCACCACATGCACTCGTGTTGTAGGGAGTTGCATGGTCACTCTCATGCGGTGTGTTCCCCTCAGATGGTCAGTTGACTGATTGTCAAATTCGATCCTTTTTAGGGGTCCTGTCAACCTAGCGGCCAGACGAATCCTAGGTCGGGCGTGACTGGATTGGGTTCCTGTGGACAATTTCTATGAATACGTACTGTCATGCCTAGATCACGTGACGTTGATAGATCTCTTCAGCTGACGCCGCCTGGCTGTGGGATAGTCGGAAATACCCAGATAACGTGACCAGAAGCCCTGCGTAAACAGTGAAAGAAGCAGTGCGCAAGGCTGATGCACGGTGTTTCTAGGCTTGCAGATGCCAGACGTAGGTAGTCATCAGAATAGACATGGCGATCG
Organism: Colletotrichum acutatum; assembly: GCF_030867785.1. Classification (NCBI taxonomy): domain Eukaryota; kingdom Fungi; phylum Ascomycota; class Sordariomycetes; order Glomerellales; family Glomerellaceae; genus Colletotrichum; species Colletotrichum acutatum. The sequence continues at coordinate 37,741 of NW_026849032.1, read as the reverse complement.
CGAGCCTCGATAAAGCGCCGCAGACCGAGAAATCTGATAGAGCGCTTGCTCGGTGAGAAAAGTCGTAAATATGTTCGGACGGGTCAGTCTCCTGTCGTTAGTGATTGTCGCTGTGGCAAGAAATGCCACAATAGCATCATCCTGCAATATCCTCCTGGCCAACCACAAATTGTGTAATAACGGCTGATTACACAGGATGGCCGAGGCAAAGCCGTAAAGGGTAGCAAAGCGCCGCTGCGCCGGTCCTTGCGGAAGATGGCCGTAGCCTCTCTGGGAATCTCAGGAAGCCGCGATCGATGGAAAGGGCGGGGGGCCGCTTTTTGTAGTATCGCAGAGCAATCAGCATCGTGAGGATGTTAAGCGACAAGCTCGGGCGTGTACTCGGGTCTTGGGGGGTATCGCCTATCATATCTCCTGCGACGACCGAGGGCGAATCCGGAACTGCGAGCTGGTCAGCTTGCGACCGAAGGCTTTCCGAGGCAGTTTGAGCTCCACTACGGCGGACGGAAGCACCAGAATGAACAGGGGGCTTGAATCCGTATATCCACAGAGGGGGAAAGCAATGGAGGCTCGTCCCACGGTCCCAGCCTCCAAGATTCTCCACCAGGAGAAGAGCCCCCCACCAAAGGAGGAGACACCCCCGGCCGCCGGCCCCCGGTTTTGCAGGCTTGAGTGAAATAAAAATTGCGCCAAAACAATGTCTCCAGACCAGAAAATTTTGGTAATATTGTAATTGCCCCTGATGATTGGATGCCGCAATCAGCGCAGACCCCAAAACACCCGAGGTACCACTCGTTAGTGCAAGAGATACAGGTACATGATAATGGCGACATAAGGACACCTGAACAGGAGTTGCCGCATGCCATAGGCTACAGCTGGCCCATGGAGTCTGGAGTCTGGACTCGTGATGCCCGGATTGGAATCGCAATGAACCGTTTTCCTCTCCCGTGCGGGACTTTTCTTCTCCCATGCCGGTAGCATAATTCTTTTCCATCGAACTCGTGTCGCGGGGCCGATGAAACAGTCTCGAAGATGCGAGGCTAAACCTGATGTTGTCGTCTTTAACTTGATAGCCATGAGTTCCTAAGCCTTAGTAAGGAAGTACCTTCAATCTGTAGCCGTCCTGCGCGCTGCTACCCGCCGCTGAACTGACAGGAACCTAGCCGGCTGGACGGGACCTCCAGATCAACAGTGAGGTAGCAATGTCCAATCACCCAATGACAGCTGTGTACAACAGTATCAGGTACCTTCCAGTAGCCAGAGTTTTCGGGACATGACTCTAGCTTCTGCAGCCCTGGACGAGATGCAGACTGCATTGCAAAAGTCTGAGACGAGGCCCTTGCGACGGAAAGGTACAGTACGGAGTACGGCCTCGCGAGAGTCGCGACCTCAGATTTCTCCGCATGGAGCTGTCCTGGCTTCTCTGGGCTTGTCCTGGTCGTGTGTGATGGACGTCGTCCAGTAGCGTGGGGAAGAAACGGAGAGCCTTGTCATGGTCGCTCAAAGTCCGGATATCCATACCGTGACACAGGAAGAAGAAAAGGCCGGACAGGCGGGTGACCGGCGTTGTCGGGTAAGGCAGCAAGAATCGAGTATCCGTTGGTACCTCAAGTATGCGTGGTAGGGAACCTGACTCCAGGTACAAATCTTCACATGTGGAGGCAACGTGAGCGTCGCAGACTCGCAGCCAGTGGCCGTGTGGCTCAGTGCTGCAGCAGCGGTAGCCCCGGGGTCTGGAGGGAGCATACCCGTCTTTATGGGGATTAGCCTCGTCTCCGGGCGGAACCTGACATGAGACGGACAAAGTCCAGTCTGTTCTCTCCTGCTTCTTGATCGGCCGTCTTCATGTGTGATGGATGAGCGGACGGGCGGGCGGTCGGACCAAGGTAGAGGTGGACACATGCTGTCAATTGAATTGTGCATGATGCTCCCGTTCTCATAGCGAAAGACCAAAGTCAAGACGGATGAACGGGACTGTGACAACATTCCAGAGAGGCCAAGAATTGGGGTAACGAGTTGTACCAACGAGCTCTGGGTGACGGCATGCAGCGCAAACAGATGTCGTAGGAATGTTTATCAGTGACGTTTTTGCACCTTGACTCCTGTCGCTGGGCGTCTTGCTATTCGCCATTCGCCCTTGCCGTACGCCGTATCCGACCGCGGTACTTGGTATTGTTCCTGTCATGCCTCGCGTCATTGGTCTCTTTGCAGATGCCTGTATCTGGCCTTTGCCTTCGTCTCGATCGTTCACCAGGCCAAGATCAGTTGCCTGTAGAGGCAAATCAGTCAGCGGATGAACATTGTTCGAGTACCTAGCACAACACCTCAAGATGAGATGGAGATCTAAGGTATATGAAATTTGTGCGTGATAGAGAGGGGCCGGCCGAAACAGCAGTACAAATGTAAAGGTAGTGGGCGAGGGGGATGCAGAGGGAAAAAAAAGGGTACATGTGGCTTTGGACAGGGGTGGTTACCTCTGAGCAAAGAGCAGTTGCGGTGCAAGGTCTCCGCAAAGCAGCAGGGAAAACCGCGATACGGAGCAGGGGGAATGGGACAGAATGGGGGGTACTTTCGGAAGGTACTTTCCTGAGGTCGTCGTTGTTCCCGTGAAAGTGAAGAAAAGCAGCCCCACTCCAGTCCATTGCTGCTCTTTGCTGCTGAGTGAAAAATAATCCAATCTCGCTGATTCGTCCGTTGGCCCGCCGTCGCCTTCGTCATAGCCGAGGAGACCCACTTTGTCGACCCTGTTCCTCAGCACCTTCTCCACAGTCCACACAGCAGCGCGGCAACCAGACGGCCTGCGCCCAATTTGAGCCGAGCACGCACCGTGGCACCGTGGCCACCCCCCCAAAAGCTGCCGCGGAAAGAGCCCAGAGCGAGGTGAAAGAGGGCAAAAGCGAGTGTGATCCGGAAAGAAGGTGCGAGGATTTTTTACTGCCACCCCCATCCGGAAAGACCTAGGCCTGGCTTGCTTTGCCGCCTTTCTTCTACTACTTGACCTCCTCGTCGGAAATTCTCTCCACCTTCTTGTTTTCTTCCTCTTAATATTCTTTTCCTTTCCTCCATCCTCACAAACAAAGTCCCTTGAACAGGCAAGGGCACTTGAGATATCTGTTACGAGCTTCATCACAGCTCGGACAACTCTCCACTCAAGCTCAATTGATCAGTTTCATTGCTGTTCTCAGTGTCAACACCAATCATGTTGGCTTCACGACAGCTCCTGGGCTCTGTTGCCCGGAGCCGTACTGCCGCCAGTGCCCGTCTGGGACTGCGTGGCATGGCTACCGTCTCTGACTCTCCCCTTGACCGCAAGGTACGTTGATTTCTTCCCTCTAATGCCAGAAAACCGTTCTCTACGGTGATTTCTGTCTGGACAGCATGGCCGGGTGCTTCTTTGGCATCGCGTACGTGTTTGCTCGACATGACAAGGGTGCTGACTCGCCGAAAACAGGTCAAGCAGAACATCCACGAGGAGGGCAACTTCATCAACTACAAGAAGATGTCCGAGAACCTGTCCATCGTTCGCCAGCGTCTCAACCGCCCCCTGGCCTACGCTGAGAAGATTCTCTACTCCCACTTGGACGACCCTCACGGACAAGAGATCGAGCGTGGTGTCTCATACCTGAAGCTCCGCCCCGATCGCGTTGCTTGCCAGGATGCCACTGCCCAGATGGCTATTCTGCAGTTCATGTCTGCTGGCATGCCCTCCGTCGCCAACCCCACCACTGTCCACTGCGATCACTTGATTGAGGCTCAGATTGGTGGCTCTAAGGATCTTGCCCGTGCCGTCGGCATCAACAAGGAGGTCTACGACTTCCTTGCCTCTGCTTGCGCCAAGTACAACATCGGTTTCTGGAAGCCCGGCTCTGGTATTATCCACCAGATCGTCCTCGAGAACTACGCTTTCCCCGGTGGTCTTCTTATCGGAACTGACTCTCACACTCCCAACGCCGGTGGTCTTGGTATGTGCGCTATTGGTGTCGGTGGTGCTGACGCCGTCGATGTCATGGCCAACCTTCCCTGGGAGCTGAAGGCCCCCAAGGTTATCGGTGTCAAGCTCACTGGTGCTCTGAACCCCTGGGTTACTCCCAAGGATATCATTCTCAAGGTTGCCGGTATCTTGACCGTCAAGGGTGGTACTGGTGCCATCGTTGAGTACCACGGCCCTGGTGTCGACACCCTCTCTGCTACCGGTATGGGAACCATCTGCAACATGGGTGCTGAGATCGGTGCCACTACCTCCCTCTTCCCCTTCAACGAGTCCATGCACAAGTACCTCACCGCCACCAAGCGTAAGGACATTGGTGACTTCGCAAAGACCTACGCCAAGGAGCTTCGCGAGGACGAGGGCGCCGAGTACGACCAGCTCATCGAGATCAACCTGTCCGAGCTCGAGCCCCACATCAACGGCCCCTTCACCCCCGATCTGGCCACCCCCATCTCCAAGTTCAGCGAGGCTGTCAAGGCCAACAACTGGCCCGAGGAGCTCAAGGTCGGTTTGATCGGTTCTTGCACCAACTCCTCCTACGAGGACATGACCCGCGGTGCTGCCATCGCTCGCGACGCTCTCGACCACGGTATCAAGTCCAAGGCCATCTTCACCATCACCCCCGGTTCCGAGCAGATTCGCGCCACCATTGAGCGCGATGGTCAGCTTCAGACCTTCGAGGAGTACGGCGGTATTGTCCTTGCCAACGCCTGCGGTCCCTGCATTGGCCAGTGGGATCGTCAGGATGTCAAGAAGGGCACCCCCAACTCCATCATCTCTTCCTACAACCGTAACTTCACCGGACGTAACGACGGTAACCCCGCCACCCACTCCTTCGTCGCCTCCCCCGACATGGTCGTTGCCATGACCGTCGCCGGCAGCCTCCACTTCAACCCTCTTACCGACAAGCTCAAGGACAAGGACGGCAACGAGTTCATGCTTAAGCCTCCCTCCGGAGACTCTCTCCCCAGCCGCGGATACGACCCCGGCCAGAACACCTACCAGGCCCCTCCCGCCGACCGCAGCACTGTCAACGTCCAGGTCTCTCCCTCCTCCGACCGTCTTCAGATCCTGTCCTCCTTCCAGGCTTGGGATGGCAAGGATGTCAACGACATCCCCATCCTGATCAAGTGCAAGGGCAAGACCACCACTGACCACATCTCCATGGCCGGTCCCTGGTTGAAGTACCGTGGCCACTTGGACAACATCTCCAACAACATGTTGATTGGTGCCATCAACGAGGCCAATGGCGAGGCCAACAAGATCCAGAACTTCACCACCGGCGAGTGGGACGCCGTCCCCGCCGTTGCCCGTGACTACAAGGCCAAGGGTATTAAGTGGGTTGTCATTGGTGACTGGAACTACGGCGAGGGTTCTTCCCGTGAGCACGCCGCTCTTGAGCCCCGTCACCTTGGTGGTCTTGCCATCATCACCCGCTCCTTCGCCCGTATCCACGAGACCAACCTGAAGAAGCAGGGTATGCTTCCTCTTACCTTCTCCGACCCCGCCGACTACGACAAGATCAGACCCGAGGACAAGGTCGACATTCTCGCCACCGAGCTCGAGGTCGGCAAGCCCCTGACCATGGTTGTCCACCCCAAGGATGGCAAGGCCTTCGAGGTCAAGCTCTCTCACACCTTCAACGCCCCCCAGATTGAGTGGTTCAAGAACGGTTCCGCTCTCAACACCATGGCCAAGTCCGCTGGCAAGTCATAAACGGACAATGTTACGTTAGCGATACGGGTCAGGGCGATATGTGGTTAGGCGGTGTAGGCGTACCTCTGTTTATTTAGCATGTTCTGGGGTGTCGGTCGGTATAACTAAAGTGTATGGCCGCGTTACGCCCTTTGTTTTGGTCGGGCAAATACCTCTGGGACTATTGTTTTTTCTATGTCATGTAGGCCATGATTTCCTAGTATGTACAAATTTGAAACGTTCAAACAAAATTTCGACGCAAGGGACAATGCCAGATCGAGCCCAAAGTGTTCAAGTACCATAAATCCGTATGTGATCTTCCTACATTTTACCAATGATCCATTATACAAAGCACTTGAGAGACCCAAGACGAGTTACATAACTCAGTGTGACGCTGTAGCAGGCACGTGATGATAAGAGGTGGATGGGTTGTACAACAGGGGTCTTATCTAACATTTTTGGGATCGTCCGAAGAGGTCCGAGTGGACCGGGAGCATGCGACAGGTTGTCTACAATTTCCCAACTGCAGTAAAACACACAATCTCCGTGGTGCCAACTCGAGCCAACTCTCATGCCTTGTGCTGTCGACTGGACTCATTGCTAGAACGACTTTTCACTTTATACGCGGCGATTGGTGCTTGTTTGGTCGCCAATTTTTCCACCCGACTTTCGACCCTCGACCCCTCTGGATCCCGTGAATCCCGGAGGCGGCGGGCGCGATGGCTCCTAACATAACGTCCTTCAGCACCCTTCGGGCTCGCTCTTACGTATTCCGGTTACCGCTCTTTACGCGCATCGTTTTACTGGTCATCATCGCCGCGTGGTTCGCAGGTCTTCAGCATTCGTGGGATGTCAGGCATTGGGGCGCCCTGATTCCTGACCAGCTGTCCTTTACCTCTTGTAAGCTTCCCTTGCCTGCCAGGCGACCCTCTATAGGCGCGTTCTGTACTGATTGTATATCGGCGACAGCATACCGAATGAATACGTTCCCCTTCGTTCATGTAAACCTCATCCATACGGTCATGAACTTGGCGGCTCTGGCGCCGTTGATGGAGCGGTTTGAGGCGGAATTCGGGACCTTGACCTCTATTGCCCTGTTTATCGGCCGTAAGATGACCCCTTGGTGTACTCTACAAGGTGCAAGCGACTAATTTCTTGCAGCTCTGAGCACGATCCCGGCTATTCTCTACACCTTGATCGAACGGTTCCTCTTCAAGGGCAACACCGAAGTTATGGGAGCTAGGTAAGAAACTATACAGGCGATGCCCGCGAGCCAAGGAGGTTTGAAAACTGACGAGAAACCCATAATGTAGCGTCTGGGTCTTTCTGCTCCTGGGCATCGAGGCGATCCGAACCTACAAGACGAACCCCCACTTGACGATTGCGACGTACTCGATTCCCACGTGGACAACCCCCCTGATCCTCATCCTGGTGGTTACGGCGCTCGTTCCCGGCACCAGCTTGCTCGGTCATCTCTGCGGTGTCCTGGTTGGATATCTCTGTAAGAGACCTGGCACTTCCTTTTCCCTGTCCTGCTAGAAGGATACATGACTAACTCAATATTACTTTTTCTAGTTGGTCTCGGCTACCTGAAGTTCCTGAGCCCACCCGAAAAGGCCCTGCGATGGATCGAGTCGAAGCTGAACCTCCTCGGGCGGCTGCCGCACTACGTGAGCGTCGACCAAAAGACGTACGGTCGATTCGGCGTCCTGCCCACCAACACCCATGCTGGTGGCGGCAGCGCACCGATTGCGCTTGTTGGCACGACGCAGAGACTTGGGCCATGAAGGGGAACGCACGCATTGTGTGCGCATGTGCGTGTGTGTTGAAAGCTTGTAATACTACATGGCATACTTTGTCCCGGTTAGGCTGCAGTTTGCACCTTGGTCGGAGTTTGGGAGTTCATAATGCAGGCAAAAAAAAAGTAGCATGTGTACAAGGCGGGGTAGAATTTGTTTTGTATTACCAGTTCTCTCTATGTTTACTTATGATTGTAAACTATATAATATGAAAGATTCTCGTATGTGTAACCACCACTGGCCTTTGTCGGAGCATTTGCGTGTAGACATATCACACAGCCGGATGGAGAACGGTGCTAGAAGTCTCATAGGTCTCGCGATTCTTTTCCTACTTGTTTGCAAAGGGTTTCTAATGTTGGAATACTCTTCATCTGTTGATGGCTAGTTTGTCCTGTATGCTGAGCGAAGCGAGAAGGAGATTTATTTGACCTTCCAAGTTGAATTCAGCTAATGAGATAGCATGTACGTGCCGTACTGCTCTGTGATATTGGACACTCGTCGCCTGTGTTGGCCGGGGCTTTCAGGAACCAACAAGTCAAGGGAGCACAGTCACATCTTCCGGCTAACTTGGCAAAGCCTATAGAATCAGATCCTTCCATCGACTCGGAGCCTTGAATTGGGATTCAACTCGTACAGGGAAACGTTGTCGAAGCATGACGAGCTTGGTTCAAATGCCTTCATCCCACTCTCATCGCACGAAGAGTTGCCCCACTTACTGTTCTCCCGTCCAAGCTAGTCCAAATCAGGTCTAGACTCACTCGTCAAACGCTAATAAGAATTTCTGCGGCTCGTTCAATCCTTCCGTCTTTTTTCTTCTTCACATTCAAATGTAACTCGATCCTGTCAACATAAGCTGCTTGTCAACCTCTTCCATATTTGCCGCATTCCAGGATCACAGTTTCTAGAGTATTCAGCCGCTCGTTTGAGGGTCGTCATCGCTTTGCGCTTCCGTGATGGCTTCCCATGAAGAAGTGGCTACATGCTTCCGAAGCAAAACATTGAAAACTTGCCGTTGCTTTGATCTTATCATATCGCGGATCGCAACATCTAATGACCAGTGGGTCAGACGATGTTGTTTTTCTCCGGACATGGTCGCCCGGTGCCTTTCAAGCAAGGAGAAATCACAAACAACATAGATGAAAGCCAAGTTGAACGCTAAAAAGTGCTGGATATCTTTTGAAAACCTCTATCGATACATCCCACCCTACGCAGGTGCAGGCATCGGTCCCTTGAAGTATTTGCTAGGAACCAACGGCATCTTGGACACCACGGCTCCCCTCTTCTTGCCTCGCACTACAACGTCCAGCTCGGTGCCGGACTTGTGCAGACCCTCCTTGACGTAGCCCATGGCGATGTTCTTGCCCAACGTCGGGCTGGGCGAGCCGCTGGTGATGACACCGACCTTCTCCCCGTCCTTTGTAAAGATCTCGGCGCCCTCGCGGGCCGGCGCGCCTGAGATCACAAAGCCCACGCGGCGCCTCTCGATGCCCGCGCCGCCCTTGCTCTTGGACACGAGCTGCTTGTTGATAACCTCGGCGCCGTGGAAGCCGCCCTTGCTACGGCGCTCCTTGGGGATGATCCACGACAGGCTGCCTTCGACGGGCGTCGTCGTGTCGTCAATGTCGTGGCCGTACAGACACATGCCGGCCTCGAGGCGCAGGCTGTCGCGCGGGCCGAGACCCGCGAGCTGCAGCCTCTCCGGGCCGGCGACCTTCAAAAGCGTCTCGGCGATGGGGCCGGCCTCGCCGTTGGTGGACTTGAAGGAGATTTCAAAGCCGTCCTCGCCCGTGTAGCCTCCGCGGCTGATCATGGCCTTTTCGGGCGTCGACTGCCATTGGCCTTGGCTGTCCTGGTACCGGAGACGGGCGAAGCCCGTGTTGCCAAAGTAGAGGGAGCTCAGGTCCAGCCCGTCGGCCGGGTCAAGGACCTCCTGGAGGATCTCGGCGCTCTGGGGGCCCTGGAGGGCGACGAGGCCGTACCCTTCGAGGACCTCCCACCAGAAGTCGGTGCCCTCGGGGTTCTGGAGCGCGGCGGTGTGCTCAGTGAGGTAGGCAAAGATCTTTTCGCGGGTGCCGGCGTTGGAGACGACGGCGTACTCGTGCTCGCCGAGGCGAGTAATCATTGTATCGTCGACGATGCCGCCCGTACCCGGGTGGAGGAAGGTGCTGAGCTTGCTCGTGTTGAGCTCCATGTCGGCGACGCTGGAGGGGGTGACTGTCTCGAGGAAGGCAGCGGCCTTGGGGCCGGTGAAGCGGTGCTGGACCATGTGGGAGACGTCAAAGAGGGAGGCGTGGGTGCGGGTGAAGTGGTGGGACTCGGCGAGGGATTGGCCGGCGTACTGGACGGGCATGTGGTGGCCGCCGAAAATGACCATTTTTCCGCCGTGGGCGACGTGGAAGTCGTAGAGGGGGGTCTTGTCCTGCTTGGAGAAGGCGGCGAGCTTCTCTTTCCAGTTTGCGCGGGAGGAGGCGGAGCTGTAGAAGCGGCTGTTGCTGTTGTGTAGTTGTGATGCTCCCGCTGTTCTCGGGGCCGGGCCCGTGGAGCTCAGTCCGGCGACGGATGCGAGGGACCGGCCCTGGCGAGCGGGAGAGGCCAAGAAGGGCCTTGCCGTCCGGGCGGCTGCTACCAGTCTTGATCGTGTCATTTTCAAAAGTCCAATTGAGCTGGTATATTGGTGAACAGATTGGCAATTGAAGAGAACCGCAAGATCAAGGTTTCAAGAGGAGGAGGAGGAGGGGAGGAGGAGGCCCCAAGGTATGACGGAGAGCTTTCCCTTGTACCGATAAGGTATTCGGATGCGATAAGATGAGGCGGGTCCGAAGCTGGCCGAGCTCTCTGGCGTTTGATTGGTGAATTGGACGGAATCGTCTCGGTCCAGGATCCGAGTGCTCGGTATGGCACCCGCCGACCGGCGGTCTCGCACTCTGGAAAGTCTGAATGTTGGTTGAGGTGGTCGGGTCTGTTTCCTCTGCGGCTCGTTCAACGGGCGGATAGCCGCGCGGTCTCTTATCTGCGTCTCGCACACCGGGTCGTCTCGTTACTCTAGTAGCCCATCTTCCCATTCGCACATAGAGGTGTGTTTCAAAGACAAGGCAGTGTCGAGTCATTGGCACACCTCAGCTGAGCGTCGTTGGTACTTCGGTAATGGTTACCTGGTGGAAGAGCCATGATAGTTGTATTGCATCATACTCATGAGCCGGTGTCTATCGTATGTCCCTTTAGCTGTCGTACAAATTTCGCCTCTAAAGATGGGTTCCGCTTCACGATATAATACCGAACAAACATCACTGGGCTCATCCCTCTCTCCATTGAAGCAAGAAACTACCTTCACCGTTTCCCTTCATCTCAAACCAGTCTTGTCACATGGACACAGCTTCTTGGGGCAAAATTAGAAGGGTCAACTCAGGGTACAGTCTGAAGCGCCAGTATGCTCAACATGCTCATTCTTGACAAGTTCACTACTACCCAATGCGGTTTCAAAGGTCTGGTCAAATGAATAGAGAATTTGTAAGGCTTGGGAAGTAGGAAGTAGGCCGTAGTTGAATGCAGGCTCGAAGGTAAGTATAACCCGTACGTTTGAGCGTACCTAGTGATTTGAGCAATTGGGATTGAGACCCAGGCCCACAGTAGGCCCGCTCAAGCTGTTGCTCTGCCAAATGTCTGTTCTGCCGGACTCAGTCGTCGCGGCCTTGACAAGACGGAGAGCTGAACATGCTGAATCAATAGTATACATGCGTAAGTCGATTAAACTTCAGCTAAGAGTATTTATCGACTTGTAATGCAACCGACTTGCAAAGGCAAAGAAGGGACCCAGTGCACCAGAACTAGCTACCATGGAAGTTGCAGTTGGGGTCAACAGAAGGACCTAAGTATTAGCTCCCAGACTTATGGGAAACTGAGAAACCACGACACGACACGACACTTCATCGTCGGTATCCCTGCAACTTTGGTTTCTGAGACATCAAAGCAAGTGCGGCTGAGAAAGTTAAAACACACCCAGCACTTCTCATGTCGTATCCCGAGTTGGAACTTGGAAGACAGAATGGTGCCTGGCTCAAGACTATTCGGGGATGAAAAAAGGGCCAGCAGCTTAACGAGGCGTGTTTCCAATCGCCCATGGCAAATCTCGATGACAAGAATGCGGGTTGTCTTCATGGACCTCGAAAAGCCTATGTCTCTTCTGGAACACAAGGGATCGGCATTCGCCGTACAATCGATGGGCCACATAGCTTGAGATTAGCATCAGTTATGGAGCTGGAAGCTATACCACTTAGACTAGGTATAATAGCAGGTACCTCAAAGCAAAGCTCCCCACAGTAGGTCGGTTGAGGCAAAAGGAAACCCGTGGGAACCTCGGGCGCCCACCAACCACGGACTGTCTCGACTCTTCATCACGTCAGGCTACACAGGAACTTGTGCTTATTCGAGTGATGGTAGCGACAGACGGCGTGAACACCTCACCTCATGACCAGGCCGCAAGGGAAAGCAGCAGTAGCAGACAGCGTGAGAAAGCGATTTTTGGGAGAATGAGACGGAGAAAGCCACAGGGCGGCGCCACGTCGAGCTTGCAAGGAGCAACCGTGGCGTGGCGGGCATTGCGTGGGTCACTCGCCACATCCCCAAAAGCCATCGGGCGTGGGGTCGCGTCGAGAAGGGAGGGGAGGTTCGCGCGAGGTTCGATCGTAGGCACACAGCTCGATGGCCGTAGCCACACTTGGATGGAGGAGAAAGCATGGTTGGACCAGGGGTGGGAGGGAAGCCACAAATCGGGAGCCGCCTCATGTCTCTCCAAGTCTCACTTCTTCAACTCCCACTCCCACTGTCCAGTCTCCACACTTATAAGACGGTCTTTTTATGAGGAGAAGGAGGGAGAGAGAGAGAGAGAGACAGAGAGAGAGAGAAAGAAAAAAAAAAAAAGAGGCTAAAGTACCGTGGCATCTGGCACCCTCGGCAAGGCGACCCCCCGCAAAAGCTCTTTTGCTGGGATGCGACCCCTGCTCGTGGTCTATGCAGTATGTGGTTTTGAAGTTCCGAGACTTGAACATTTTCTCGACGCGACCCAGACCCCAGGTCATTTCCGTTCCTCGCGGCTCCCTATCGTACATGGTAAGCGTTCGTAGGTATCCTACGTGTTTGCGGAGTACCATCCGTACGAATAGGCCGTTGCCGCATGGGTGGCTGTTTCGGCAGATTGCAACCTGCCAGGCGGATACAGCGTCGCATTCAAGAGCAGAGGTGAAATTGCTTCACATCAAGACCAGCAGTCTAGCACCCATCCACAGGTGCTTGAAGTCAAGAAGTAGAGACGGGAAGTCTACCTTACAGAACGCCCATGGGATATTTGCATGTGCTGACAGGTGCTAATGTATCCGTAAAGTCCTTGACTCTATCCGTAAAGTAAACCTCTACGAATCAACTTCAAGCTTCGATGGAAGAGAAGGCACTTGGGGATACGTATCGATGGTACCACCTCACTTGGCGTCCATGCTACCTACCTTACCTAGGGACTAAGGCTCTAGGTACCTTAGCCTCTCTAGCGGCTAGCCCGCTGTGGCTCAGCCAATGGCCGCCCGCCAGCACCGTCCCGTCCGGTCGTCGCGTTCCCTCTTTGCCCGCTGGTCCCTTCCTCGCTCCGTTCGCTCCATATCAAATTTCACGTCGTGCTCGTTTCCCATTGCGGGTGCTGTTGCTCTGGCTCTGTTTCTGTCTCTGCATCGTGATCTTTCTGGTCTCCTCTGCCGGGGCCCGTCCTCGTCGTCTTTTTTCCCTCATTTGCTCCTCCCAGACTACTACCCCAAGCTGCCAAACTGCCACCCACACCGAGCACCGAGCACCGAACCTGAGCCCTGGAAAACGAGGTCAACCCATCTTCCATCGTCGCGGCTTGCCTGTCAATTCGGTCTAGCCCCATCCCATTCCCAACCGACGCGGATACGGTTGCCTCATGTCATCCTAATTTCCGTTGCATTCGCTCCCAAACGGTCGACTCGCATTGCCCTTCCGTCTTCTGTTCGCCTCCCTCAGTCTCCATTGCATGTTGCTGTCCCTCTTTTTCGGACGAGGATCCACAAGCAGCTGCACTGCTGAGCGGCAGACCGAGGCCGTACGCAGCACGCAGTACTCTGCTCCGTAGGCGTGAACTGAACGGCTGACCACCACCGTATCGGGACACCCATCGCCTCACCACCAAGGGACCACCCCCCTCCCAACCGATATATACAACCCGACTGCCTCGTCCCCCCCAGCCACAATGTCCACCGAGCCCTCCCCTCGTGCTGTTCGATTCTCCAACGGAGACGACGACTTGCGCTCAGACAAGATCATGCCCCAGCGACCAGTTGCCATCCCCGTCGACTCGGACAATTCTGCTTCCTCTGGCGAATTTCAACCCGACGACCCCCACGCACTCGAACGTCAAGATGAACTCGGTTCTCTCGCCAGGTATTCCGAAGGCCATATCGCTGGCTCCATGTCCAACCTCGTCCAAGCCGCCGTAGCCAATGGCACAACCCGCAGTCTACGAAGCAACGCCAGCGACGGCGACGCATCCTACACCAATGGCGCGAGCAAAGTTCAACGACCCAGCGCTCCCGCGAGGACCCCTTCCAACACATATGCCCCGGCCGCACACCGCAGGCCGCAACCTGCTCCTTCTTTCGTCGAATCCGTCCGAGCATCATCGAGAGGTCGTCCTCGGCCCAGCGAAAGGTTCCGCCAGCAAGAGAGGGCCTACGTGCAGAGGTTAAGGCAGGATCACAACGATGGCTACCCGTTCGATGGCGGATACGTCAACGGCATCAACGGCATTGGCCAAGGCGCCGACTCCGACTCGGAGGGGGAGACACCCTCATCAGAAGGACCCTTTGACGACAGATACGACCAGGAGACCATCATGTTCTACGGCAACGACGATTTGCAACCCACAGACGAAGATTTAAAAGACCCGACAAATCGAGAACGACTAGAATGGCACGGCATGCTGGAAGCTGTTCTGACCGGCGACGTCGTCAAGCAAGAAAAGAAGCGGTTGATTGGATCCAACGAACAAGCAGTGGGGAAGAGCGGGCAAAAGGCAGAGCTGTGGCTTGGTATTCGCTCAAAAGTATGTGGAAGACATCTTCCAGTGCAAAGACGAATGGTCGAGGAGGCTCGCGCGACGCTGGACCGCACACTAGACGAGATTATCAACTTCTCCGTCAAGGGCGAGAGCGAAGCTGGAAAACCACCATACGAACAGGTCAAGGACGTGGTCAAGAAGATCGACAAGGCCGAGAGTCTGTACCCTTCTTGGACCTCGCTGGCAGCTGAGCACCAGTCGGCGAACTCCCCGCTCTTCCATGAGGCGTCCGAATCAATCATTGCCTGGTACAACACCAATGAGATGATCAACACAGAGCTTGCTATTCTCAAAAAGTGGGTTGGAAACGAAGAGCTAGATTTCACTCGGACTCGACAACGTTCGCCTGTAGGCAATGGCATCAGCGATGAATCCTCATTCCTTGACCGATTGATGAAGGAGGACGGCTTGAAGTCGCTGTATGATGAGGAGTTCGACGATGAAAAGAACAAAGACGCACACAAAGGCATGTTGCCTGGTATTTCAACAGTCATCACCAAGTCCAAACAGACGCTCATCCGAAATTTCGCCGCCTTCCAGAAGCGACATCTCCCACCGTACATTGAGGAGCTGCTTACGCTGATCAGCTTCCCTTCCCGGTTGATTGAGGAAATCATCAAGATGCGCCTTGCTTACGCTAAGAAAGTGAAAGAGTCTGCGCAGCAAAATCCGATGATGCAGGATCAAATGATCAACCAGTTTCAGCTACTTCTCAAACTGGCTATCCGCATCAAGCTGGAGTGCCTGGCTGTGACACAACCAGAACCCGGCTGGGAGCTTCCGCCCTGCATCGACGAGTCTTTCGATCAAGTCGTGCTGGATGCTCTGAGATACTACTTCAAGATGCTCAATTGGAAACTCAGTGGCAACAAAAACACCTTCAAGGAGGCCGAGTTGCTATTCGCGGAATGGGACTTTGCCAATGAAATCGGTAGCCACCTTCTCGGTGGTGATGTCGAGGTTGCCGAGCAGTTCAGTTCCCTGACCTTCAAAGCTATCAATCGTTTGAGTGTCACTTTCGAAAAGGAGCTCCAAGTTAAGCCGAAGGAGAGCACCGCCGAGATGAGCAAGAGATACAAACAGTGCCTAGATTCGGTCCGAGTAAGACAACGAATGCTGCAGCGTTTCTCTCGCATGCTCAGTGAAAACTACGAAAACGCATCCGACTTCAGCATATCCTTCACGCCAGAGAAGTTGCAAGAGTTTTATGACAGATTGATTGCATCCGGCCACTTCCAGGTTTTCACGGATCTCTACGAGCAGGAGGGCATATTCATCATAGCTTCGCCCTCGTTAATGGACAGACACGACGCGATTCATTCCATCTTGGGTCTAAGCTCGCCGGAACAGTTTGCTGAAGACCCAAGTGATCCATATCTGTTGATCCTCCGGCCTGAGAGCAGCCCGCACTGGTTCGGCGACATTGTGCAGCTTTCAGTTCGGGAACGAAACATCGATCTGAAAAAGGGCCACATGAGACTAGTCGCAGCCGCTGCTCAAGCGCGACTCGTCAATGCCAGGAAAGCCTTCATCGATGCCGTCGACATGCACGTCGACCTGGTTGTGGAGCAGAGATCGAATTTGCACAAGGTCAATACACGTCTGATGGAGACGAGACGTGTTGCCTACAAGTTGTCCAACAACTTCATGGACAGTGTCGAAATCATTCGGAAGCAGACCGAAGGCAGAGAAGTTCAAGAGCTCATTCAAACTTGCTTTGTCTTCGCGACAGAATTCGGTCAACGCTCTCTCCTTGTCATGGACAGCAACCGAAAGCAAATGAACAACCTGAAGCTGACGAAACTTGCTTTGGATTGGGTCAGCTTCATCTGTGACGACTGCATCGCGTCAGATCGAAAGACGTTCCGATGGGCGGTCTTGGCTCTGGAGTTTGCCATGGGGATGACCAGAGGCAGACACATCTTGGCTTTAGGCGAAGAAGAATACGCCAGGCTCCGGGCAAAGGTTGCTGGCTGCATGGCGCTTCTTATTTCACACTTTGATATCATGGGGGCGAGATCGAACCTAGCCGCCCAAGCAGAGAAGGAGCGCATCGAGGCCTTGGTTGGACAGTTCAAGCGCTTGGATAAAAATCGCATGCTCGACGACCATGAGGCTTCCAAGTACATCACGGAGCAGCGATTGGAGGAGATTGACAAGGTCGACGATATCAGGAGGGCCAAGGAGGCAGAGAGGCAGGCTCTCGGTCGCGTACTAGAGGGAAACAACGAGGTCGACCGATCGCTAGCCTACCTTTCATCTTCGGCTACCAACATCACGATGCGCTGGCAACAGGGTCATTTCGTCGGCGGCGGTACCTTTGGCAACGTTTATGCCGCTATGAACCTGGACTCGGGTCACTTGATGGCTGTTAAGGAGATTCGTTTGCAGGATCCAAAGCTAATCCCCACCATTGCCGAGCAGATCAAGGACGAAATGGGTGTCTTGGAAGTGCTCGACCATCCCAACGTTGTCTCGTACTACGGTATCGAAGTCCATCGCGACAGGGTCTACATTTTTATGGAATTCTGTCAGGGTGGTTCTCTCGCGAACCTGCTAGAGCACGGCCGCATTGAGGACGAGCAAGTTATCATGGTTTACGCATTGCAGCTGCTTGAGGGTCTCGCTTACCTGCACGAGAGTGGCATTGCCCATCGCGATATTAAGCCTGAAAGTAAGTATCATCTACCCGATATTGGTCTAATGACTGTTCTAACAACTTACAGACATTCTCCTCGATCACAACGGTATCATCAAGTACGTCGACTTTGGAGCTGCCAAGGTCATTGCTAGGCAAGGCAAGACGCTTGTTCAAGACCTCTCTTCTTCCAAGCCCAACAAGTCGATGACGGGCACACCCATGTACATGTCGCCTGAGGTGATCAAGGGTGAGAACCCTGGCAGAGCCGGCTCAGTCGACGTCTGGTCGCTGGGTTGCGTGATTCTTGAGATGGCCACTGGTCGTCGTCCTTGGGCCAACCTGGACAATGAGTGGGCCATCATGTACAACATTGCCCAAGGCAACCCTCCTCAGCTGCCGTCGGTCGATCAGCTTAGTCCGCAGGGTCTCGACTTCTTGAAGAGATGCTTTACCAGAGACCCCAAGCACCGCGCATCCGCCGTCGAACTCCTGCAACACGACTGGATTATGACCATCCGCAGCCAGGTTGTAGAGCCACCTACACCTAGTGACGCTAGTAGCTCTGCTCAGTCAACGCCCAGCAGTAGGAGCAACACCAACGACGGTTTCTACTAGGGCCAGAAATCGACACATGGTGTTAATCACTTCAACTCTATAGACGCACACCTTCAGGAGCCGCAACAGGCTCCCTCGTCGTCACAAAGCAGTGCCGATGTGCCAAAAGTTCTAGTTACGCGAACAAAGGACTAGGCACGATGTAGCAGAGCTGCATCGACACAGCACTTTTATTCTTCAACAACGATACACGACCAAAGTTTCTCTCATTTTTCATACACACCGGGGAACCCCCAGAAATTGCATCAGCAAAGCGTTCGGAGTCATTTCCTCGAGGATTCACATGCTTTTTCTGGTTACAAGGGTTTTCACAGGTATTCAATTGCTGCTGGCTGGTTGGGCAAAGGAAACCAAGGGGGTTTCTCTCTTACATGACATACACGAACCTGAATGGGACACAATGGGAGGTTGAACACGAGTATGGCTTAGGAGAGCTATCGTTAAACATGTAATACAAATAATACCCAAAGGCTAGTTTTACCCAGCCCATCTATATGTCATGAAACGTTTTTTGTGTCGCCTTCCCGCCCATGCCCTTCTTGAGTGGCTGCCCGTTCAGACCACCACAGCCTCCGCGATGGAAAACTCATCCTTTTCCGAGTCTAGAACCGCCAACGCGTCCATCGGTAGCGTCACGATGGGCGCGGTATGTCCAATGTCGACATTCATCAAGATTGGGAAACTGGTGCTCGCCCCTAGCCGGCCCTTACACAAGAGACCCTGTATCACGGCCGCGTACTCGGCCCTCTCCCGCTCCGTGTTGTACCCGTAGGCTCGACCGACGACGAGCCCCGCAATCTCGTCAAAGACTCCGCGCGCTGCCAGATCCGCGAAGGCGGACCGGATCCTGGCGAGCGGGTTCCCTTTTGTCATGTCGGCCTCGGCAGTCGCGGACTCGAGGAACATGATCTTATCCTTCCAGGTCGGGGGGGATATGTGCGCGATGCCCTGGATGCGGGCTACGACTGTTAGGCAGCCGCCGAATAGGCGGCCTTGTGTGCGGGGACCTCGTCGGAGCCAGGTCCAAGGCGGGGAGGGGAGGAGGGTTCGGGGCGTGGTTGAGGCGCGGGTTGAGGGGGAGAGGAAGTAGGGGCATGTGATGGGGGCGTAGTAGGTTGAGCGGGGGATTGGGTTGGGAGTTGTGGTTGGGGTACTTAGAGTCTGGAGGAGGTGGGCGAGGTGGAAGTCTTGGAGGTAGCCGTCGTCTTCTGTCTTGTTGAGCTCCGGGCGGTGGTGGTCATCTTGTTCACGGAAGAAGTCGAACGAGGCGACAGAGGCAGGTGTGGAGGTGACGGCCTCGCCGAGTTCCGAGACGGCGCAGGGGCCGTAAAAGGTGCGGAGGCCGGTGAGGGCGCGGAGGGACCAGTGGAGGACGGTGATGTCGGAGTAGCCCACAAAGATTTTGGGGTTCTCCCTGATGAGGTTCTGGAGGTCGACGTCTGCCACGAGGTAGGGGATGAGTTCTGTTGCTGTTGAGCCGCCGACGGTGCAGAGGACCATGTCTACGGTGGGGTCGGCGAAGGCGGCGCGGAGCTCGGCGAGGCGGTTGCGGATGCCGGCGGGGATGGGTTCGCCGGCGGAGAGGACGGGGTCGAGGTCTTCGTCGTGGGGGTGGAATATTGTGGTGACGGTGTAGCCTAGGGAGGCGAGGAGGCTTTGGGCGCGGGCGAGGGCGGTTGGGACGAGGGTGTTTACGCGGAAGGAGGGGGAGATGAGGGCTATTTTTGCGTTTGGGGGGAGGGATTTTGGGATTATGGGCGGTGGAGAGGACATTGCGGCTGTTTTGGGGTTTTTTTTTGGGAGTTTGGTTTGAGGTGTTTTCGTGACGATGGGTTTGGTGTAAGTAAGAGTTGAGCGTTGATGGTGCGAGATGTGGTCGGACCTAAAGCCAACGATGGATGCCGGGGTTTTGTACAGTCTCGATTATGAGGCAGTTTTGCTCCGTATGGACCAGATATACGTGATCATAACGTACATCAGCACATTTGCATCCGGAGATCGATGATGCTTTATAATCTAGCTGTTTGAAAGACGCCGTCAACGTTGCGACATTCGGTGTGACTCCTACAAGTACACGCGTTGGATTACGAGGAATTCAGTTGAGGTCAAGCATGCACTCATCACGCAATTGAGTACATGGCTACTGGAAGATGGATGGGAAGCAGGGGTGAAGTGGAGAGGAAACGTAAGGTAAGGTAGGTCGTCGTCCAAACTCACGTCAGCACATGCCCCGGCCCCGGGAGGGGAAGGCGGTTGCGAATTTCGAACCCCACCTCGGCCCGGGGGTGTCTTGTCAGTCGGCCGATTGCTCCGGAAGTGGGGTTTTGGCCGGCATGCGTGGCCGCAGGCCCAAGGGCAGGATTCTTTATGTCTTCATTACGGTAGAAAGCTTAAGTTGATTCATTGACGCATCTCCAAAATCTTCTATAACTTCCTCGCCCCTGTAATCTTTGCTGCTAGTTGTTTTCAAGGTGAACAACACAACCGGACGGTTTCAATGCCATTGACCCTTTCAACCCCACCGGCTATGACACATGGTTACAATCACGCCTCGAATCATGCGGTACACTCTCAAAAAAAGTTATTTAGTCAGTCACTCGATGTATAAGATCAACCAGCAATCGTGGAAATAGCTACCCTTTGGTGGTCACTTGCACAATGCTCGCGTCTCTTGAACTCAATTACAGATGGCCTTATACGTTGAGGGAAAGTTCAGGCATAGCTCATGCCGAAAGGCTCAACTTACGTAATTATTATATCTGTCAGCGAGGACTTCATACTCACGCAAGAACGGATAGAGACGTTTTCAGGCTTGATGTCGTGATATTGCTTCTAGAACCTTCCCAACATTAGACTTAGTGCTCATGAACCCTACACGGTCCCCCGGCAAACGACACCAAACGACTCAAATCTTCAGCCGAAAAACTTAGACATCGTCAGTTGCGAGCTTACGATGCGCGTATTTCTGCCTTCCGCGCCAAGTCCTGGCAGCGCGCATGGCTCCGAGAACAAGAGCAACGGCAACGGCACCGCCACTGAAGATGGCCCATTGTGACGGCCAGCTCCAAAGGTTTCCCAGACTCCTCTCAGGTCCGCACTTCCCCGTAAACATTGTCTCCTCGTACAAAGGACATTCCTCGTTGACCACGAGAGACTCGCCCGGGTTGGGGAATTTTACACAGCTGCCCTTATTTTGCGTCCAGCAGCCGTTGCCGTTGTTAGCCTCGAACACGAGGGGCGCCTGGTCAAACTTTGCCGCCCGCTCTTGTTCAGTGACGTCTGCGTTCGTCTCCTGGCCCAGAACCACTATGGGAGCGCAATTCATAAACATTTCGGGAACGCTCCAGCGACCGTACCATGTCCACGCCATAACGGCCGGTCCTACGGGCAGCCAGTCCGGGACGGTGAAGTTGTAGAGGCTAGGCAGGACGACTGTGGGAGAATCTCCGTAGTTGACCTCGGTGAGGTTCCGGATCGGACACCCGCCCTCGATGGAGTGGATGACTCTCCATTGGCTCTTCCTTGTGGGCTTGAGGTCCCGTGTCACCGAGATTTGGCACGAGCCGCCGCCGTGGGAAGCGCCTCCCATGGCCCTGTGTAAGTCGTCAACACGTTTACTTCAAGTAGCAGCCTGTACAGATGGTTGACTTACTGCAAGTATTGCTTTGAGCCCCTTTCCCAGATGTTGGCCACGCCGGACCAATCGTAATCCACTTCGCCCTTACATGGCCAGTCTGAGCCATCGTTGGCTACTGGACCGTTGTCCCGGAGTTGACTTGGGAAAGGAATGGGGTTTTGCATAAGCGTGTGACTGTCCACTCCAACCGAAAGGATGAGCAGACATGCCAGTAGACTTGTTGAGTTTTGAACCATTGCGGAAGGGTTTGTCTACAGTCTAATTTGGGGTGTAGAGAAGAAAGATGCTTGTCTCGATCAAGTCAAGACCTGCGTGGTGGCCATGACTACATAAGGCAAAGAACAGACAAGCAATCACGGAATTCCAGGCCAATTCTTCCTCCTCAGATTAGACTTTCGTCTCGCGCGGTAGAAAAGCTCACTGCCGCCGTTTCAAGAAGGCTGTTTGGGATCGCCTCAACGTCGTACCAAGAACCATCCCGCCCACACCGCCGTCAACCGCGGCAAAAGCAGATGGCGGTGAAGTGCTTCAACGATTCATGTTGTCGCATCTAAGGGTCCATCTAGTTCGTGATGGTATCCCTGATCACCTGCATTCCGGGTCATGTTTCCACTATATGTCGATCAAGAGTGGCAATCAATACCGAGGGGGACATCAGAGGGGTCCAGATTCACGGTGTCCCCGCTTCGGAAGACTTCCTAAAGGGGACGACGTTTTCCGCAGTGTAAAGACACAAATTGACAAGACTCTGAAAGCTGCTGTTGGATCAAGTATTGCGAGATTGAAATTGTATTCCGCGCTTCGCAAAGGAACTCACAGAGCGAGGATGACGGCTTCGTGTTTTCGGTCGACCATTGGCCGCCTAGTTGCTTTGGGCACGATTTCTACGTTTGTGACTTTTCAGTATATTGTAGTCAAGTCGAAGCCCCAACTAAGCCCCTACGAAATTATCCTTCAACTCTTTTCTTGCATCCTCCTGTGTAACTTCTTAGTCGTCGTTGCGCGGTGGGCTGACTATGAACCCATCCAGGGGCTCAAGAACAATGGCCGATTGCCATCTATCAACGTCATTATTCCGGCGTACAACGAGTCTGGGTTCGTGAGGAACTCAATAAACTCCGTGTTGTCTTCAGATTATCCCAGAGACAAAGTCCACATCATCGTTGTGGATGACGGCTCGACGGATGATACCTGGTCTCACATACAACACGCACTTCCACCAAAGTCTTCGACTCTTTATACAACAATCCGGCATGAGGTCAACCGTGGAAAACGCCAGGCTATGGTCACGGCATTCGAAGTGGCCAGCAACGAGATACTCGTGACTCTGGATTCCGACACTATCCTCGACAAGCATACTCTCCGGAACTTGGTCAGTCCCTTCGTCCTAGACAGCGACGTCGGAGGCGTCGCCGGCCACCTCTCCGTCTTCAACATCCAATCTCAAGGATGGGACGGCTTCATCCCTCGGATCCTTGACTGCCTCTTTGAACAAAACGGCAACATCCCGCGAGCGGCGCAGTCAAAACACGGGTTCGTCACCATTCTCCCAGGCGCCATCTCCGCATTCCGCAGAGACGCCATCCTGCCGCACACCAAGGCCCTCGTGGACACGAGATTCCTCGGGCGTCCGATGAGGCACGGCGAGGACGTCCAGCTCACGATGGGACTCCTACGTGATGGCTGGCGTCTCAAGTATCAGAGCAATGCTGTTGGCTACACAGTCGCGCCAGAGACCTTTTTGAAGGCTTTCCTCATGTACGTTCGCTGGGAGAGGAGCAACCACACCTATTGGGTGCTCGGGCTTGTTCGTCTAGCCTTTCGCGATGCGGCGAGGTTCTTCACTCGATGCTTTGCTCGCCGGTGTTCGAGCGAGCCCGAGCTACTGCTGCCTGAAGACCTGGAGAAACATGGCGGCAGGAGAGAGGTGAATGCCCGAACGCCGGACTATCATCCCATGCTGATGATCTTCTGCGCGGGGTTTGCCAACTTTTCATACCTGAGTATTGTGATCTCGTGGCTACGGGGCTTTTACTTCTCTCCGTGGGTTACATTTATGAATCTGGGTTGTCTCGTCGTGTTTGCCACTTGGTTCAGTACTCTGTTGTTGGCGGATGCTCTTCATGAGAGCGAAGGTGATATGGCTGTCGAAGGAGACGTCAAAGAGTCGGACGAGACTCGCGTCCTAAGGACCGAGGGTTCGTACTCGAGATTGAGGAAGAAACTGCAGTATTCTTGTTTCTCTACAGTCGCCAACTTCACGTTTGTCTGTTGGGCTTCTGTAATTGGATTGCTCACACTGCGGAGTCAGAGTTGGTTGACAAGGTGATGGCCGCTGTGGTAGTGGATGCGACTTCTTAGACAGTTAATCAAACAATCTGCGCTCATGCTATACTTTCCGGGAAAATGTTTACGAAAGCGTATAGAGATTTCTCTTGAATCCAAAAGAGGAAAGAAGCCGATCAAGCAGATAACACTCTACCCGCCACTCAGTCTGAGAAAAGCAGCGGAGTCAGAAGACAGAACCAGAATGTTTTGGCGCCCATCCCCCTGCGATTTCTCCATCGACCAACGGCTTCGCCGTGTACGAGAACATCGCAGTCTTCTGGTCTCATGCAGTCCAAGCTGAAAAATGCAAGTGACGGTTTCGGGTTCTCTCTCTTTACGGCAGGTATTAGCAAGCAAGTCGGAGCGCCCAGCCACCGGCGTGGCAACGGACGTTACATTGAACCCCTACACAGTATGCCGGGATCCATAAGCTTATACGGAGTGGCCAGTGAACGGCCTGGAACCCGTCATATCAGCGCTTGCTTCATTTATTTAGAGTTCCGGGCCGGCAAAGAGGGGGAACGTGGGTAAGCGTGGGATGCAACACAACATGGCGACAACGGAGAAGATTACATAACACGTGTGAGCTGGGATCAGTTACTGCTGCTCGGGCAAGAATACAGATATTCTGCCGCGAGCAATGCCGAAGGGATGGGGGTAAGGGGGTATGGAAGTGAATGGGGGCAAACCCGCCTGTGAGGCCTCTCGCTCCATATCATTCATCTTTCAGAGTTCCTGAACTCTTGCTGGTTCAAAGTCCGGAGTCTGTCGAGGAGCGTACCTGAATCGGCTCAGAGACCATTATGAGTCCCCGAATCTTGTCAAAACACGGTCAAGTCATCCGCAAATGTACTGTAAGTCACAAAACCACTTGAGTCCTCCGTCAAAAGTGTACCCAAATCTGATATAGCTCCAAGGTTCCAGGAACAGTATCATTCACATTCGATGACGACTCGTGGATCGAAAAGGATGAAATCCTGACACTGTTCGCCCAGCGAAATGCACAAGCTTCCTTCTTCCTACACAGCACTCCATGGACCGCAGATTCAATGAAAGACAACGACAGAAAATCTGTAGTACAGACTTTACATGAAAACGGGCATCTGATTGGATTTAGCACATCGAGTCGTCATCCCCACAGCGGCGTGGAGCATGATGACCTCCTCAAAGCCCGCCAGAAGATTTCCACGATTCTCGGAGCCTCGTCCTCCTCTGAAGGCCTTCGACCACAGTACATTTGGTCGTCCCCGGTCGATTGCACAGTACAGAATGGCTGCGTTGAAAAGTTGACGATAAATGGTCAGCGACTGGTACTCTGGGACGGTGGACCGGCAGACATGAGCAACAACACGGAGACTACGCTTCTCCTCGACAGACTACAAGCGGCAGACCCCGGGCGAGATTCTTTTCTCATCCCGATACGAGGGTCCCAAAAAGAGAGTAATCACAGTATCGGCGATCTACTAGATGGGTTCCTACAAAAGGGCTTCCAACCGGTTACTGTAGGAGACTGTATAAATGACCCAAAACACTTCTGGTATCTAGATCACTTGGGACGTCCGGCGACTAGCTTGGCGTTTGGGCGCCATGGCGTAGTATCGCCTGGCACGTTTCTCAGTCAAGTTCGATGGGGCGGGATACTGGCTGTAATTTTCTTGGAGTTGATGGCCCTGTCTTGTCTGTTCTGGGCTATTTGTCGGTTTAGAAAGATCAAGTCACACCAACGTGTAGTTCAATGATGACGCATTATGACCAACTCAAGGAAGAAGTACCAAAAGGTGTCGACACACTTTAGGAACCAGACTTACACGTAACGATCTCACAAAGAGTAGAAATCACTCGTGAATTTAAGCAACAACAAACTAGGTAGAATGATCACTTACTTATCTGGGGATGAGTGAAGATCACTATATTTCCTTTTTTTCTTTTAGAAGAAATATACCTTATTCATGATTATTCGGGTGCAAGACGGTACTAGGTAGACATAATACGGTATGATCACACGGCATATTCACCAATCAATTTCACACAGTGGCGCTAGCTTCTTAGCCTGGGAACGTAGAGTGTAAGTCATTGATTATCGCTCAACTCAAAGAAGCTTTGAACGACTGGAAGATGGGAACAGTTTTAGAACCGGCTTTTTGTGTGTGCGAAGTCTATGTGCCCTTCACTCTGATGCCGTAACAAGTGCCCCCCATCTATCCCCTCCTTCCGAGGTCGATTTTCGGTTGCAAGTACTCTACAACCTGCTGCTCCTTACTCGCACTCAACACGAACGGACCAAACTCCCTTCAGAGAATGGCACTGCCTGGTGCTAAAGGCAGTAACCGCACTGCCTCGGCAGTTTCCGTTGTTGTATCCTCTCACTAACACCATTAGTCAGACATGCTCTAACTCTCTATGGTTCGAGGAAGTCACGGGGAGGGGGTGAAGAGGGCTGGTATTCTTCTTACTCTTGCACTTGGTGTCATAGTCAATGACCTTCATGCCCCAGTCGGTGCTGTAGAGGGCGTGGCACTCGTTGGCGTTCCAGTCCAGGTTGCCGCCGCCGGACGAGGAGCAGTCCGTCTTGCCGTATTTCTTGACTCTCATGTCGTAGGCCGCGGCAGCGGGGGCGAAAATGGCGCAGGCCGTGGTGGCGGCGGTGAGGATGTTGGTGATGAGCATCTTGGAAAGTGGTTGTTGAAAGATGAAATGTAGTGAGTGAGTTTAGAGCTCTGGAGTTTGATATGAAGAAGTAGTTGTTGTTGTGAGATGATGAGGGAGAGAGAGGTCATGAATTAGAGGACGGAAGACGTGCTTATATATTCTAGAGACTTGCATGAGAAGACGGTGGCCATCAATACTTCAGTCTTCGTCTCGTATGGGAATCTGAACCTGTGGACACTTCATGATAGTTGGATCAAAAGTTCCTGACGAGTTTCCGTACATCTCAGCCCTGCTTAGCTCAGGCTGTATTGACTTTGCCTCTTCCTCGCCGGGCAAAACCAAAGAACTGACAACTCGAATTTTAGGTAACAGCATTCCGAAGGTATCTTGAAGCGACAAAGGCTTAGCAAAGACAACGTAAGCGCCAAGAAGCACTACAGGCTCCAGATCATGACATTCTGCAGTCTCGAAGTTCTCAATTTTTTCTTGGCAATATCAGACGAACGCGAGAGAGAAAGACACCAGCTTCCTACTGCGGTTGTCTCGACGGTAGCCGATTGGTCTAGAAGGCATAGGGCTGGGCGTTGTTTAGACTTTTGTACCAGTGGGGCGAAGGATTCCGCCGGGCATACGGGGTGTTGTTGATGGGGGCGGAAGGAATACCTAAGTAACTTTGTAATAGAAACTCGAATCCTTCCGGCGGGGTGGGTATTCCACGAAAAGACCGAGGTGACGGTATCGTCGGCTTCAGAGCCAACATAACTCTGGTCAATTGAGACTTAACAGATCCAATGCTAATCGAGGCAATATGATGAAGTACCCAAACCATCAAAGCTCAGGGAAGCTTCTACCAAGCTACGCCGTCCAACACATCCCGTGCCTCCGACCGTGGCTTCCGACAACAACATAGCAAATTCCATCAAAGGAGCAGGAAAAATGCGACTTCGTGTTGATACAGAATTTCATTTTAGCATCATGCACAATCCCCCTCCCCCTCCCCCCAGATCTTCAAGGATCGACCCGAGCCGCCTTCGCCCGGGCAATGTGGCACGGCCTAGGGCTGTGACAGGGGGAGGAGAGAGAAAAGTGGGCGAACATCAGCCCACGACATTCCTCTAAATGACAAACCTGATGAACGGGGGCAGGATCCAACATCGACTTACCTTAATCACTAGTCCATGGAAAGTATAATTGTCGATTGTTAATTTCGTCGGGCAAACCCGAAGGCCTAGCCGCGGTCTAGGTGGCTGGTTACGAGACTGTGAGACATCGCTTTGCTCCTCCATCCAACCAACCAATGTATAACTCTCGGGCGGAAAACTCCACCTCCTTGCTCGCTTATAGCGGGACCTCTTAGAGTTGGTGATGTTTCATTGAAACTGGATATAGTGTTCAGATGTACGTTAGTTCTCTCTTATGCGCCGCAAAAAGTCTCGGTTAGCTTATGCATACTTGGAGTTGATCAAAGGACCGAAAGGATCCTACTGCCCACTCCTTCCGATGCAGGAGATCAGGAACTTGTGGTCTGTTGAGGCAGTTCCGGGTCTGGCTCTCAAGCCTAGCTTGTTTGGTTGGTTGTTGTCAACTTGGGAGGTGGAGTTGTTCGTATAGAATATACATGAATGAACGTACTAAATCGCCTATGTACATATCGCCAGGCAGATAAGGTCTGAAGATGTTCACACAGTATGGACCTTACCTTATCCAACACGTACTGAACGCGTCGTATGAGCCAGGGAAAACTCAATTCCCAAAGATGTCAAGCCCGTGCTCAATCATCCAACTCATACCTTCCGCCCGCCAGTCGTCCGTCTCCAACACAGTGCCGTTGAGGCCAAACACCACGTCGCTACCAGATGCACCGCCTTCCGTCGAGTAGGCAGGCCACTCGCCCAGATCCGGAGCGCCATTGGGATCAAGAGAAACGAAAAAGTTGACCCACGCTGCGGACATGGTCTTTGACAGCGCGGTGGCCTTCTCAGTGTAGCTTGTACTGTTGCCTCCAAAAGGGTTTACGTCGTAGCCAAGGCCGTTGAGGTTGTTGAATACGAATGCGACCTGGGTGGGGGTAAGTCTTTGCACAACAGCTGACGAACTGCGAATGTCTTCGCCACGTCGCAATCAACAAACATACCTCCTGGAAGTGAGTCGCGCCAATGTACTCTGGAACTCCATTCACGGTAACGTCGAAGCGGTATGCGTAAGACGGCACGCCGTTCTGGGACCATATGATGTTAGCTCTGCGGCGGAGGAAGCCGAAGAACCTGCCAGAAAGTCAGTACATACACGCCTTATACCGAAGAGTCAACAGGACATACATGTCTCCGAAGAAAGCCCCGCCGCGTCTCTGCTGCAGACCCCGAGTTACGGCAATCTCCTCGCCGGGCTGAATGATGTGTGGCCACGTCTGCAAGCTCGGAATGCCGACGGCCTGGTCATCGGGGTATAGAGCCAATGCCTCATCAACAAGCTCCTCGATGCTTTGGCCCGTGGTCTCCGCGACATTGGGAGCCATGATGCTGCGTACGGCAAATGCCATGTCATCATCAGTGTTGATCGGTCCTCCGTTCGGGCCCCTTCCCTGGCCGAATGCAGAGCCTTCATCCGAGTTGGATCCGATCAGAATGGGGACCTTTACAAAGTCTCCGCGTTCGAGCTGCGACGTCGCAAAGTCTGCAAGGAAGTCGCCATCCTTCATAGGTACGAAGCTGAAGGGTGACGTGGTTGCGTTCAGCACGGCATTGAACTCGTCCAGAGGTGCTGTGCGCAGGCACTCTATTGACTCCTGAGTGCCGACAGTGGAGGCACAGGAGGAGATGTTGCCGACAAAGAGGTCGTAGTTGGTCTGATAGGCAGTCGAGTTGAAGCCGCCGACCATGCGGGGGATGAGCCCTCCGAAGCCGGACTGCGCAGCCGCGCCTCTGAAGAGGCCGTCATTGCGTCCTTGAAAAAGTCAGTCATAAAGTATATTTCGCATGCGAATGGTGTCAGCTCACCGTTGTAGGCCAGCACTTGCCCAGCGACACTCTCAGCACCCGAGCTTTCACCAAAGATGACGACCTTGTCGGCGGCGCCGCCAAAGCTGGCAATGTTTTCGTTGACCCAATGCAGAGCCAGGCGCTGATCTCTGAAACCCAAGTTGGCCGCGCCAGCTTCAAGGGCCTCCTTGCCACCGGGGAAGCCAAAGACGGATAGACGATAGTTCAAGCTGACCGCAACGAGGGGAGTACCCTGCTTAACACTATTCTCGACTATGAAGGAGAGATTGTATCGTCTGTCGGCTGATCCTCCCATGTACTAGTCACTGTCAGCAATGGTTCTCGCGAGGGTTCGGTCAAAGACCATACCAGACCGCCTCCGTGGATCCACACAGCTACGGGAAGCTGTGCGTCAGGAGCGACACCGGCTGGGCGAACAACATTGAGATACAGGCAGTCTTCCGAAGACTCATAGCCAATCATGTCAGAGCCATAACCAACGCAATGCTTTGGGTACTCGGTGGCTGTATGCGTGCCGTTCCATGCTGAGTCTAGGCCTTGCGCGATGCGGAATCGTTCAGGAGTCTAGAATGTTCAGTATGTCGTTATCCAACGAAGGTTCCAGCCACGTACCTTGGCGTATGGCATTCCAAGAAAAAAGTCCTGGCCGTACTCTGCGCTGTGAATGCCAGAGTAAGAGCCATTCTTTACAGTGACAACGGGACCGTTGTCTCTACCACGGATAACGGCTGACCACACCGGCGCGGAGAGGTACAGGACCGTAGCCAGGAAGTACACAAAGAATGCCATTTTCTTCAGAAGCCGATATCGATCCGGTTGAGGCTTGGGTGTCGGCAAAAGGGGAGATCGGCCGTCAGGGACCTTAGAACCCTCTTTATACCGTGACCTCTTCATGTCGAAGGACATCGTCTACTAAGGTACTACGACGTCGCACCCCATTAGTATAACATGGCCACGAGATTTCGTTCGACAAGGATGGACGGCAATCAGAAACTGGGGTCTATCGGACCGACACAATTCGCTTCTCTACATGGCGAGGGGAATAGCTAACGGAGATCGAATGAGAGACGTCCGCAAGGTTGCCGGCCCTCCGTCATCGCCCCAAGTAAGTAACCAAGGCGTGATGCACTACTTGGGCCCCGCGCCCTGGGGCCGATACGAGTCGACGACCAGGACTTTTTGTCCTCCAGAGTCGGAACAACTCCGGGTGTTTTCTCCTCTCCGCATTAGAAAAGCAGATATGAAGAGGGTGATCGCACCAGAAGCGGTTTAGCAACTCCCCATCGAGTGGTAATGATGCCCTCTTTCGGAGTTGCTGCCACCGACCAGGGTCATCTCCGCGTGGGTAGCAGTGGATGCCGGCTGTGGTGAACGGCAGAAGAAACCCAGTCGATTGTCGACGTGACAGAAAGCCGGTGGAGGTTGATGCGGGGAGCGGGGAGAAAACCTGGGGTGTCCCTGGGACCAGACAGAGAGCGAGATTGGCAGATTCGGGGGCGATTGGAAATGTTGATTGAACGAACATCCACCTTGGCTTACCTTGATTGGTCTTAGCTCGGGGTTCTCGATGTCTCCGATAACCAGGTCAGAGAAGGTAGGTACCTTGGTCTTCAGGCGCGAGGGGAAAAGGAGTTCCAGCGTTCCAGCGGCAAACGGAATGCGGAATGCGGAAGGCTGTGTGTGTGTCTTGTTTTCAACGTGGCATTCGGTGCGGGTAAGTTTAGCCAAAACATGGATTTTGGAGCTTGGTCTTAGTGTATCCGCGTGCCAGACGCAGAAACTGACTGGAATGTGAGTAGGTATCGTCCGCATTCCTCGGACCATGTGGTCGAACAAAGAGCGAGCGAGGAATGTGGATATATCTTGAACTCAATGTGAAGTCAAAACCCAAGCCTTGTCTTTGTTTCGGAGAATTAGAAAGAAGAAGAGACGTATCGAAGAAAGACGTTGCAGATCAGACGCATTCCTGCAGCGCAGTGGACTGCGACGGGAGGTTTGACATTGTTTCTTTCCCCACACGAACCGCTTTCCCCAAAAACCCAATGCCGAGGCGGAGGGACCTTCCTCGCAAAATGACCGCTCGGATGCCATTGGCCCAATTGACTTTCGGAAGAGTGGGACCGATGTTCTTCAATGGAACTCTGCTGCGACTTCACCTCACCTCACCTTACATCTCCTTCAACGTCAGACGCGCTTGGTTGCGGCCATGAGACTCTTGGAAATTGATATCCAAGCATGTGAAAGTAGCCAGAAGGTAACTCTAAGCGTTTTATATATCGATGAGATGCAACTCGTAGTTCATGGGGCCCCGTAAGCAGGATATGAGCAGCCTAGGACGTCAAATCGGCTCACCCAGGCGCTCGCGGAACTCACGAATGGATGCATCACATGAGTGAAATACCTTACCTTACCTTGATATGAGAGAGGTACGTGAACCATAGCACGCTTGATTGCTTCTACCAGCGCAGTCGCGATTATTCGTTAGATAAGATACGGCCAGCGTGTATTCACCCAAGGTAACGTGACCTGCCGTTGCCGCGGGATTGCCCCGCCCCAAAAGGTAAACAACACCACCCTAGGCATCGCGATGCAATTCTACTATGGTCCAATCACCCTCATCATCCATAACTCTTCTCCAGATGCTCGTTTGACATAAATGATTCATTCTTTAGCAATGTACCGACCAAATACGTGAAAATGACAATTAGTCAATTGGTAAAAAATGCAAAAGTTCAGAGCTCGAACTTGCGAGGTTCGAGCTCCTATGAAACCATCACTATCAAGGCAGTTCTGTCTCAAGATTCAAGTTTCTACCAGCTGGACTACAACCCGCTCGGCTACTGCGGCTAAACGCCCGTCGACGTTCTGTGTCCCACCGCGTCCGGTGGGCGAAAGGACAGGCACATCTGACCCCTTATATACCAGATGACACTGATGGGAAGGCGCGATACCCTCGGTGTGGGTGGGGACTACACCGGGCAAGCGATTCCATCTGATGTTCACCAGAAGTGAACGGGGTGCCCGGTGGACTGTGCGGCAAATACTTTTTTGATTTTGGACCTCCCTAAGGTGAAGTTCGGCGTCTCCTAACCTGGAGCTGGAGGTAGATCGCTGGAAGATGAACGCCCTATCCTACCCTGTCCTTCCCGTACCATCCATCCATCTATCCAAGCTCAATCCCATCCCACCCCATCCTGCACCTCGAACTTTGCAATCCTATACGTGCTGACCTGCTCAGCGTCGCCTTCTTCCCCTCACGCCGCCGCGAACACCCCAGAGGTAGAGGCATAATCCGACCCAACGCGGTAGAAGACGCGTAACCTCGAACCCTTCCGCCAGCTGTCCTGTGCTTCCAATGGGGTTATCCAGGTCCCTTTTTTTCTTCTCCTCTCCCACCCTCTCCAGCCACAAACAGCGCCGCCGCCAGCAGGACATAAGCCGTATGTATATCATTACATTAGGTAAAGAGATTTGTTTCTTTGGTGTATGCAGTAGGTATCATGAGAAAGGAAAATCGTTGCTGCAGAAGAGAGATAAACAAAGACATAAAGGAAAAGGAGGACCCGTGTAGTCCAAGTATAAGGTAGTCCCGGTGAAGCGCCGATGGCCCAATGATAAAGCAAATCGCTGTATGTACAAAGTGAAAATCCACGCAGTAGAAAAACCTTGGTAGTTGTACAGCGCCAAGTATACATGATGAGCAAGTTTTTTTGACTGCTGTGATGACAAATAGAACCCCTCAAAACTCTACTCTGCAAGGCCAATGTAAAGTTCAAGCCACGTTTTGAACGACACCTCATTCTCCGTGGAAATCTTGTGCAGTCATGTTGGTGAACTGAAACTGTCTTGACCGTGATTGCTCGGGTGACGGCTTGACTGAGACGGACGAGGCATCCGACCAGTTGTACTCGGTGTTGCCACCACCGTACGATGAGTAGAACGCCGGGCCCATGTTATTGGGAGGGAATGAAGGTGTGACTGGCTGGCTTGCGCAACCGTGTGCGACATAGCTGGGTACGCTCGACGACATGTTGGGGAACTCCTGATCAAAGCTGCCAAAGCTCGGTGTCGACAGCGGCTCGTCGGAAACGTTGTAGTCGAACGCGGGAAACAGAGAGTTCGGCATCGTCGTCATCATGCCGGGGGTGTCCGGCGGGGTCCTCATGGTAGGGTCCATGGCATACTGCGGTACTGTCAGGCTGTTCTGCATGCTGTAGCTCTTGTCATCCTCGGCCGAGGACATGGATGAGACGGTAGTCTCACGCAGAGCTTGTTGGCTGGGAACAATTGGTGTGTTTGGGGTTGGTGGCGCTGCTGGGCTTCGCGATATCGGTGACCTTGAGGCCATCTGCAAGAGGAGGTTCTCCTGGGCACGATCAAAGTACATTGGCGATCTCGGGCCTGAACCGGCCGGCTTCTGGATTCCCCTCGGGAAGTTTCCTGTCGCAGATGCAACGCGGCGCATCGGGCTAGGTGCCTCCATGCGTCTGGGCATCTCAATGCCGGTCTTCGGCCCCGAGAAGTTGTAGGACTGGCTGCGCACGCAGCTGACGAGGGCAGCGGGCCTCTTGGAGTTTCTTCTGCTGGCAATGTCGATGGTTGAACCGGACTTGAATCGGAAGTCTGGTGTGGAGATTTCGGGAGGGGACCGGGACATTGACTGGGGGGAGAACTGATCAAACTTGTCGAGATCTTCGCTTTGCATTTGCTCCTGCTTGACGTTGATCGGAATTGGGCTAGTCATGCCGGTAGTCAGGCCGTGCGGGAAGGAAGCGAAAGACTCGTCCATGTCGCTTGCGCTCAGATGGTACGACGAAAACGAAGAGGCACTCGTTGACTCGGGAAGCTGTGCCGTCAAGTACTGACTAGGAATCGAAAGAGTCAAGTGGTTAGGTGTTTGGTGGATGACTTCTGAAGGCATAGGTGCCGAGAAGTCGCAGGGTGTTTGGCCAGAATAGAATTGGTCGGGGCCAAGGGAGTAGCCGATGTTGAGATCCTGGTGCTGGAAAGAGTTGGAAGAATCGGGCGAGGCGTATTCTGATTCCGGCTCTTGCGTAACGACCTGTGGCTGCTCAAACGTTGGCTCTGGGGTCTGGGTGCCCTCCGAGGGTGATGCTTCGCTAACAGACGACGCGTCGGTTGATACGTGAACGGGTGGGAATGGGGCAGCGGACGGGCGAAGATCGTCGTCGTGGTCGTGGAAGGACTCCTTGATAGTCTCGGAGCTGATGGACGTCTCGGTAGCCTGTTCAGACTTGCGGCGAGCCTCATTTTCCTGTGTCCTCTTCTCCTGCTTCGCCTTTGCTCGCCGATTCTGGAACCAGTTCTATGACCTGTCAGTGGATGTATTCCAGGAAACCAGGCTGAAGGGGAAAGTACATTAATCCTCGCAATGTCTACCCTCATCTCTTCGGCGAGCTGCTTCTTCAAGCTGCTGTTGGGCTTGTTGTTCTTCTGAAATTCCCTCTCAAGCTTGTCGACCTCGTCCTTGGCAAGTCTCGGTTTGGATTCGGTAGCCTTTCCCCCGGCTGCTGGGAACAGGCCCCGGCTCATCATTGCCTGTTGCTGTCGTAGCATTTCCATGTAGTCATTCTGATACAGAGGGGCTCCGGGGAAAGGAGTGCTGAAGCCATAATCGTATGCCGACGCAGTCTGGTAGTTTGGGTAGAACGCCATAGCTGCTGTTGTGACAAAGTTGACCAAGCTCGAGGGTAGACCGTTCAACGGAGGGCTCGGTGGTTAACACGATGGCGATGGTAACGAATGTGTGCAGAGCGAGTGTAGAACCAGTGTAGTGACGGGGATAGGCATGCGTAGTATGTTTCCGGCAGTGTTTAGACGCCGCAGGATCAAGTCTTCAGAACCAGAGATTGAGTGAAAGAGTGACTGAGGTTAGAGGGCTGCGAGCCTGGTGATATTAAGAGAGATGTGAAGAGAGAACGTGGGTGTGAGAGAGGCGCGGGAATAGGAACAGCAGATCGAGGGGAGCTTGTCTGCTTTTAGATCGAATGGGGAACGACAAGCGGGATGAGGAAGGGTCAGGCAGGGCCGCGCAGAGGTGAGACAGCAAGGTCTGCTCAAGTCCTCCAAGGTCTTGAGGGCGAGATAGTCGATCTGTCTAGGCAAGGGCCTGTAGGCGCACAGACGAGGCTTGACGAGAGAGAAAGGGCACAAAAAACAATGACAGGAGGAGTGGGAAGAAGGAGTGACGGGAGAGGAGGGGGGTGAGAGGCGGAAGATGTATTGATGTGTCTTGTCGACCCATCATCACAGAACGAGAGCGCTGAGCGTGTGTGCGTGTGCAAGCCGACGTGGGTGTAAGTTGCGCGGTACTGTGTAGGTAGGCGCTGGGGTGACGGCAGGGCATGGGCGAGCAGCAAGATGGGGGGCCCTCTCTCGTCGTCCACCGGGTACCCCCCTTGGCAATGAGAAGATCATATTTGGGTGGAGGTATCGGGAGACCAAGGGAGCAAGGGGGTCAACTCTCTTGACTCTCGGGCCCTGGGAGGGAAGAGAAAGGGGAGGGTCATGGAGGGTCTCTAGGGGCCAGGGCAGGGCAGACAAGGCAAGCCAGCAAAGCTAAGGTAAGGTAAGGTAAGCAAAGCAGCGGAGAGACAGGAAAGGACAGGACATGACAGGGCTCGAGCCGCGGTCAGTTGTGCATGAGGCACAGACTGTGTGTCCATACGGGTAGACTATGCTGAGCTATGCAGGTAGACCCAGACCAAACCTTGGGCCTTAGGATGAGGAGGAGGATGAGGTGCCGCGGGAG
This sequence comes from Colletotrichum acutatum, assembly GCF_030867785.1. NCBI lineage: Eukaryota > Fungi > Ascomycota > Sordariomycetes > Glomerellales > Glomerellaceae > Colletotrichum > Colletotrichum acutatum. Next base: position 1,501 of record NW_026849032.1, on the reverse strand, counting down.
AAACGGACGTGGCCGGCGGAGCGAGGGGACAAGCAGGCTGTGAGAGTGAGAGTTAAAGTGAGAGGAGAGCCGACGTGTGGATGAGGGTGTACATATGTCAGCACAGCGCCTGCGCGAGTGAGAGAGAGAGGGGGGGAGGAAACTACACTACACTACATGTCGAGGATGGATTTGAGTGACATTGGGGGATTTGTGCAGTGAGCAGCGGCATCAGCAGCTGGACTCCTCCGAGTCTCCGACTCCAGCTTTGGAGTATGAATGAGTGCATGAGTGCGTGAGTGAGTGCGAGGGCGAGGACACAGGACGGACAGGAGCAGGGTGGTAGGATGGTTGCACCCACCTGAGCGAACCTGAATTGAGAGTGAACCCTTCACATCCACCGGGCATCCACACGTCCCATTCGCAACCCGTCCCATCTCATCCCACACCCCCTGGTTCAGAATCCTGGCCCCCGGCCCCGGCGTCTGTCCCGACCCCTGGTCCATGAAGCGTCTTTGCGTCCCTGGGTTTGGACGACGCCCCCATGTCAGTTGGTGCCACACTAAAAACTTTGGACTCGACTCCCCTGCTCTGGGCTGAAGATAGGCCCGGCAGGCGTGGACTTGGACGTGTATCCGTCAACTACGCGGGCGAGGCCTCTCGGTGATGAGCGATGGCACTTGTCAAGGCCTGTGAGTTTGTACCGTCTGTGACAAGGCCAACGACTGACAGACTGAATGACAGGGCGGTGACAAACCGCCAAAGGGACGAGAACAAGACATTACAGAATGACAGGTCAATGCGCTGCTAACCATAGCAGAAGCAGTACACTGTACAGAGAACGGTTGGACTGAAGCAGCGTAGAAAACGAGATGAGCATGGCACAACTAAACGATCGAGTGGTGATTTGGAGAGTAGAGAGTCGGTACTTTGACGGGCAGACGGACAGCATCCCGTCGGCTTCGAAGGGGCTCTCGAAAAGTGGCGAGAATGTGACCGAAAGGGACAGGCAGTGTATCGGCTTGACTCGACTCAACCCGAAGCCGGAAGGGGTAACGACGAGAGAGCAGTTGAAGAAGTGGTTCAGGTTGTGGAGGGCAGAATTACAGAACAGAAGACGACGAGACAGGCGGGGCAGGTCAAGCCGGACAGTCACGACGATCCCAATGGCATCATCTGATTCGAACAGGCGAGGATAGCTGAAGTCTGTGCTGCGTCGATGAGTATGTTACTGTTTGTACCGCAGACTGTGTGAGAGTGAGTGTGTCTTGTCCATTGTCTGTGACGGGCAAAGATGAAATGAAGCGTAGGAAGAAACTTCGGATGAGCTTACACCAAACACAAGCTACAGGGTCTGGGTGTTTATGCCGCTGCGGCGTGTAATTTGCCGCGTTGCACTTGCGCAGACAGCACACGCTACGCTGTACACTGGCGTGACTGGTTTCTTTAGGCTGTAGAAGAAGCGTTTTGTTGAAGCTAAAACAACAGGATAGAGCGCAGAGAGAGGGGCAAAAATGTTTTT